>NC_059114.1:73146995-73446995 GCF_020740685.1 Jaculus jaculus | reverse complement strand
AAGACCTCAATATAAGACCAGAAACTTGGCTACTACTGGAAGAAAATATAGGAGGAACCTTCCATGATATAAGAATGAAAAAGACTTCCTGAACAAAACCCCAGTAGCTCATGGTCTTAAACAGTCACTCAACCAATGGGATCACATGAAGCTGGAGAGTTTCTTCACAGACAAGCATACAATAAGCAAAGCCAATAGATTAACCACAGAATGGGAGAAAATATTTGCTGATTATCCAACTTACAGAGTCCTAGTCTCTAGAATGTACAAAGAACACAAAAACCTAAAGAATAAAAAGTCAAACAACCCACTCAGAAAATGGGGCAAAAAGCCAGACAGGCAGTTCACAGAAGAAGAAACACAAATGGCAAACACACACTTAAGAAAATGTTCATCATCCCTAATCATCAGGGAAATGCAAATTAAAACAACTATGAGATTCCACCTTACCCCAGTAAGGATATCAAATATCAAAAAATCAAATGAAAATAAATGCAGGTGAGGATGTGGAAAAATAGGAACCCTCATCCACTGTTGGTTGGAATGTAGGATGGTACAACCACTTTGGAAAGCAATATGGAGACTCCTAAAAAAACTGACTATAGAGATACCAACAGACCCAGTTATTTCCTTACTGGGGATGTACCCTAAAACCTTTATACCTCAGTCCAGAAAGATTTGCTCAATCATGTTTATAGCAGCCCAATTCGTAATAGCTAAGAGCTAGAATCAACCCAAATGTCCATCACTAGAAGAATGGATAACTAAGATGTGGTATATCTACACAGTGGAATTCTACACAGAGTAAGAAATAATGACACAATGAAATTTGAAGAAAAATGTTTGAACCTGGAACAGATCAGTCTCAGTGAACTTACCCAATCACAGAAAGATAATCGCCATATAGTCTCACTCATCTACAGCACCTAACCTGAATCTACACAAGATGCCGACATACTCAACAGGTGTCTCTAGTATCAGACAATAGGGTGGGGAGGGAGGAAGGGGAGAGCAAGGGACGGGGTCAGGGACACAAATCTGGACCCAAATGGCAATGGTACCATAAAATTCTGCATCCTAAAAGACAAAGCAAATGGTGGAAACTTCACCATGCCCTTAGAAGGAACACCTCAGTCACAAGGCACTTGAGAGGGTACAATGAAGACTGATTTTAATCTTCTATAGTCTCTCTCTCTCTCTCCCTTCTCTCTAACTCTTGGATATTACTTAACTTTTTCTCCTTCTCTTCATGGACACTGACCTGTAACTCCCAGTACCAGCAGTTGGCTATCATCCACAATGAGCTCTTGATCAGAGAGACCTACAAGGTTTCCTAAAAGAATGACAGATTTCTGTCAGAGTACTTGATGACCCACCAAAGGTTAGTGGTAAGACCCTACTGCTGAAGACACCGTATGTGGTTAACATATAACATGAAGTGACATGGCTGGAAGCTGGAAGAGAGTCAGTCCCCAGACAGCATGTCTAGTACCAGAAGATGCTACATGGGCGGATATGGGAAAATGACCAATATCTGTTCAAGCAACTCATGATTTAACTTACTTAGCCGCAAATAACCTGTTGTAATGCTCACACAAGTGCAATAGTGGCACACAGCTGTGGTGGGAAACCAACTGCTCTTGATTTAGCTAACTGATCCTCTCAGTGGAGTGGAATCCATAGCTGGGGCTGGGAAACGTCAGAACCAGATCCAAAAATGAGCCCACTCTTTATTGTCAATCTACCACCAATCGTGGGCTACAAGAGGCCTATACCTATTAAATTCTCTCTAAAAAAAAATAAGGGTTATACCATTTATCTGGTGCTAACTTTATTGTCCATTGGAGAATCTGCTTCTCTTTTTCAGATATACACAGATCCTAAGGAGAGAACCACCCCATCATACCTCAAAAGGGCCCCAGCTGAAACTAAGAATAATTGGTGAAACAAGCAAGGGTGCTGTTTTCTTGGTGAACCTGGTACCAGCACAAAGGTGGAGGAGATCAACACAGAGAACAATCAGCTCCTACCAAATCAGATATCCAGAGACACAGAGGCTCCTAAGACATCACTATAGCAGACCCAAAATGAACTCAACACGGCTCAGGGAAATTGTGCAGAAGAGGGGGCGGAAAGAACGTCAGAGCCACACTTTTGGTCATGATACCTAGAGACATTTCCTCCTACACATAACTGAGGGCTAACTCCACAATGCACCACCCATATACCCTAATAAAGGAGGGCCCAGGGGGAGGGGAGAAGACAGGGGGGAGGCTAACAAAGGTACCGACTTGACTGTATTCTTGAGTACAAAACTAATTAATAATTATAATAATTAATAAATAAATTAGAAGAGGAGCTAGTTGGAAAGAAGAAAGGATTCAATGGAGAAGGGATGGGAGAGTAAAGAGTGGGTGCTGGAAGGAGATTATGATGATGCTACATTGTCTACACGTGGAAATTGACAGTAAGAAGTTTAAAAAGAAGAGTGGTCATACCTCTAAAGCCATTCAGCAGGATTCTAGAAACTGAATTCTGCTAACGGCAGTCCCAAGAGTGGCAGGACCATACTGACCAGTGGATTACGTAAATATCTACTGTGCAAGAGCCATTGCTCTTATGCTAAAAATTAGGTTATGTCACAAAGACAGGAGATCTAGAAGATTTTCTTTGGGACAATATACCGCCTTGAAGGAAAAGTCCTACTAAGAGCCACTTAATTCTAAGAATAAAATTAAAAGTATTTGAAAAATAAACAAAAAAGGGCCAGACCCTTGTCTTGTCATTCTAACATGAAGCATACTTTGATAAATCCAGATCTTCTAGTCCAGTTAGTTCTCAGTGCCTCTCAATAAAATATAAATGGACAGACAAATGCCATGAAACACAGAAGAAAACTTCTCGTAGAAAACAGATAAGAAGCGGAGGACAGGGCTGGAAAGATGACTCAGCAGTTAAGGCATTTGCCTGAAAAGCCTAAAAACTCAGGTTGAATTCACCAGTACTCACATAAAGCTAGATGCATAAAGTGGTATATGTTCCTGGAGTTCATTTGCAGTGGTCAGAGGCCCTGGCACACCCATTATCTGTGTCTCTCTGTCTCTTTCTCTGACTCTTTCTCTCTCTGTCTCTCTTCTCTATTCTTGCAAATAAATAAATAATAAATTAAAGCCAGGCATGCTGGCATACACCTTTAATCACAGCACCTGGGAGGCAAAAGTAGGAGGATAGCCATGAGTTCGAGGCCACCCTGAAACTGCATAGTGAATTCCAGGTCAGCCTGAGCTAGAGTGAGACCCTACCTTGAAAAAATAAACAAATAAAATAAATAAATAAATAAAACAAATAAATAATTAATTAAAAAAATATTTTTTTTGTTTATTCTTATTTATTTGAGAGTGACAGACAGAGAGAGAAACAGGCAGAGAGAAAGAGAATGGACTCGCCAGGGCTTCCAGCCACTGCAAACGAACTCCAGATGCATGCGCCATCTTGTATATCTGGCTAACGTGGGTCCTGGGGAATCAAGCCTCGAACCAGGGTCCTTAGGCTTCACAGGCAAACGCTTAACTGCTAAGCCATCTCTCCAGCCCTAAATATTTTTTTAAAAAAGAGGACAGGTTGGGTATGATGGCCCACACCTTTAATTCCAGCACTTGGGAGGCAGAGTTAGGAGGATCACCATGAGTTCAAGTCCACCCTGAGATTACATATGAATTCCAGGTTAGCCTGGGCTAGAGTGAAACCCTACCTTGGGGAAAAAAAAAACAAACATCAACAACAACAACGAAAAAAAACAGGACAGAAAAGAAAAATGTTTCCTAGTTCACAGTCTTGAGGAGACAAGAAAAGCTATTACATATATTTTTAAAACTAGGGGATGCTCAATGATAAAGCACTTAAGCAGATGCGAAAGGCCCTGGGTTTGATCTTTAGTACTACAAAAGAAAAAAGTTAAATCAGAAATAATAATTTCCACATTTAAAACACAATTAAATAAGGATTTTAGAAAGGTTAGAAGATAAACATAGGGCCTGGAGAGATGTCTTAGTGGTGAAGGCACTTGCCTGCAAAACCAAAGAACCCAGGTTCAATTCTCTAAGACCCACATAAGCCAGCTACACAAGGGGGCACATATGTCTGGAGTTTGCTTACAGTGGCCAAAGGCCCTGGCATGCCCATTCCATCTCTCTCTCTCTCTCTCTCTCTCTCTCTCAAATAATCAAAAGTTAAAAGGAAAAGAAGATAAACTTAGAAGGAACTCTCTCAGATAGTGAAGAAAAAGAAGACAAATGTATATAGACTAAGTAGACCAAATGACCTGGGGATGGGGTGAAGTAAAAAGAACAAAAAAGAGGGGACAGAAGGCAATTGCCAAAGAAATAACATGAGCAAATTTCTTAAATAATATGAGTTTGGGGGTTGAATGGGTCTATTTTGTGTACAGTATAATAAGAGACCTACAGGAGCACGTGTCAAGGTTGGAAGTGGGGACTTCTCAGCTTTTTCATACACCAAAGGGTAAGTGCTACATAGATGGACTTACTTAAGGATAAACCAATATAAACATATCATTTAAAAATACAAAAGTCAGGGGGCCAGGTGGATTGTGGAGACAAGAATTAATAAAGCCAAACTGTGTTTAAAAATGATGTAATGATACCTAGTACTTTGCATATGAATTTAAAACAATACAAAAGAAACCAAAAGTTATACAGACATCTGTAGGATTGGAAAAAGAGTTGCTACTGGGAGGTAGGAACCAGAGGTGGATAGGGAAGGCTGGTAACACAGGGCTACTATCTTTACTTGGAAGTATTATTGAATTATTTCACTTTAAAAATGTTTCAGTAGGTTCTGTAATTTCACAATGTGTTTCATATACATATACATACATACATACATATATATGTATATATATATATATATATATTTCTAAAGGCTGGATAGATTGCTTAATGGTTAAGGCACTTGCCTGTGAAGCCTAAGGACCCAGGTTCAATTTCCCAGAACTCACATAAGCCAAATACACAAGGTGGCACATGCATCTGGAGTTCCTTTGCAGTGGCTAGAGGCCCCAACACACATTCTCTCTCTTTTTCTGTCTCCCTCTCTCTCTCCAATTAATAAATAAAGTTTAAAAAATAATTTTAAGAGTGTAAATAAAAACAGAATTGTGAAAAATAGATTATAAAAAGCATTATCTGCTGAGTATGGTGGTGCATGACTTTAATCCTATAACTCAAGAGGCCAAGGTAGGAGGATTGCCATGAATTTGAGGCCACTCTGAGACTACATAGTGAATTTTGAAGAGCTCAAACCAAAGTAACACCATGATAGGCTTTAATCATATTAATAGGCCCAAGTTTCTGTTGCCCTGCAGGGCCTAAATTACTGACACAGCATTTTGCTGCAGATACTGGGAAAAACAACCACAAACTGCTCAGTACCCAAAATAATCCTAGTAATGGGCCAATCAAAAAGTACCAAGTATATTTTATACATTCCTGTGGCTCTTGTGACTATTGATAAGTTTGCTTTACCGTTCCTCAGCTACTATGTAACCAATCAGCTTGCAACATATATGCTCTTGCTAAATGTAAACCAATCATGTAACTTCTATGTTGGAAATTCCCCTTTTCTTTGTTTGAACCTAATAAAAGCTCCTCCCAGATGCCATTTGGGGGTCTTGAACAGATCCACTGTGTTGGTAAAGGCTAGAGCCTAAGCTTAAGTCTGAAATAAAGCTCTTTGTTGTTGAATATGTGTCTGACTCTCTTGGTGGTCTTTGGGGACTCTGTGATCTGGGCATAACATTTGGGGCTTGTCTGGGATCCCCAAGATCCCTGAGACCCCAACACGTTGAGCTGAACTGCCAGCTGGTAAGTGTCTCTGTTTTGTCTTTCTTTCAGTCAGTATAAAAGCGAGCTCTCTCTGTAATTCTGATTTTGCCCCCATGGTCTGGCAGACTCGCTGGCAACCACCCTTGCCTGGGCAGTGGGTCCTGGATGTCCCAGGCCCAACTGGAGGGGATTAAATCCCCTTTTAATGAATTTGTAGAGACTAAGTGGGTCACTCCAATGGCACAGTGAGAGGCTGTCATCTCACTTTCAGTTTTGCCTCCAGCGGCCAGAAGGATTTGTTCTTTTTCTGTGTGTGTTCATTGTGCTTGTTAGTTGTATCATGTTTGTGATTGTTTGTGACTAAAGAGATGAGGCGGATGCAGGTAACACCCTTTTATCTTCTAGAGAATCATTTCAAGGAAATCAAAGACCTTATAACATAGAACTTAAAAAGGGAAAGTTAAATGTCTTTTGCAGGAGCGCACTTTCGACCTACTGACCATTTGCCAGATACTTGTTCTAAGTCAACTTCAATTTACATAGAAGGTTATTTAAAAAAAAAAATAGAATTACCTCTGAAGAAGTAACTTATAATTTGTCAGGTATTTAAAAAAAAAATGTAATGTCCTGTTACTTAAAAAGAAGAGGCAACTGACCTGACTTCTAGGCCAGCCTGCCTCAAGATAGCAACAAAATTTGCCTTAGTTAGTCCTAACAAAATCATCTCCAGACTGGAGGGATTGCTTAGTGGTTAAGGTGTTTGCCTGCAAAGTCAAAGGAGCCAGGTTTGATTCCCCAGGACCCATATTAGCTACATGCACAAGGGGGTGCATGCGTCTGGAGTTCGTTTGCAGTGCCTGGAAGCCCTAGAATGCCCCTTTTCTCTTCCTCCCTCCCTCTCTCTCTCTCTCTCCTTCTCTCTCTCTCCCCTCTTCTCTATCAAATACATGCATACATAAAAATATACATAAAAATCATTTCCAAATGTGTTATTGGTATTAATGTCATAAAATTGTCTTTAGACTTCTTCCTTGTTAGTGAGTAATAGTATTAATCAATTTGGTGTAATTTTTCTTAATAGCCTTATAAGAAAGAAGGTTAATAACGGGGTGAGATGAATTGATTGAAGGAACTGGGAAGGAATTTTTCAATGTTGGGAGATAGAATGCTCATTAAAAATGCTTTTTGAGTGGTACTTAGATCAGAATGTATGTATTTAAATATGTAAGTGAATATGTAAGTATGTAAATAAAGGTGTGCAGATGTAAAAAAAAAAAATTCAGGCTAAACCTAAACACCATGCCTAAAGTTATAGATTTTCAACTGTTTACAAACTCTTAGGAAACAAAACACTAATGTTCAGGCTAAAATATGTTGGGATAGCTTGCTTAAGCTTTATCAAATTCAAGTCAAGGGTAAAACATAAAATTGTTTTATGTTAGTAAACAATGAACGCCAGTGGAAAGGGGAAATAGAAGGAAAAGCCCCCATGGGCATTTAACAGGAGCACCAGCCGTATCAAGCTGAGACTGCATGGGAGGCAACGCGGTGACACGTCAGCAACTCTAAGCGAGGTCCACCTGCTGGGCACTTACGCAGCGGGCGTCGCCTCGCCGTGTCTGTGTGTTTCTCAAGGTTTACAAACCATCCTAGTGGATATCAGGACTAAGAAGCATCACTTGCTGGGCATAGTGGTGTATGACTACAATCCCAGCACTTGGGGTGCTGGGACAGAACAATCACAAATTTGAGGCCAGCCATGCTCAAATAGGAAGACCCTGCCTCAAAATGGAAGGAAGGAAGGGAGGGAGGGAGGGAGGAAGAGACCACTTGAAACAGTGTACAGCACACAAGACAACCCACCTACTTAGCTCCTCCTGATCCTTCCTGCTCTGAAAGAACAGCGGATAGAAATTAAGAATCGCAGACTGAAGCCCAGTCCTCAACCACACACATTAATCATATGGCAGTGAACAAGTTCCAATTAATCCCACGGGAGTTTTAGCTTTGTTAGAGGCAAAGCGTATGTGGCAGTACGCTCCCTTGTTCATCTTTACACAGATCAAACAGCCTGTTGCAGTGCTGAAGAGCCTGGGCCAAATGCCTTGTGTATAAGCTGCTTGGAACTTCATAACAACTCTGTAACAGCTCTAAGAGGTAGTAATGTTATCAGTCCCATTGTGTAAATAAAGAAGTAGAGACCTAAGCTTAAAAAAGAAAAAAAAATAACACTTACTTTTTTGATAGACAGTATGATAGGTTTAGGCCCTCTTATACCCCGTGATTGATGGTAGCTTGATATTGTAGAGTGGGCTTGTGTTTGGGTATGGTTCGGACTTGTTTCCCAGCTCCAGCTATGGGTCTAGTACCACTGAGTGGATCAGTTAGCCAAATCAAGAGCAATTGATTCCTCACCATGGCTGTGTACCACTATTGCACTTGTGTGGGCATCACATCCGGTTATTTGTTGCTAATTAGGTTAAATAGTGTGTTGCTTGGACAGATCTTGGTCATTTCCCCCAGTCACCTATGTAGGGCCTTCTGGCACTAGACACGCTGACTGTCTGGGGACTGACTCTCTCCTGGCTTCCAGCCATGTCATTCCATTTTACGTGTCAGCTGCGTATGGAGTCTTCAGCAATAGGGTCTTACCACTGGCCTTTGGTGGGTCATCAAGTACTCTGACAGAAGTCTGTCATTGTTTTTGGAAACCTTGTAGGTTTCTCAGATCAAAAGCTCATTGTGGATGGTAGGCCCAAGCTGGAAGTGGGGGTTACAGGTCAGTGTCCACTGAGAAATTGAGGAAAAGATAACTAATATACAAGAGTTAGAGAGGAGAGAGATAGAGGGGAGAGGGGGAGAGGGAGGGAAGGAAGATGTAGGAGATTTAGGTCAGTCTTGATCCTACCCTCTCCAGTGTCTTGTGGTTCAGGTGTTTCCTGTAAGGGACTAGTGAAGGTTCAGTCATTTGGTCTGTCTTTTAGGAAGTAGAATTTTATGGTACCATTGCCGTTTGGGTCCGGATTACTATTTTCCACCCTTTGATTCCCTCCCCACCCACCCATCCATCTTATTGTCTAGTCCATGAGGTACTTGCTGAATCTGCTTCTCTTTTCCAGATAGATGCAGATCCTAAGAAGAGAGCTGCCCCAACATACCTCAAAAGGGGCCCAACTGAAACTAAGGACAACTGGCGAAATAAGCAAGGGTGATGTTTTCCTGTGAACCGGATACCAGCACAAAGGGGAAGGAGATCAACGCAGAGAAAAATCAACTACCAAATCAGAGAGCCAGAGCCTCAGAGGCCCCCAACACCTCAGCACTGAAGCAGACCAAAAATGAACCCAACATGGCTCAGGGAAATTTTGAGGAAGAGGGGGTGGAAAGAATGTCAGAGTCACATGTTGGGTCATGATTTGCAGAGACATTTATCATACCAATAACTGGGGGCTAACTCCACAATGCACGACCCATTTTCATTAACAAGGAGGGTCTAATGGGAGGGGGTAGATCACAGATGAGCCTAAATAATGGTACCAAACTGCCTGTATTTACTGAAAAGAAAACTAATAAATTAAATTAAAAAAAAACTTAGGGGTATGGGGGAATGGCGAAGCAGGGAAGGCATTTGACTGAGAAGCCTGAGCATCTGGAGTTCATTTGCAGCAGCTAGAGACCCTGGTGTGCCCATTCTCTCTCTCTGTCTCTCTCCCCATATATATATATATATGGCCTCTCGCTCTTTCAAATAAATAAAAGGCAAGTAACATGGCATTGTGTACAAGGTGGCACATGTGTCTGAATTCTTTTCTAGGGGCTAGAGGACCTGGCTTGCCCATTCTCTCTTTCTCTGTCTCTCTCTCTCTCTCTGTCTCATAAATAAATGAAATAAAATATTTTTAAGCTGGGCGTGGTGGCTCAGGCCTTAAATCCCAGCACTTGTGAGGCAGAAGTAGGAGGATCGCTGTGAGTTTGAGGCTACCCTGACACTTACAGTGAATTCCAGGTCAGCCTGGGCTAGAATGAGACCCTACCTCAAAACAAAACAAATATATACACACACACACACACACACACACACACACACACACACACACATATATATATATTTTAAAACTTACATAGGAAAGTTGCTAATATTAAGTCAATTAAATTTCTCACTCTTGTAAGTCAGTCTAGCAGATGAGAGTGCACACAGAGTAATTAAAACATTAATTTCCCTATTCTAGAAATTAAGGTAATCTAGTTATGAATATTAGCAGAGCAACCTCAAATTTGCCAGCGAAATTAAGAAAACCTATCTCCAAAAACACAGCAAGTCTCTCTTCCAGAAGACCAAAACCATGCTCCATCATCACTTTAACACCAATTAGTCAAGGGAGCGTTAGCGAACGTGTGAGTGAGTGGAGAGGCCATATGCAAGAGTCCATGAGGACTGCTCTAGAGAAAAATGCCTGGACATTTATGGAAATGTTTCACTCATTTGGTAATAAATGTCTATAACACTGAAGTGTTTGCCAGCATAGCTTTCCTCGTACAAGGGCTCCTTGAGAGTTCTCTCAACTAATGTACACACTGGCTCTGGAGAAGAGCTGTGACCACGAAATGAATGCTCAGTAACATTCTTCCAGACAAAGCACTACAAGATTTGATTGCTGTGATTCATAAATTCCAAAGGCCTCATGCTTTTCCATATCACAATGTAGTTAGATTTCACGGGTCCCTATGGAGAGGTAGAGAACTGATTCCTTGTCAGCTTGAGGAATAAGGCCATCAGCTTAGACTAATGAGAAATGAAGACAAGTGAGTACCTGTGCAAAACAATAAGAAAGAGCTGCGTGCAAGGCTGCCCTCTATGTGCAGAAAAATAGTCATTCAGTAGGTGAGCCTTTCAAAATGGCTTTTGCATCACTATGATTATTCATATTTTAACCTAACATGGGATTTATTTTTATGCACACTGCTTCCAACAGACTCCGTTTACTAACAATTATTTGGTGGATGCCAGTGAAAAAGTAAGTCAATAAAGAGCACAAATTTCACTGCTTAAAATGTCATTTTGGGTCCTGAGATGGTTAGCCATTAAGGCACTTGCCTGTAAAGCCTAAGAACACATGTTTGCATCTCCAGGTCCCATGTAGCCAGATGCAATGACACAAGCATGCAGTGTCACACATATACACAAGGGGGCACATGCATCTGGAGTTCGTTCACAGCTTGAAAGGCCCTGGTGTACCCATTCTTGTTCTCTCTCTCTCTCTCAAAAATAAAATAATTTTTAAAATATCATTTTTATGGAACAGTCAGGAGCCATAGATCATTGTCAGAAATTTTTCAGTGCCAGGGATGGGATACCTCTAGTGAGTTGTTGGCCAGGAAGGTCCCTGATGCCCCCAAAACATTATAGGCCATTGCCAAGGCCCTTGGTTTCCCACCAGGAATAGATGGTAAGACCCTATTGCTGAAGATTCCACATACCTGGGCTGCAAGGCCACTGAGAAATCCTGCTAGAACTGAGCAGATAACCTCCTCCATGTAGACCAGCTGACAGAAAGCTGGAAGAAGCTATTCTACATGTATTCAATGGGAGAAAGAAATACCACCAGTGAAGATACTCACCAGTGGACACTGCAAGCCTTATAATTGGCCAGCCAGCCCAAATGAGCCAACGGGTGCAATAATGGCACATCTGTCATGGTGGAAACCAACTGCCCTCAAGTAGGACTGGAGGCCCACTCCATGGGAGGGAATACATCCCTGATACTGAAAACTTAAAACAGGGGTAGTCATGAGCCCTAGGGGTATAACATATGCTGATGTCTGGATAAATACATATACTATGCTTACCAAACTGTCCAGTAAGCACTTCTCTTAATATTTATATCCTTATGTTAATGCTACTCTCACTTTGGGTAGAGAATCTTCTCTTTTCAGATGGCAGTGAACTTGGGACAACTCAGAAGGTATCATAGTGCTGGAAAGAAGTGACTGGGGTACTGAGTAACATCTTGATCACACCTTCCAAGGCTCAGGGTCTAAAGAAGAAGAGGTGGCCGAAAGAATGTAAGAGCCAAAGGAAGGATAGGACTCCTTACAACGTGCTCCCTCCAGACATAAAATGGCCTGGATATCCATGACCTCATAGTGCCTGAAACTACCTACACAAGACCATCATAAAAGGAGGAAAAGATCATGACATCAAAATAAAAGAGAGGCTGATTGAAATGGGGAGGTGATATGATGGAGAATGGAATTTCAAAGGGGAAAGTCAGGGGAGGGAGGGTATTACCATGGGATATTTTTTATAATCATGGAAAAGGTCAGTAAAAATTGAGAAAAATAAATAAATAAAAACTAAAAAAAAACAGAATTACCATGGGATATTGTTTACAATTATGGAAATTGTCAATAAAAATTAAATTAAATATATATATATATAACTTTTATAAGCATTGTTTTCTTCATAAGAGGTTTAGGTGATTTTTTTTCTTAAATTTTGTATGGCTTGATGGAAAGGGCAGGTTTAAAAGGATTATTCAAACCTCACACTCAAGGGAATTATAACACTCTAAATAGCTTCAGCTGTAAGGAAAGACAGTGTTAAGAAGGGTGTGGACATATGATTTGGCCTGTGGCCCCCAAATGTGAAGTGTGCACGGAACAAGAGCAGCAATTGTTCAAAGGGCAGCAGGACCCCCAGTGCTGCAGTGCGGTGGGTTTAGTATATATATACTAACCAGACACCATCTCAGAGCTTATCAGGAAACCTGATCCTAGGAGCTCTGAGTAAAGAAAGTCTGTGGTTTGAGTCTGAAACATCTCACACAGTCATGTGTTTTAAATCCTTGGTCCCTAGATGGGTTGCTATTTTGAGAGCTATACAGCCTTCAGGAGTCTGGGCTCTCGCTGGTGGAAATCTTTCATTCGCTAGGGACCATGCTGCCCCACCTGCTTCCACTGCTCCCTGGTCCCTTGAGGGCCAGACCCCACCCATCAAAGGTTCCAGGGCTTGAATAGTGTCTTCCCAGATATAACTCTGCAGGCAACGGAGACTCCTCCAGCCATCGACTGAGGGGGCCTGGCTATTTTACTTCTTACTCTGACAACAAAATGTTGCATGCAGGCTGGAAAGATGGCTTGGCAGTTAAGAGGCTTGCCTGTAAAGCCAAAGGACACAGGTTTGATTCCCCAGGATCTACGTAAGCCAGATGCACAAGGTGGCATATGCGTCTGGAGTTCGTTTGCAGTGGCTGGAGGCCTTGGCGTGCCCATTCTTCTCTCTCTCTCTCTCTCTCTTCCTCTTTCCCTCTCTCAAATAGGTAAATAAAAATAAAAATATTAATTAAGAATTGGCATGCATATGGTGCTGGGTTTTGCGAGCATGTGCAGTGCAAACGTGGTGGGGTCGTGGCCTCGGGTGTTGGGGGGCCAGTGGAGGTCTGGCAACGTGCAGTGGGGTTGAATCTTATCTTTTGCAAAAGGCCAGTTTAAGGTCAGGCTTCTGGGCACTAGGCAACCAAAAGTGCCTCCATCTCGAGTAACGACTCCATTTTGTGATAAATTGTCTGTTCTGGAAAGTCACAAAGCCTGCAGCTGTTTGTTAAAGTTGTTAATCTTGTGGCCTTGGGCCTATGACCTTATCCTGTCAAAACAGAATTGTAGCAATACCTAAACTACTGACAAACTCCCCTGTTCTGCTGTATAAAAGGCGCCCTGAGAAAAAATAAAAATTACAGCTTGATCAGACTCCTGTCTTGCTGTCGGTTCCTTGTGTCTCTTGTCCCTTCCATTTCAGGTTCTCTAGGGTCTGTGCTCCCATTGAAGCCCAGCTGGCCAGAATTCCATGCAGAGACCCCCTTAGGAGACTTGACATGAAGCTGTAAAGGTGAAACTGAGGTTTCCAGGGAGACTTTGGATGGTGGGAAATGCGTCTTTGCCGATGAAAGCTACAGGCGCTGAGAGGATGGAGATAACTGAAGAGCTAGACGGGCGGGTGCTGCGAATCGTAGGACCCAGGGCAGGTCTGGCTGGATCCGCTGGAGCTCAGCCATGCGGCCTCCTGCCTGAGAGGTGGACATGCAACTGCAGGTGCCCTGTGCGCTGATGGAGCTTTGTCATGCTCCAGTCCAGTATTTCCTTCATACGTTCCCAATTCCTCCCTCTGAAATGAAAATCTTTACTCGGTGCCATTTTACATCGGAAGTACTGAACTTTCTTGATTTTAGAGGTGCTCACAGCTAAGTGATTGCCTTGCATTTCAATCAGGAACAAGACAAGGGTGTCCACTGTCCCCACTTTTATTTAATATAGTACTAGAAGTCTTGGCCATAGCAATAAGGCAAGAGATGCACATAAAAGGGATGCAAATTGGAAAGAAAGAGATCAAGTTAACGTTATTTGCAGATGACATGATTCTATACATAAAGGACCCACTACCAGTCTTAAAAGTCCCCAAACAAGGGCTAGAGGGATGGCTTAGTGGTTAAGGCACTTGCCTGCAAAGCCAAAGGACCCAGGTTTGATTCTCTAGTACCCACAGAAACCAGATGCACAAGGTGTCACATGTGACTTGAGTTTGTTTGCAGTGGATGGAGGCCCTGGTACACCCCTTTCCCCTATCTTCCTCTTTCTCTCAATCTCTGTCTCATAAATAAATAAATTTATTTTTTTAAATCTCCAAACAAGATCTAAGTAGTACCAGTGCACAAAACATAAGTGTAGACAGCTACACAAGAATAAAAACCAACAACAATGAGGTCATACTCTATAATGTAATCAATATTCTAAAGCATATTTAATCAAAATCTCTCACAGAGATAAGCCCATCACTGTATAGTCTGTAGTATTACTGAAACTGTTTATCATTTCTAAGTTTTCCACATTCAACTGAAATTCTTCACCAAAGATCTTCCATTCATGGGTCCCATCCTAACCCCTGTATCCACAGGATCAGGCAAAGTCCCTCACCTCTCTGCTTTCTCTTACTTGGATGGATTCGCCTGATTTCAACTGTTTATTATCCTAGAACCATGACTCCGCATCTAGATTCACTTCACTTTCAACGTATCTCGTTTCCAAATCTGAATGCATACTTCTAAAGCAATCTAGCTAATAAACAATGCAGTCAGAGGAGGAGAGTCTTTTGTCCCCTTATCTGTGGAAGTTACTATTGCAACTTGAAATCAAGTAGCTTACCTCTTTTAGATATCTTATCATTTTTTCTAACTCATTTACATTGAGGCTTCGCTATTTTCTCATATGCTCTCATCCTAGGTAACTGAACCTGAGGTCCTAAATATAGGATTTTGTATTTTTCGCAATGGAATTTCAGCTTGTTAAACGTGATTAAATCCTGACCTGCGGAAATTAGCTAGTGTTACTTCCAAGCCAAGAAGTCGGTGTAGACGCCAGTTCCTAAAGAGCTTTTGCTTTTATTTTTCTTTCCTCACTTCTGCAACTTTGTCTAGCAATGTTTCCAATAGTGCCTACTTTACTATCCCAGAGTCAATTCCCCTTGTTGTTTTTTTTTTTCTATAGCTATTATTCAGTTCAGAGCCCATGACTGTCACATATTTCCATGCTTAATTTTCAGTTATTAGGAAAAATCAAAGAAGGCGTACAATTTAAATTGCTTACACGTTGGCTCAATCTCCAGATATCAGCAAAACTGAGCTATGGGGCATTTTGAGTGACAGGCCATATTAGATGTACTATTTCTTTTTGAATTCCAAGCAGTGTCAAGATCATTGTTTTCCTTTACCCAAATATCTGCTCAGATTCATTTTAAGAGATATCAAAACACATATGCCTAAGCTTATTAAACAAGTAGCCAGAAGAATGTAATTTATTTTGAAAACTAGCATTCTTGCATAATTATGGTCTCTAAACATTTTTTAAATTATTGGACAGGTTAAAACACAAATTGCTAAAGTCCTGAGAAAATAATTACAACTTGGCAGAGTAGCTAGCTGGGAATTAAAATATCAATGTTCCTTTCTAGTTTTCATGAATGGATTTTAATGTTTCATAGCTGCATAGGTTTACCCAGGAAATCTGCTGACGCTGTGAACCAACCTCCATCTCCAGGAAGATACATGTCTACAAACATACATACATATATACACATGTATCTAAGTTTAAATATAAGCTCTACATATATGAGAGAAAAGATGTGTCATTTGTCTTTCTGAGACTGGCATATTTCACTAAACAAAATGGTTTCCAGTCGCATCAGTTTTCTTTCAAATGTCATAACTTCATTTTTCCTTTCAAGTGCATAGAACTGTATATGTGTACTACAGTTTCTTTATTCGTTCTCTTGTTTATGGAAATCTTGGCTGATTCTATTTCCCAGCTATTTTCTTTATTTGTTTTTATTTATTTATTTTTTGGCTTTTCGAGGTAGGGTCTCACTCTAGCCCAGTCTGACCTGGAATTCACTATGTCATCTCAGGGTGGCCTTGAACTCATGAAGATCCTCCTACCTCTGCCTCCCGAGTGCTGGGATTAAAGGCGTGCGGCACCACGCCCGGCTTTCCTGGCTATTGTAAGTAGTGCAGCTGTAAATGTGGATATGCAGTTGTTTCTGTGGTATGTTAATTTAGAGGCCTCTGGGTATATGTGTAACCTTTATATCACAAGGGTTTTTAAAAATATAGTAACTGATCTGTGAGCAGCATTAAAACCAAAACCCACTGAGATCTAGAAATTCCTATTTTATTGATGTTTTCAACTTAAAGTGAGATGGCCCAAGAGAGTCATTCAATAAAATGGTGATTAGAGTCGGAAACTGGGTGTGGTAGCATACATCTATAATCCCTGCACTCAGGAGTCTTAGGCAAGAAGATTTGCAAGTTGGGGGCCAGCTTGGGCCAGATAGTGGGAGAAGTAAGACTCTGTGAGAGAAAGGGAGGGAGAGAGAGAGAAAGAGAGACACAGTTGAATCCCAAGATGGACAACAAAACTCAATTTGTCATCATGTGGGTAAAAATACCTGCTGGAAGGTATCAGCTTATAACTTTTTTGGATATCTATTGTGTTGTGTTCATTGTTGTCATTATTCAAAGAAGGTATAAGTTGTCCATCCCCTTTTTAGACAGGGATAGCAATCTGCCCCTCTAACACCAAGCTTTCTTCCTTAGTAACTAACCTGTATGTGGTTTTATAATACCCAACCAAACAGGGAGCAAGGCGGAAAGCTCAAAGGTGTCCAACATCATGGACACGGTACCAGCTCCAGCTGTTCAACTTTGCAGTCTGTGCACAAGAGAACAACACAGCTCTTTCTTGTTTAAGCCTACTATTATTTTGGGATATCTTACCACTTGTATCTAAACCTAATCTCCCCGAAAGAGTTTACAATGCTACTAAGTATGAAAATTCATCAATGTGAAACAGCCTGTAAAACTGCGCAATCAAATTAAGAATCAGATGAGGGCTGGAAAGATGGCTTAGTGGTTGAGGTGCTTGCCCACAAAGGCAAAGGACACAGGTTCCATTCTCAGGACACACATAAAGCCAGATGCACAACGTGGTGCATGCGTTTGGAGTTTGTTTGCAATGGCTGGAGACTCTGGTGCACTCATTTTGTCTCTCTCTCTCTCTTTCTCCCTTCCTCTCCTCCCCCTCTGCCTCTTTTACTCTCTCTCCCTCTCAAATAAATAATAAAATAATTTTTTAAAAAATCAGCTGAGTACTATAAACTTTTGTTTGTGTAAAATGGGATTCATTTTATCACAAGAACAATTTAATACAAATGGTGCCAACAACCCCAAAATAACTCTCAAAAATCAGTAGTAGTTAAAAATAAGCATATGCTTAATTTTTTAAATAGTAAAATAAATACTTGATCTCAAAGAACTGATAGAATTATATTTGGAAAGAATTACACAGACACCTCTCAATATTAAATTTTATATTAAATGGGGAAATAGTGAAACAAGAATTATAAAAAGTCATTATGGGCTGGTGAAATGCCTTAGCAGTTAAGGTATTTGCCTATGAAGCCTAAGGACCCCAGTTCAATTCCCCAAGACCCATGTAAGCCAGATGCACAAAGGGGTGCATGCGTCTGGAGTTCGTTTACAGTGGTTAAAGGCTCTGGCTCATCCATTCTCTCTTTCCCTCTATCTGCCTCTCTTTTTCTCTCTCTCAAATAAATAAATAAAATATATTTTAAAAATAAATAAAAATAAAAAGTCATTATGAATACCAGCGTATGTAGAATTTCCAGAGACAAAAATATGGATTGCAAGATCTCACCCTAGACTGAATCATTATTTCAGGGTGGGGGAGGGACCAAGCAACAGATCACAAGCTCCTGGATGAGACTAATCCAGACAGCTGACAGTCACCACTACAGAAAAGTCAGAGGCATGAGGCACTCCTCACTGAAATTTCTAGGTGTCTGCAAGGACTTTGGAAAGTGATTTTACTACTCATTCTTTTATCTAGTTTTATAGTATAAAATGATTTACTGGAAGTGCTGCATGATTTTTAATGCAAGCGGTACCACACATTGCTCACTACACAAAATGAAGTTCATCACAAGTCGGTGGAAAATTTCTCGACTTTCATATAACTTCTCTAGCAGCCAAAGATAAATTCCCCTGTTAATCAGCCTTGCTCTCAACTTAGCGCTATGAACGCCTTCTCTTACAGTATCTGTCTCTGACTCCTTCCGTGTCTCCTTCTCCACTGATCTAATGCTCTCACTCCTTCCAACTTTGTGCAAGGTAAAAGTCTCCCTTTCTTTGCTCTGGCACCCAGGTTCATGGAAAAGGCCAAGTACATGGGGCTGGGGAGAATGAACGAACTGGTGGAGGGCAAAGACTGAGACCCAGAGAGCAGGAAAGTGCACTCACCCAGGACACGAAAGGGCATCTCATGGCTGAGAAAAATAATTACAGGTAAGAGCTGGAGGCATGTCTCAGTAGAAGAATGCATGCGTTGTATATGCAAGACCTGAGTTTAATCACTGCCACTATAAAAGAAGAGGAGGAGGAGGAGAGGGCAGCTGTCTTTCTATATTAAATATCATTTGGTCCCAATTGTGTATTTTAGTAACAAATTCCCCAAGATATCTTATTATTTGAAGCTGCCAAAGTGGGAATGTGCCCTGAGAGAAAGGCACCCCTGTTAATGAAAATGTTAATTTGCTTTAAGACTGGATTGGTAGGGCTGGAGCAGTTAAGCGCTTGCCTGTGAAGCCTAAGGACCCCGGTTCGAGGCTCGGTTCCCCAGGTCCCACGTTAGCCAGATGCACAAGGGGGCGCACGCGTCTGGAGTTCGTTTGCAGAGGCTGGAAGCCCTGGCGCGCCCATTCTCTCTCTCTCCCTCTATCTGTCTTTCTCTCTGTGTCTGTCGCTCTCAAATAAAAAAAAAAAAAAGACTGGATTGGTGCCAACCATCATGTTAACCTTAGCTACTTCATCTGGACCTGACCCCCTAACTCATTACATGAAGATTTTACAAATGAGAAAAATGTTTCTGGGGCTGGAGAGATGGCTTAGCGGTTTAGGCGCTTGCCTGTGAAGCCTAAGGAACCAGGTCCAATTCTGCAGGTCCCACAGAAGCCAGATGCACTTGGTGGCACATGTATCTGGAGTTTGTTTGCAGTGGCTAGAGGCCCTGGCACATCCGTTCTCTCTCTCCCTCTCTCTCTCTCTCTCTCTCTCTCTCTCTCTCTCTCTCTCTCTCTCTGTCTCTAATAAATAAATGCATAAAAATAAAATATTTAGAAAAATGTTTCTTTAAAAAAATGAGCACAGTCTAGGTTGTTTAAATATTGAGTGCTTAGAAAACTGTTCTCAAAAATGAGAGAAGAGAAATTAAAAGAGATACAAGAGAGATAAAAGGAATAAAACAAGCAAATACAATACTTTGAGTCAATTCTCAAACAAATGGTTGAAAATCCTGGCAGGGATGGGGTAGAGTTTAGCCACAGAACACTTGCCTAACATGCTCAGAGACCTAGGTTCAACCCTCAGCACCTCAAGAAAAGAAAGAAAGGGAGCCGGGCGTGGTGGCACACACCTTCAATCCCAGCACTCGGGAGGCAGAGGTAGGAGGATCACCATGAGTTCAAGACCACCCTAAGACTACATGGTGAATTCCAGGTCATCCTGAGCTAGACTGAGACCCTACCTCGAAAAATCAAAAAAAGAAAAGAGGCTGGAGAAATGGCTCAGAGGTTAAGGCACTTGACTGCAAAGGCTAATGACATAGGTCTCATTCCCCAGTACCCACGTGAAGTCAGATGCACAAGGTGGCACATGTGTCTGGAGCTCATTTGCAAAGGCTAGAGGCCCCCAGTGCACCCATTCTCTCTATCTCTTTCTCTGTCTCTGCTTGTGAATAAAACAATAGAAAATAAAGAGAAAAAGAATATGAGACCATCAGAACTTTGAATATAGAGCTGGGTGTGGTGGCACATGCCTTTAATCCCAGCACTCAGGAGGCAGATGTAGGAGAATCGCCATGAATTTGAGGCTACTCTGAGACTACATAGTGAATTCCAGGTCAGTTTGGGCTAGGGTGAAACCCTTCCTCAAAAAACAAACAAGCAAAAAAAAAAAAGAAGTTTGAATATAGATTTACATTAAATGATAAAAAAGGAGTTGTCATTAATTTTGTTAAATAAGATGACAACATTGTTCTAACAAAAAAGTCATTAATTGGAAATGTCCACCGAAAAATTTACATATGCAATCACATGATGTCTGGGATTCATTTTAAAATACTCTGACCTCTGCCAGGCGTGGTGGTGCAGACCATTAATCCTAACACCCAGGCGGCAGAGGCAGGAGGATAGCCATGAGTTCAAGGTTGGTCCAGGTCAGCCTGGGCTAGAGCAAGACCCTACCTTGAGAAACCAAATAAATAGATGAATAAATGAATGCATAAAGTACTCTGGCCAAAATAGAAAGGGGCAGGGGAGATAAAAAAAAAAAAAAACAACTGAAAAAAATGACAGAAGTTATTGACTACTAATACTATTGTTACTATTTTTGTGTATGTTTGAAATTTCCATGATGAAAAAAGAATAGCTTAAATATGCACTTTCAGTAACTGCCGTTAGGGATTGACTCTGAGATGTTTTCCACAGGTGCAGCCTTTTACCTCCAGCTCGTAGTAGCTCTATCTTGAAGGCAGGAGAGCGTTTCAGAAGGTGGGGCCTGGCTGACCAAAGTAAGTCACCCGAGGAGGACACTTGAAGGTTAGGCGCACTCTTCTTCCTGATAGAGCTCTACCATTCCTGGTCACTGTCACCTCCTGTCACCACCAGGGACTCAGCTGCTACTTCCGCCATGCCCTACCCACCACAGTGAACTGCAATCTCTCCAAGACTGTGAGCCAAAATAAACATTTTCTACCTCGGATGGTTTCTGTCGAGTATCTTGGTCACAACAATGCAAAAGTAACTAATATAATTGCATTCTTGGGAAAATGAGTAACTGAAAAAAAAAGATCTTAGAAGCTATTTGCTACATGATTTTGGACAGAGAATGTATAAACCAGTACATAAAGGAGTAAAAGATCAATGGAGTATAATGGTGAAGAAAATCACAAGAAGGAAGTGAAAAGAACCAGAATTTCTTTTCTTTTTGTTTTTTTTCTCTTATTATGAGACAGGATTTTTTTGGCCTTGTACTTGAGATCTTCCTGCTTTAGTGCTGGGATTGCAATCAGGCCTGGCTCCAGAGTCCCAGATTTTAAAAACATATATGTTTTTTAAAATTTTCTTAATTTTTTAAAAATTTTTTATTTATTTATTTGAGAGTGACAGACACAGAGAGAAAGACAGATAGAGGGAGAGAGAGAGAATGGGCGCGTCAGGGCTTCCAGCCTCTGCAAACGAACTCCAGACGCATGCGCCCCCTTGTGCATCTGGCTAACGTGGGACCTGGGGAAGCGAGCCTCGAACCGGGGTCCTTAGGCTTCACAGGCAAGCTCTTAACCCCTAAGCCATCTCTCCAGCCCTGTTTTTTAAATTTTTATTTATCTATTATTTGAAAGAGATAGGAAGAAAGAGGAAGATAGAGAAAGAGAGAGGGAGAAAGAGAGAGAGAGAGAATGGGTATGCCAGGGCTTCTAGCCACTGCAAATGAACTCCAAATGCATGTACCAACTTATGCACCTGGCTTACATGGGTCCTGGGGAATTGAACCTAGGACCTTTGGCTTTTCAGGCAAGCACCTTACTTGCTTAGCCATCTCTCCAGCCCCCAGAGTCCCAGATTTTTTACTTGTAATGAGTCAGCTATAAGACTTGTTCTTTATAACTTGTTTCTAGCTGTTGTGTCCTTTCATCAAATGATGTCTTTCGGGAAAGCCTACAGTATTTTACACACAAACAGTGAAGCTGCTATAAACGTGCTATGGCCATGTGTCAGCTCCAGGCACACTCAGTTTAAACATTCTCTGATTATAAATATGTTCCCTGCAGTCCGAGGGAGAGGCAGCGGCCCTCAGTGAGCAGCTGCCCTGGAGGGTCCCAGACCCAGCTGGGTGCCCCTCTTTTATCAGTGGGAGTCTTCCTAAAGCAAATAAGCAAAGAAAAAATAAAATCCCATAGAAACCAAGTCTGACGTGAGGACTTAGGGAGCCCCAGGAACACTCAACTCTATCCAGAAAAACTAAAACACTCGGAGGAAGAGATAAGGTTTATGAAAAGGAAGCCAGCACAATCGCAAAGGATTTCAATACTAACCTCCTCCAGGCAACTGGGAAGCTACAAAGCATCCACAGTCAACTCTGAATGAAAAGATATCACAGCACCCTGGCCTTGGCTTTCCTCTTGCTTCTCCTTGACCTGAGGACACCCCCTTTCAGGTCAGCCAGCGTGGGAAGTGGCAGGGGCCGGGTACCCAGACTGTTTCTCCTGACACTGAGCCCTAACGCCCCCACCCGCGTACTCTGGGAGGAAATGTTACAGGAGGAATGGCTACAAATTAGTGCATCTGGAATTTTAAATTTCAGACAAATTAGCCACCTTAACAAAGTCACCAAATAGAAAGGAGCACAGTGCTTTTCTGAATTTCAGATAAATCTGTCTCTATAAACAGTCATTTTTAACACAAGAACATTGCAAATATTGTCTAATAAGAATTTATTCATCAGAAATTTAAGTATGCTTGGGCATTCTATACTTAATTTGTTCAGTCTGGTGACCTTAGTTTTTGGTGTTTATTTTATTTTTATTTTTTGTCAATTTTTTTTATTAGTTTTGTACTGAGTAAATACAGTCAAGTTGGTACCATCATTAGCCTCCTCCCTGTCCTCCCCCCTCCACTGGGAGCCTCCTTGTTGGGGTATATGGGTGGTGTATTGTGGGCTTAGCCATCAGTTATGGGTAGGAGGAAATGTCTCTGTGTATCATGACCCAACGTGTGGCTCTGACATTCTTTCCACCCCCTCTTCCGCAAAAAAAAAAAAAAAAAAAAAAAAATATGGAATGCTTCACGAAGTTTCCATGTCATCCTTGCGTAGGGGTCATGCTAATCTTCTCTGTATCATTGCAATTTTAGTATATGTGCTGCCGAAGCAAGCACTAGTAACCTTATTTTTGACATTGTAATTAGCCCCCATCAAACCATTTTGTTAAAAAAAAAAAAAAAAAGCCTTCTTGGGAATGTATTTAAAAGATGAAGAACTTTCCTTCCACTAGCCACCACAGAGTTAAAAACTCAGGGCTGGAGAGATAGGTTAGTGGTTAAGCGCTTGCCTGTGAAACCTGAGGACCCCAGTTCAAGGTTCGACTCCCCAGGACCCACGTTAGCCAGATGCACAAGGAGGCGCATGCTTCTGGAGTTCGTTTGCAGTGGCTGGAAGCCCTGGCGTGTCCATTCTCTGTCTGTCTCTATCTGCCTCTTTCTCTGTCTGTCGCTCTCAAAGAAATAAATAAATAGGAACAAATAAAATGAAAAAAAAAAAAAGCCTTAGGGACTTGATTACCTTTCTGGAAATTGCCACACGTTATGCGTTCAATCAAATGAATGTGCACTGTGTAGGACTACAACATGAGATGTGATTCCAAGTTAATGAGCCTAGTTTTCTTGGGACACTCTTTATTATCTTTGCTGGCTGCCTTTGCCTACAGACTAAACTCAGCTTTGAACTGCTGCACACGAGGCATCCATGTAAGCTGCGTCTCCAGCCTTGGTTTTCATCTTTGCCTCTGGCCACTAAAAGCTGCTTATGATGGACTCCTTTCATTCTCCTCTTCACGCTTTAACCTCTGCCAAGAAACTTCCTTCCAGTCATATCCACTTGAGCGACGCACGTCTCTCAAGTCTCAGCTCACTGAACTGGGGCAATGGCTCCGTGGATGAGGTACTCACAGGGCAAGCGAGTTCAAATCCCCAGTGCCCACATAAATGGCAGGTGGGTGTGCCTGGCATGGAGGCTTGCCTGTAATCCCAGAGCTTGGGAGGCAGAGAGAGAGGATCTCTGGGGCAAGCTAGCTAGCTGGCTAAAATAGGGAAATGAGTGAACTTATCTGGGTGCGAGAGACCCTGCTTCAGTAAGTAAAGTAGAAAGTGATCAAGGACCATGCCCGCTAACCTTCACAGCACCCACATATGTGTGCACATGCATACACACCACACACATACACACACTCAGCTCATCTGACACTTCTGAAAAAGTCATCTTATATCCTTTCTGAAATATGTGAGTGGAGGATGAGTGAATGATGGATGGACAGATAAACTGATAAAATTTCCCTGTGAAATACTCTGACTCCCTGTCTCTAACCTTAAGACATGTTTTGGAAAGGCAGGCTTTGGAATAAGGCAGGCAAGAAACTCAAGTCTTGGGCTGGAGAGATGGCTTAGCAGTTAAGGCGTCTGCCTGCGAAGCCCAAGGACCCAGGTTCAATTCTCCAGGTCCCACATAGACCAGATGCACATGGTGGCGCATGAGTCTGGAATTCGTTTGCAGTTGGCCAGAGGCCCTGGTGAGCCCATTCTCACTCACTCTCTGTCTCTCTCTATCTCTAATAAATAAATAAAAATACAAATGTCTTTTAACTCAAGTTACTAAGTAAATATGTGATGTTGGGCGGCAACAGTAAACTGCAACTCTTTATTTATAAAACTGGGTAACACAACCAGTCCCACAAAGTGTTAAGGTAATGATTACATAAGATTGAATACAAGAAGCTCAGCACACCGTGAAGAAACACTTGATAAAACGGAGCTATTATGTCATTAGTATTACTTCTTTCTTTGTGTTCTCTTAACACCCTCATCTTAGAGAAACCAAACCACTTTACTACATGTGATGCCTTAGATAACTCCAAGACAAGGTTCATTTCCTACTAGGTATTATATAGAGACTTACAAAGTAGATAAAGTTATATTGATTTAAAGATGGGGGGGTGTAGATCAGTCATACTTAGAATGTGGAGTCCCAAAATAGGGAAAAAAAAAATCTAAGGAAAAAGAAAACTAAATCCTAGAATCTCCAGTGACCCTCTCACAGGTCTCAGGCAGCCAAGAAGGTAGGAGTTGTCTCCAGCCCTGTGTGGTAGCATGCCTGGCCACAGCACAGAGAATAGTTTCTTTACTTTTTAATTTTTTAAAATTGTATTTTTTTATTAGTTATGGAGAGACTCAGTATGTAAACAGCACATGCTGGTACCATCCTTACTTTCATCCCCGACCCCCCCCAAAGGGACCCTCCTCATTGGGGATGCCAGTCATCCCCATGGGGATTGTGAGTCACGCATTGTGGGGCAGCAATCAGTTATGGGGGAGAGGCAATGTCTCTGTGCAAAGTGGCCCAACTTGTGGCTCTAACGATCTTTCTGTCCCCACTTCCGCAAAATTCCCTGAGCCATGTTCGGTTCATTTTATGTCTAGTTCAGTGATGGGCTCTTAGGAGCCACTGTATCTTTGATGTCTGGTTTGGGAGGTGTTGATCAGTGTCTATCTCCTTTACCCTGTGCTGATACCAGGTTCATAGAGAAAGCAGCACTCTTGCTCATTTCCCCAGTTCCTCTGTGGTTTCAGCCGGGGCCGGGTGGAGTGCGATGGGCTGATTCTCTGTTCAGATCCTGCTTCCGTCTGAAAAAGAGAAGCAGATTCTCCAACAGAGAGTGAAGTCAGCACAGGTTAAATGACATAACCATTGTTAGTTTAGAGAGAATGTAATGGACGTTTTATTTCTTTGTCTTGACCAAGGTCAGATCGAATAACTACATTTATAATGAGGAGAAAAATGGTTTCACTTACTGGTGGATAAATTATGGACTGTGATAGGAGCAAGAGGGAAGCGTGAAGAGTGAAGTTTGTCAAGACAACTGTAGCATGAAAGAGGAGAGATCAGAGAACCAAACACCCCAATTGTGTTTTTCTTTCAAAACTGTTTCACATTAGACTGAATAACCCTTTAATCCATTGTTTCCAAGTTAATAATGAAGAATATCAAATGCAAGTAAAGCATTCTCCTTTAAAGGAAATCAGAACATAGATCCTCTGTCAGCCTTGCCAATCCCAGTCCCTTTGTGTACTTCCTTCAGAATTGCTGCTGTCATATCTGGGAGTGTGGCTCAGTTGGTAGAACACTTGCCTGCCATTCACAAAGCCATGGCTTTCACCACCAGCACCACCTGGAGTCAGGCATGGTGGCGCACACGTGCAGTGTCAGCCCTTGAGAAGCAGGGGAGGAAGGATCATGCGTTCAACACTATCCTTGCTGCACAGGGAATTCAAGGCCAGCTTGGGCTACACAAGACCCTTTCTCAAAAAAAAAAAAAATATATATATATATATATATGTATATATATATATATACTGTTGGATTATCAGATTAGGCGTGAGTTCTAACAGAAACTTAAAATACATTTTTATACAGTTGTATGTAGCTACATAAAATAGTCAATTTTGCTGCTTTGTGTTTAAATGGGGAATGAATAATTTTTACTATATGCATATACAAATAAAAATCCCACTTTATTCTGTGTAAAGATTCTGTAATTCCAGAATGCATCTTCCTAGACTTCAGAATCCACCAAGAAAAATGAGGACTTCCAGGGTTGTGGACGTGGCTCAGAGGTTAATGGTCTTTGCTTGCAATGCCTGCCAGCCAGGGTTTAATTTCCTCGTAACCACATAATGCTAGATGCACAAAGTGGTGCATACATCTGAAGTGTGTTTGTGGTGGCAAAAGGCCCTGGTATGCCCATACCCTGTCTTTTATCTCTCTCTCCTTGCAAATAAATAAGTAAAAATATTTTAAAATGAAAAAAAGAACAGGCTTCCAAAAGGTTAGTTTGCTAATGCTCATAAGAAGGAAGCTCATTTTCAAAAATTTCTTTTCGGCTGGATTTAGTTGGCACATTTCTGCAATCCCAGTATTTGGGGGCCAAGACAGGACAATCATGAGTTTGATGCCAGCATAGGCTATAGAGTGAGTTCAAGGCTAGTCTGGTGTACATTTTTTATTAAGATCTTTATGGTATGAATATATTATATATCATTCATAGTCCTATCAAGTTATATTCTTATATATTCTCTCCCCCAACCCCATTCAACTGATGGCCCTCCTAAGTGGGGTTATCAGTATTCACTGGGGGGTCATGAATGCACTAGTTATTCTCTGTGGGGGAGAAAGTGATGTCAAGAATGTGAACTTATCCAGAGTGTCATTGTGCACGTCTTTAATCCCAGCACTCGGGAGACAGATCATTGTGAGTTTGAGGCCAGCCTGAGACTACATAGTGAATTCCAGGTCAGCCTGGGCTCGACAGAGGCCCTATAAGAATGGATTCTTTCTCCATAGCACTCAGTAAGAAGTGGGGGTGCTAGGAAGCAGGGGTGAAAGTTGTCACTTTCTCACAATGCCTCTAAGCTGGGTCAAACGATGTCATTATGGTCTGAGTGTATAATTAACTACCCACTAAGGAACTGTAAACAGTTCTTGTTTCTATCAGCTTAGATGGCCTGTGGTTTAGCGGCATGTAGCTGAGTGACTCAGTAACTCACTGATGTAACTAGTCCTTGTGATCTAGGACACTTTAGCTTTTCAGACTGGAGGATTCCTTGAAGAATGAGGGCTGTGGATAGATGTTGGGTAGGGGAGGAACGATCCGTTTACACAGGATGTCTGCCCCATCTTGGGACCTGCATCGTTTCTGGGGATCCTAATGTAGAGTTAAGTTTTGTTTTGTTTTTTTCGAGGTAGGGTCTCACTCTAGCTCAGGCTGACCTGGAATCCACTATGGAGTCTCAGGGTGGCCTCGAACTCATGGCGATCCTCCTACCTCTGCCTCCCGAGTGCTGGGATTAAAGGCGTGCGCCACCACGCCTGGCCAGAGTTAGGTATTTTACTATTTACTAGCTATCCCGCTAGCCTCTGCTCCATTCCCAATCACTCTATATGACTAACTGCTACCAAAATATCTCAGGAGGAAACTTCATCACAGTGCTAGGCCCTAGCAGACGAGAGTTACATACTTTTCACATAGTAATTACCGTTTACATGAGTGCATTATATGTGTGAGATTCTTGCAATTACTTCTAGGAGGTCAGAATCTGGCCCTTACTCTACAAATAAACAAGCCCAAACTAATAGTCTAGGAAGTGAAGCGCTAAGGTGTGGTCCCAAGTTAAACACGAAATCCACACTTCTGCTGGGATTAAAGTTCTATAGCTACTCTTCATAACCTATTACTGCCAAGCCTTCAAGATGCCTTTCTTTCAATGAAAAGGATGCTGTGGAATCTTAGGAATTCTTCTAGCATTGAGAACTGTCCCAATGACAAATGGGTGGACATTTTTAACTGATCCTGCCGGGTCTGTTTCCCACCAACTCACTCTCTCGTGCTGTCTCTCTCCCTCCCTCCCTCCCTCCCTCTCTCTCTCTCTCTCTCTCAGGCAAGCCCTACAGACTGGCCTTTCTTTATGCAAGAGAGAGAGAATTGGCATGCCAGGGCCTCCACCCACTGTAATCAAACTCCACCTTGTGCACTTGCATCACCTTGTGTGTCTGGTTTACGTGGGACCTGAAGAGTCGAACATGGGTCCTTGAGCTTTTTAAGCAAGCACCTTAACCTCTAAGCCATCTCTCCAGCCTCCTTATGGACTTTTTAAAAGAATATCTTATTTGGGCTGGAGAGATGGCTTAGTGGTTAAGCGCTTGCCTGTGAAGCCTAAGGACCCCGGTTCGAGGCTCGGTTCTCCAGGTCCCACGTTAGCCAGATGCACAAGGGGGCGCATGCGTCTGGAGTTCGTTTGCAGAGGCTGGAAGCCCTGGCGCGCCCATTCTCTCTCTCCCTCTATCTGTCTTTCTCTCTGTGTCTGTCGCTCTCAAATAAATAAATAAAAAATTTTAAAAAAAAGAAAAAAGAATATCTTATTTATTTATTTGAGAAAGAGAAATCGGCAGAGAGAGAGAGAGCATGGGTGCACCAGGGCCTCTGCCACTACAAATGAATTCCAGACTCATACACCACCTTTTGCATCTGGCTTTACGTGGGTTCTAGGGGATCAAACCTGGGTTTTTTTGGCTTAGCAGGCAAGTGCCTTCACCACTGAGCAATCTCTCCAGCCCTCCCTTATGGAAGTCATGTACTAAATTATTCATCACCCTGCTCTCTGAGTTTCCGTCTGGTATGGCCAATGGGTGTACTAGCTGGAAAGACATGACAATGACTTTTCTCTTGTTCTTGCAATCTGGTACAGCTAAACAGGGGAGAACAGCTACACTGGGTTCCTCCCCAGGGACCTCAGCTCCAGGTCCACAGCTGTTCTGTGAAGGATGAAACATCTCCCTCCATCTGACCAGTGTTAGAGATACAACTTCTGCTAACATGAAGACATTTCACTCTCCCATGTTACTTGCCTTTTTTATTTATTTGAAAGAGAGAAAGGGGCAGGTGTAGATAGATAGAGAGAGAGAGAGAGAGAAGAAAGAGTGGGTGTGACAGGGCCTCTAGCTACTGCAAATGAACTCCAGATTCACGTGCCACCTTTTGTATCTGGCTTTATGTGGGTCCTGGGGAATCAAACCTGAGTCCTTTGGCTTCACAGGCAAGTACCTTAACCGCTAAGCCATCTCTCCAGCCCTTGCTTTTAAATTCCAAAAGAATTTCCAGGATGGCTAACGCTGTGGGATAGCTTAGAAATTTTAATAGAAAAGAGTCACTAAAGTTTGAAAGTTATAGTCACAAAAATAGTGACTACAAAAAAAAATAGTCCTTAATTTAATTTTTCCCTGCCTGTTCCCCTTGGAGACCTCATTCATGTCTTGCAAGGACTCTAACTGGTACAATGTGAAGTCTAAAATCTACGTTTTGAATCTCTGCATAAATATTTCATGTGTACATTTTTATATTCATTCCACAGACATTTATTAAGCACTTGTGTGCCACATACTAAATTGACAACAATTAACAGATGTGACCATAGCTCTTGTAGAACATTAAACATAGCATAAAATGTAGGCAGAGGACAGTTAACAGATGATCATACAAACCAAAGGGAGCCTGCAATTATATGATTTTTTAAATTTATTTCTTTATTTGTGAGAAAGAGAGAAAAATTGGCCCCTGTATGATTCTGGCTTACGTGGGTCCTAAGGAGTCAAACCAGGATCCTTTGGCTTTGCAGGCAAATGCCTTAACCACTAAGCCATCTCTGCAGCCCTATAATGTGTTTTTAAGATGCCCACAGCCCAAAGACAGCTTATGCTAGGAATTAATCTAGTCAGTAAGATCAAAAAAGGCTTAAATGAAAACATGCACTGGTCATATATTAAAAAAAGCAAATGTTAATGTTTAATTTTGGCTTCCTTGCTTGTTTCACATAGAAGATAGGTGATTCCTTGGGCAGACGATAAAGACATGAGAAGGAATGGAATCTCAAAAGAGACGCCTCATTGTAATGGCTACTTACCAAACAGAACTGATGTCAGTATTTTATGAGCAGTATGGCTATACCAGTGCATACCAAATGATCGTCATTCCTTCATGTGTTTTCTAAATAGTACAAAAAAAATGAGGGGCTTCCTAGGTCTATTAATTACTAAGCAGTAAAACTTGGATTCAAACCAGGTCTTACACAACAAAATCCTCTACTCTTTTCTCTGACATACACTGGCATTTCTTATTTATCTTTTTCACACCCGTGGCTGGTCAGAGATTCAGATAAGGGCAAAGAGTGGCATACTTTGTGATAGAAGACTTATGTTAAGTCGCATCTTTTCTTTATGAATGGGAGACTCGGTCAACTGAGTGCCTCCATGTTTGAAATCACGGCAATCGTGTTTACATAGCAGGATATGAAAAGACACACTTTATAAAATATTAAGTTCTCTTCAGATATTAGCCATTAATATTCCTCACAGGTTAGTATTTCATCTCAAAAATATGAATGCTCAAACTGAAATTCTTTTTTCCAGATGAGAAAACTCAGACTTCAGAGAGATTAAATTACTCGCCCCAGGTCACCCAGCCAGGACCGATTTCAAAGCTCTTGGTTTCCACTTCAGGGCTGTTTGTCCGGAAGCTTCTGCCCTCACATCATAGGCTTCCTGCAGAGAGGCAAACATGAGAGATCATAAATTAAGGTCCCGGCACTATTGGGCAGGTCACTGTCCCTAGCCCCATCCAAGTCTGCACACATCTTCTGCAGTCCAAGGTGTAGCTGGCCGATTGCTAGGTCACACCCGCACCCATGGGGCTAGAGGTAGTGTAGTGCTCTGGAACTGGAATAGCGGAGAAATAGAGTGATGAAAATTTCTGATACAGCATGCAGAAGGAAGCAGAGGCAAGAGCCAGTGCCGGTCTCTATCTGGGTCTGACTTCAAGCCCTCCTGGGCCATAGGTAAAAGGGGTCATAATTTTAGGTAAAAAATAATAATAATAAATAAAAATAAATGGGGGAAAAAAGAGTTATTCAATCCTGTTGAAGATTCAGACTGAAGCTAATTCTCAAATAAAACCCTCGCTGAAAAATATACCAGCAATTCATGGGCTGGAGAGATGGCTTAGCGGTTAAGCACTTGCCTGTGAAGCCTAAGGATCCCGGGTCGAGGCTCAGTTCCCAGGTCCCACGTTAGCCAGATGCACAAGGGGGCGCACGCGTCTGGAGTTCGTTTGCAGAGGCTGGAAGCCCTGGCGTGCCCATTCTCTCTTTCTCCCTCTATCTGTCTTTCTCTCTGTGTCTGTCGCTCTCAAAAAAAAAAATAAAAAATAAAAAATATATATATATATTTATGTACCAGCAATTCAAATGACATAGACATTCCTCACCGTCGACCTCTCAGTACTCTGGTTAAGTGGAACAAAGCAATGCAGCCTTGTGAAATAAACCTGGCTTTGAAGTCAGATATTTCTGGATGCAAAACTCTGATCTTCCACTCGCTAGCTCTGGTAGCTATTTACCTCAAAGATTGCTGGCTCTGACTTTCAGTCCCATGATGAGCTATACTTCCCTGCCCATCTAAGGATAGGTGGAGTGATGTGACTAATCCTGATCAATGCATTATGAGAAGGAGAAAAAAAAAAGGACTGTATATCACCCCTAAGTTAAGCATCTATTGCTGGAATGACACTCTCAAAGAGGCCTTCTCTGATACAGCAAAACTTGCAATAGTTGCTGTTTTTACAGTCTGGATCCTAAGTATGAAGGGCAGGGACGGGTCCCTCTGTCCTCTCTATATCAATGTGTGACACAAGCAAAAAAGAAACCGGAATTTTTAGCATGTGTGTATTTTGGGGGTGCAGGGTGTGTGAGGGGTGGTATGTGTGTATTTAGTGTGTGTATATAGTGTAAGCACATGTGTGTGCAGATGTCTGGTGACAGACGCCCCCCTCCATCATATGGACTTTGAGACATTCTCTTTAGTGAAGGGATTCCCATCAATCTGGCAAACCAGCAAGTCCCAATGGTTTCCCTTTCCCTGCTGTTACAGAAGTATGTGGCCACGTCTTACTTTTTATATGGGTGCTGGGGGTTGAGTTCGGGCCCTCTCTGTCCCTCATGCCAAAGCAATCTTTTTTTTTTTTTTTAACAAGGGCCTGACCATGCAACTGCAAACAGGTTCTTGTCTCCCTTTCTTTCTTTCTTTTTTTTTTGAGGTAGGGTCTCACTCTAGCCCAGGCTGACCTGGAATTCACTCTGTAGTCTCAGGGTGGCCTTGAACTCACAGCAATCCTCCTACCTCTGCCTCCCAAGTGCTGGGATTAAAGGCGTGTGCCACCACACCCGGCTGCCAAAGCAATCTTTTCCAGCGAGCCATCTTCACAGCCCCAAACTGGTGTGTTAAATGACCAAGTTCGTGTATTATTGCTGCACATGCTAGCCTATCATTAAGATTAGCTAGATGATTTCTAGTCGTCACTGAGCCTGTTTGAGAAGGAGTTTCGAGTTTGTCACATTCACAATAGGGGTGGACGTTTAGGGGCAGGGGGTTAAGAATTACTAACAGTTTCAGTAAACCACTCCACAGCCTCCAGCATATATTTGGTCTTCAATCACAGTTAATGATTAGTGTCATCAAAATATGAAGAAAGGTAAGTGGAAACAAGATAATCCTAACCACATGAGCAGTTTGCAGGCTGCACTTAGCAATCACCAAGGCCCAGAGCTCTGGCTGACATCACACAGCTGGAAGCAGATCCATGACTGCCTTCGGTGACAATCCTTCCTTTTCCACAGAAGCATAAGAATACATAACATGTGATAGACACCATTCAGGCATGAGAAACACAATACAAAACAGTCCTCTGAATGTCTCCTGTGCCTCTTAACACTGTGAGTGGCTATGTGTCTTTGGTTGTTTAGTGGCACCCCCAGAGAGAACAAAGACCTTGGCATTTAATACATGGCATGTTAAGTTTTTGCATTCCTTATTATTTTTTGTATATAATGCAGGCTTCTGATATATTTTGTATATAATGTATATTACATATATAAAATGTATATTTTGTATGCATTCAAAGATTTAATTCTTGGGCTGGAGAGATGGCTTAGTGGTTAAGTGCTTGCCTGTGAAGCCTAAGGACCCTGGTTCGAGGCTTGATTCCCCAGGACCCACGTTAGCCAGATGCACAAGGGGACGCGTCTGGAGTTCGTTTGCAGTGGTTGGAGGCCCTGACATGCCCATTCTCTCTCTTTCTCTCTCTCTCTCTCTGCCTCTTTCTCTGTCTGTTGCTCTCAAATAAATAAATAAAAATAAACTGAGTATTCCAAACACTTAGAAAAAAAGATAATTAAAATATTGAATTCTTTCATGCACACAAGGTCACACATGCACACAAGGTGATGCATACGTCTGGAGTTCATTGGCAGTGGCTAGAGGCCCTGGTGTGCGTCAGTATCTCTCTCAATCTCTCTCTCTCTCTCTCTGCCTTTCTCTCTCTAATAAATAAATAAATTGCCAAAAGAGAAAACTTTAAAAGAATATTTAATTCTTAATGCACTTTTATGCAGAGGAGAAATTATAACTATATGTATTCAGAGGTGACTAAGGCTAGTAAAAGTGATTTTGTTTTCATTAGCATTCAGCTACTTAAGGACATCGCCAGATCTAGAACCTGCACTCAGAGACTTCATCACAGTGTAGGGTTTTGTTTCTCTTTCTCTAATCCCAATTGAACAATAATTCCTGGATCACTATTTTATTTAAGAGAGATATAATGCTTAAATAAAAACGCTCCAGTGAAATAGCTAGGAATGTCATTCTGTGATTACAGAAGTAATAAACTACCATGAATAGGCAAGGTCTCCTGCTGCTGTAGCAAATGAACTCCAGACACGTGCACTTTGTACGTCTGCTTTACATGGGTACCGGGGAATGGAACTCAGGCTGTCAGGCTTTCAGACTTTGCAAGCAAATGCCTTTAGCCACTGAGCCATCCCTCCAACCCCCAGGATTCTTTTTAAAATAGTGCTCATAGCAGGCCTTTGTTCACAGCACTGAGATAGAAGGATCACCAGTCTGAGCTGTTTAGTAAGTCCAAAGCCAGCCTGAGCTGGAGTAGTGTCCTAGATCTCCGTGACTTCACAGTGGCTGAAGCTACACAAGACCTCAAGAACAGAAGAAAAAAAATTACGATATCAAAATGGAGGAGAACTCCCCTCCCCACCCCAAAGAAAAAACAGCTGGGCGTAATGGCATATGCCTTTAATATCAGCACTCAGGAAGCAGAAGTAGAATTGCTGTGAGTTCGAGGCCACCCTGAGACTACATAGTCCATAGCGAACATAGTGAATTTCAGGTCAGTCTAGGCTACAGTGAAACCCTACCTGAAAACACCAAAAGAAAAAATAAATAAATAAATAATAGAAGAGAGACTAGTTTGGAAAAAAAGGGGGGGTTAGTGGAGGGGCAGAGAAAAAGTGGTGGGAGGGGACTTTATGTTATATTGTTTATATTTATGGAAGTTATTAATAAAAAAAAATTTTTTTCAAGGCTACCCTGAGACGACATAGTAAATCCCAGGTCAGCCTGGGCTAGGGAGAGATCCCACCTTGAAAAACCAAAAAGAAATAAGGGTGAAATACTTGAATAGATATTTCTCTGAGAATTATGTACAAATGGCCAATATGCACAAGAAAATAAGTTCCTCATTAGAAATGCAAATGAACTGAAGGACTCAGGAACCAGAGGGATGCCAGGACAGTCTTCAGAGTCACCAGTAGGCCTAAGTTTCTGTTTCCCAGCAAGGTTTAAATAAGAATTTAACAGTTACTGAAAAAAAGATCACAAATTGCTTATGCCATACATTTCTATAGTCATAAGACAAGTTGCTTAAGCTCCTCAAACACACATAGCCAATCACAATAAAGGTTACCTAATCTGTTTGAAATTCCCCTAGCCCCCTGCCCACCAGCTCTGCCCCCCCCCCAGCATCCTAAGCCTATCAGAAAAATACAAGTGCAGTTACTACTTAAATCTACCAATCATGTAACCATTCCCCTACTTCTTTGTTCAGATCCCTATAAAAAACCTGCCCCGCTGCTGCTCAGGGCTCTTGTATGGATCCACTGCGAAGGTGAAGTCAAGAGTCTGAGCTTAAGCCCGAAATAAAGCTCCTTGCCTTTGCATATGTGTTTGGTTCTCCTTGGTGGTCACTGGGGGCGCCAAGAACTGGGCATAACAGAACCACAGCAGGTGATCCCTCACACCCATAAGTACCATTCTTTATTTATTTAGGTTTTTTTTAATTTTATTTTTAACTGAGACTGAATCTTTCACTATGTTGCCTCAGGCTAGCCTTGAACTCACAGTGATCCTCCTACCTCTGCCTCCCAAGTGCTGGGTATAAAAGTGTGCACCATCACACCTGGCTTCCATCAGCTATTTGATTTGAGTTGGGGCCAGTGTGCCATTCTTGGGTAATAAGGTGCTAAGGGTCCAGGAAAGTCCTTGAACCCCAAACTCTAGGTTCGCTTATAATTTTAATCAAAGAGTTGAATAAAAAAGAAAACTGAGAAGGATTATTATTGTTACTATATTTATTGAGGGAAGCAGAGCCAAGGAAAGGTACCCACTTGGCTAGAGATCTCACATAGAGGGCCTGAGGAAAAAACCATGGAAAGAAAAGAGGAAAGAAAGTTCCTGGAGTTCCTGCCATGTAGGGAGCTGGAGGAGATAAAGAACCCACGCAGATTGGGGACCTCCCCAGCCAGTCCGGGCCCAGCCTAGGGAAAAACCCACAACTGGAAGTTCTCAAGTGATCAGAACCCCAAACTGAATTTTTTATGTGTTCTCTATTACAGTAATTTCCCAACTTTTTGTTTTACTTAAAAACCAAAAGATTGAAAACTAATATCCTTTCACACATTTTAAAATTGGTCTCTAAATAGTTTCATAAATTTAAATATTTCCAGTATGTTGTGAATAATAATTTTAAAGCAAAATTTTATGAAGTTTATAAATTTCCAATGGAGTCTAAATATCATGGTGATTTGATACCTATCCATTTGGAAATATGAAAAAGAGCATTTCTTTAAATTACATGATACAATATTGCTTTAAAAATTTTTAGCTATTAATATCCCTTATGGAATCTATCCAACTTAGGCATATCTTTATGCTTTTACATTCCATAATAGTTTTGATCCAAAAAACCATGCATTCCATTTTCAATATGTATTTGGTTTTGATTCTGGTATCCATAAGTTCCTATTGTGTATAGTTTATCCTGGATTGACATAACTATTAAAATTATGTGCCAAGCAACACGTATCACAACATTTCTTAAATAATTGTAAAACATAAAGAATATCTTTTTAAATTTTTTATATGTATTATAACCAGTTATATTTTTATGCTTCCTCACCCCCTGCTCCTGTTACCCTGGGGGCCCTCCTTAGTGAGCTTTTGATATTCGCTGTGGGGTCATGAAGGCCTCATTCAGTCCCTGCGGAGTAGCGTTCAGGATATCCCGACCACTCTGTGGCTCTGTCTTCCCCCTCTCTCACAATGTTCCCTGAGCCACGGCAGGACTGTTCGCAATATGATTTAGAGCACAGTTCTCAGTGGCCTCTGCGAGGTTCTGATGGATCACTGTGTCTGTCACCATCATCCTGAAGCTGTTTGAAGCAATAAGAACAGTATTCATGTTGTTTCTTCCTCTGCAATTTCTCCTGGGTCCTGGCAGACATGGTAGAGGTGGAGAGTCTCATGGTGGACAATCAGCTAACTTCTTATCTTATCATTGGATCATGGTTCTCCTCTGTTTTCTCTGACATCTTGTTTGAGACAGAATAAAATTTTTACTGGGCATACATCTTTTAACAAAATAGATGAATGTTTTTCATAAGTTTATTAAGTAATAGTCATTAATAAGATAAAGCACAGATTTGATCTTAGTCCACTGTTACCCATTTTTTCTTTTTATAAATGCAACCATAGAGAAAACAATCAAGTAAATATGTATGGAAGGAATTTTTTATATCAATGTAATTCAATTATTTGAATTTTTAAATGGTGGCACACACCTTTAATCCCAGCGCTTGGAAGATAGAGGTAGGAGAACTGCTGTGAGTTCAAGGACAGGTGAGATTACATAGTGAATTCCAGATCATTTTAGGCTAGAGCAAGACCCTACCATGAAAAGACAAAAAACAAACGATGAAAGATGCATGAGGATACATATTTAAAGGTTATTTTCAATAATTTATCAACTAGCTACTTTTGTTGAAAGGGAGGAATTGGCAATCATTTGAGTCACAAAAGAATTTTTAATCTGTCTATTTTCTCTAATCTGGGCAATACAACAACCACCACAAAAGGCTCTACTTGATATGATATAATCAATGGTTAATATTCTTCTCTCAATTTGAAGAAGACTTAAAATTTGAGAAAAAATGATGGTGACTTAAATAGTTTTTTTTTAAATCTCCTTCTGTGTTTTGAATACATGCAAAGATTTTATCCAGCCAATCAGTGGAAAATATGTCATAACCAACTTGGCCAAGCCAGCCATTGTCAAATTAAGTTAACCAAATCAGACGCTGTCACCAAAAAACATTGGACTTTATATTGTTAATGTCATCACTTATAAATTCTAAATGTACAACAGTAAAGAAGTGAAAGGAGGGCTGGAGAGATGGCTTAGCGGTTAAGCGCTTGCCTGTGAAGCCTAAGGACCCCAGTTCGAGGCTAGGTTCCCCAGGTCCCACGTTAGCCAGATGCACAAGGGGGCGCACACATCTGGAGTTCGTTTGCAGTGGCTGGAGGCCCTGGCGCGCCCATTCTCTCTCTCCCCCTCTATCTGTCTTTCTCCCTGTGTCTGTCGCTCTCAAATAAATAAATAAAATATGAACAAAAAATATTTTAAAAAAAAGAAGTGAAAGGAAAGAGAGAGAGAGAGAGAGAGAGATGAGAGAAGAAAATAAAATCTTGCTATAGGTATGTTACCTTGATGTAGTAAGATGCCATTGTTCTAATAGTCTCCCATTGGGCAAGTATAAATTGAGCATCTACTCTGTATTAGATAAAAGAAACTGGATATCACACTCACTGAAGTAGGTAAAAATCCTTGACATAATTTACCACCAAAGGAAATGGAAATTATAGGTGAAGCAAATTTAAGGAAAGAAATCAATACCTTTTGGATATTGGAGATGTTTTTTAGATAGTCAAGTGGAACAAATATCCAATTTGAGTTCCAAGACAGAGCAGATGTGTGTATCTGGAAGTTATTCTGAATGAGATCAAGGGTTGCGTGGAAGCAGGAAAAACCAAGAGACCAAGGGAGTGTGGCCGGCAAGGTAAAAGGAAAGCATGAGATAATGGCATCTGGAAATGAAGTAGGGTCTAAGAAATTAGCAGTGATCTTCATGTGGTTTTTAAGTGCAAATAGAACAACGACCAACATCACTACTGAAATTAGGAAAATGGAGAATATTTTTTAGAAGCTTGGACACACTTTAGACGATGCAAAAGTGGGTCAGCATTTGCTACTCCAACATGTGATAGCCAAGCATTGGAGAAACAACAGAAACAAAAAGTCCACTTTGACCTTTCCCTCTCATTTCCACCCTGGAGTAAGCCATGGAAAAATTCCCTGGCCCTCCTCTAAAGAGAACAATCCTCTATCCCAGACTGTCCATGCTATACCGGGGGGTGGGGGAGGTGGCCTTGAGGACGCAGAAATAGTAAGAGGACTCTCAACAAACTTTTATAAGTTTCCTGCAGTTTATTCTCATTAGACCGTATATATTTCATCAATCATGCTTCTGTGTTACCAACCACAAAGTTAATGTACAGAGAGTTGTTCTCTGTTACCACCCATAAAGTTAAGGCACAGACAGTTCCTCTTTCTTTATATCTTCATTTCCAAATGCACGCTTTCCCTGTCCTCATCTATCAATTGTTACCAAACTCTCAGCCATCAACCAGGAATAGATAAGGAAAGATAGTACTTTGCTCCCTTAGACAGGGAAAGCCTCGGGGGAGTAAGTTCAATATAGCAGAAGATAAAAGAAACTGAAGACAGTAAATGAAGACCCCTGAGAATTTTTGCAAAAGGAAGCAGAAAAATGTTGTTGAATCTATCAAGAAGAATGAGATTTCAAAAAGTTTTCTTTTTTATGGTAACAGCAGTAGCAATTAGTTTACATGCTAATTGGGAAGGGCCTAATATTTATTTGAAAATTCATAATCAGGGGAAGAGGAGAAAATGCTTGGGACGTTATCTGTGCATTGACTATGGAGTGGGATCTATCATACTCATGGGAGCTTTGGTTTTTCACCTGCTATGGAGAATTTAAAGATAGTTATAGAGAGTGTGAAATATACATTCATATAATATTAATAGGTATACTGACAAAGAAACACTAAAATATTATGAAGTTTCTCTTGTAATCGATAACTTCAGTATTTGTTTGATTGGGATTAAGTAAGCCGGGCGTGGTGGCGCACGCCTTTAATCACAGCTCTCGGGAGGCAGAGGTAGGAGGATCGCCATGAGTTCGAGGCTACTCTGAGATTATATAATTTCAGGTCCGGGCTAGAATGAAACCCTACCTAAGAAAAAAAGAAAGAAAGAAAGAAAGAAAGAAAGAAAGAAAGGAAGGAAGGAAGGAAGGAAGGAAGGAAGGAAGGAAGGAAGGAAGGAAGGAAGGAAGAAAATAGAATAAGTATATGAAGGAAGACATTAGTGGTTTGAAGGTGAGGAGAGAGCATAAAATAGTCACGAGACTTAGAAAAGACTAGAAGGATATAACCTATTTGTCATGAAGCTTTAAGGAAACACTTGGAGTTCACGGGTATGAGTTTAACATGTGCCTCTCAGCAAGGTCTTTCTCCTGCTGTGCTAAGCCAATCTGACATAAGCATGAAGTAGAAGAAATGAACTTAGCCATAGTTGTGGTCTTGAGCATCTACTCTGTCTTGACCACTGTAATGCAGTTGTAGAAGGACGGAAGGATTTGTGTGGTGCTGTTGGAAAAACTATACTGAGCCTTAGAATTTAAATAGATATTGAAAGGGTAGCAGAGTGGATGTATTTAGCTTGATATTTTCTTTTCTTTTAATTTTATTTATTTATTCATTTGAGAGCAACAGACAGAGAGAGAAAGAGGCAGATAGGTAAATAGAGAATGGGCACACCAGGGCCTCTAGCCACTGCAAAGGACCTCCAGACACGTGCGCCCCTTGTGCAACTGGCTAATGTGGATCCTGGGGAATCGAGCCTCGAACCGGGGTCCTTAGGCTTCACAGGCAAGTGCTTAACCGCTAAGCTATCTCTCCAGCCAAAGCTTGATATTTTCTTGTTGATTCTCTCTGTACTTTGCTCACGTGTAATTGTGCCTCAAGAATAATGCCCACACATTCTGTGGGATAATTGAATGCAAATCACTTCACAAATGGGTCAAAAGTGTTCAGTTCTAGAGTCACACTTTATTGTTCTACTAGACATAAGACACAGAAAGAAATAAGTCATAAACTATAGGGACAGAAATCAGATCGATGATTGACAGAGATTGGAAGATAGGGAGTCTTGGCAGAAAAGGGAAGAGAGAACTTTTCGATACCGTGGACACAGTATGAGATTTGACAATGCTGACTGTTGCTGACACCGTGAACTTGTTACAATTCACCGAATTGTATGATATCAGTGATACTTGGTGAATGTATAATATATATACGTATATGATGCCTAAATAGCCCTGAAATAAAAATGATCCTTCCTGAAAAATAAGAAAATATGTAGGCTAAGGAAAGGGCCCAGCTTGTAAAATACTTGCTGCACAAGCATGGAGGCCTAAATGCAGAGACCCAGCGACCATAGTGAAACCAAGTGATCTGTGATCATCCTCTTGTAGGCTTTTGAGGTTGGTGATCTCTCAGTGTGTTGTATTGCGTTGTGTGTGTGTGTTTTGGGATCTACCCATCTCAGGATAAAAGTCTGTCTCATTATGGAGGAAGCAAGGATGTTCCCTTGTAGGATATTCAGTGTTTTGTTTTGGCGTTGAACTGGGTTGACTTGGATGGCCTTGTATCCATGGGTGCTCAGGCTGTGAAGGGTGAAAGCGCACCTGCTGCTCTTGGCTGGTGGCTGATGGGAGAGCTGTGGCTGGAGGTCTGGAGTCTCTTCAGGCCTGATCACACACGTGCATTGCCTGTGGGGCTCTGGGCCATGGCACCTGGCCTTGCTTCCCTACTCTAGCCAGCCAAACAGGTTGTAGAGAACTCCCTCCTCCCTTCTGGTGGGCGCTTGCCAGCTACTCCTTTACTGCCTGTGGGGAGCAGAAGGGATGTCCCAAAGTGCACGGGAAGGCATATGCCAGCAGTGGGGGGGGGCGCAGGGAGGGGAGGAAGAAGTGGGGGGAGTGGGACACGGGGCTCCACAGACCATGCTGGAGCTCAGGTCCTGGAATTTGCCAGTGAGGGGTGTTGGTTACAAAGGCAGCCAGCGGTGCAACTTGGCAGAATCAGAGAAGGCATCTGAGGCGCAAATGATCTGCTGAGGTAGGCGTTGTGTGATGGAGAGGGGGACCCTATGGGGTTCCCGTAGCATGGATTGGGTGCACAGGCTGTAAACATGCTGGGATCCTCAGCTGCCCTGAGTACAAACAAGATGGCATCCCTCACCCTGAAGTAGCTCACAGGCCCCAAACACTCAGGCTCCAAACAAGCTGGCACACCACCCACCTGGAAGCATATAGGCCCTGGACATACTGCACCCCTTAACAGCACCCCTTACCAGAGTGACTCCTTTTTCTTCTTGACTCTGTTATATATATATATATATATATATATATATATATATATATATATATATATATATATATATAATATTTTATTTATTTATTTGAGAGAGGAGAAAGAGGCAAGAGAGGAGAGAGGGAGAGAGAGATACAGTGGGCATGCCAGAGCCGCCATCCACTGCAAATGAACTCCAGATGCATGCGCCCCCTTGGGCATCTGGCTTAGGTGGGTCCTGGGGAATCGAACTAGGATCCTTTCACTTTGCAGGCAAACACCTTAGCCGCTAAGGCATTTCTCCAGCCCCAATTTGTTGTATATTTTTAATGTACCAACTCAGTATTAGATTTCATGAAAAGAGAGACAAAAACGCAAGAAAACCACAATTATTTGCTCACAGAAAGGTGTGCAAATTCCATCATTTCAAACTCTCCCTCTGTTTGTGTTCGTAGGGAATTTTACAGCCTGAAGCAAGCTTGCTAAGGTCTGTCAAGTGGTAGAAAGGAGGTTTTGAGAGATAAGTTGAGAAAGCAAAGCAGAATCAGAATACTATCCACCCTTGGTTGAAAAACTCTTCACAATATAGTAAACATAGAATTTTAAGCTTCAGAAACTAATTGCTTAAATTATTCTCCCTGCTGTCACCTCCTGGGGGAATCTTTAGACATGCTAGCAGTAAAGTTAATTGTTTACTGATGGCTGATCTAAGCAAGGTTTTGAGTTGTTTAACTTATTGGCATTTCCTAGATGCAAAGTACAAGTAATTAGGCAAAGAAACGAAATAAGGAATTATAGAGCCCAGCCTATGCTAAGGTAACGGGCTAGATGCTGTTTCATAGGCTACCTGATTTCAATCCTTTATCTAATTCTAAGAGAAACACTGGAACATGTAAAAGTGCCCTCCACAATATGAACATACAGATGTTATCGTACTTTTATTTTTTGCTTAAGATTAAAGCAGGATTTAATGTCCTAAATGGATAAAAAAAAAAAAAACTAATTAATTTCCTTCTCTTTCCAAGATGATTCCTGACTTCCAAACAAGCTGTGTGGAGTGATTATTTTTGGAGAAAGGAATGCCCAATAGGCAAAGAAACTAAATTCTATTATGGACCTGAGAGCACAAAACACAAGTCTTGGATAAGAGAATGGGTATGTCAGAAAAAGGCAAAATTACCTTTCTATCATCCCGTCTTGCCATGGTAATAAAAATAAAACAAGATAGCAATCAAATTTCAATAAATTTTAGAGTGGCCTAGGAAAGTCTTCAGGACATTTTAGAGATTAAAAAAACTGAAATTCAAGGAGTTCAAGCAATTTGACCAAGGATATACAAATAACTAATAAATAACAGAAATAAATCTAGATTTTTTTGCTGAATAAAAGAAACCTCGGTTATATTTCTTAGACACTGGGCAGCCTTTCTTCAGGAATGTTCTAACAGCTGTAGGACCTCTGCAGTCAAAGTGTGACGTGGGGGAAAGACTGCTCAATTCCAAACACAGAGGGGGTAAGGGAAATCTTGTAGCCAAGAAGTTGTGTCTATGTCACGAGATAGATGAAAATTTTTTAGATGAAGACTTGGGACTTGGAGGGATGGCTTAGCAGTTAAGGTGTTTGCCTGCAAGGCCAAAGGACCCAGGTTCAGTTCCCCAGGACCCACGTTAGCCAGATGCACAAGGGGGCGCATGTGTCTGGAGTTTGTTTGCAGTGGCTGGAGGCCCTGATGCATCCATTCTCTCACTTTCTCTTCCTCTTTCTCTGTCACATAAATAAATAAAAATATTCTTAAAATGAATACTTGGGGTAATGGGATTCTGGTTAAAGTGACCTGATGGGATTCTTGCTTATGACAAGCTAGGTTTCAGACCTCAGTCACCTGGGTGCTGGGAGAGGATGAGGGACCACACCGAACTTTGTGCATTCAACTCGGAGGGAAATTATTTGTTCCTACCATGGCCATTCCATTGGAAAATTTAAAATCAATATATTTCTTTTTTTTTTTTTGGCTTTTTGAGGTAGGGTCTCACTCTAGCCCAGGCTGACCTGGAATTCACTATGGAGTCTCAGGGTGGCCTCGAACTCACGGTGATCCTCCTACCTCTGCCTCCCTGAGTGCTGGGATTAAAGGCGTGCGCCACCACGCCAGGCTTAAAATCAATATATTTCTATTGGCCATCTCTCGCGGAAGTCCCTTCATCTGGGCCTCGAGAGCAATGGCTGAGAGATTCTGGTCTGTCATATGTCTACCCAACAGAAAACATAGAAGAGTCGTGGTCCAAAGCTTAACATACAGACAGTGGAACCAAGGAATCAACTGCTTTAAACTGCAAGTTCAGTAATTACTTTTTGGAATCTGTCAACATTCACATAGCATAAGTAGCATAATGAGCGGATGCCAGATGCTCAGAGCTGTGTTTTGAAAGGGAGAGTCCTCTCCTGAGTTCATGTTGCAGTTCAGCCCCCTGGTGGTCTTGAAGAGGAAATGAGTGAGCCTAAAGGGCTTCTCTGTCAGGAGTTGATCCGTGCCTGGCTTAAAGGTCACAGGGACGTAGGACCTTTTAGCACGTCTGTCTCTTCCAGCACGCCGGGCTCAGAGTCTGTAGCTCAGTGCACAGTGCTGGCTCCCAGTGAGAGGCAGTCCAAGGTGCCACCTTAGAATCAGATACCTGCTGCTCCCCTGATCTTGGGTTTCCCATCCTGTTTAACTGTGAGCAAAAAATTTATATTTTTTTATAACTTGCTCAGTCTAGATCTTCTGTTATGCTACCACAAACAGATTAAGCCATAAGAGGGTATTTTATGAAAACCAAAAAGCAAAAATAATCAAAATATGTATTGACTAAAAGGAACACTTGGTGAAGGCAATGTGGAAAAAAAAATACTCATGAGAAATGCTAACAGGGAGACATTTGTATCCCTGGCTGAAGAGCGAGGCCTTTCTACTATAGTCAGTGAGGGAATCTGTAAGGCGTAAGGCGTTGACAACTTCTTGAACTTGTGGAAAGGCCTTCACTGCTCCCCAAGACTATTTGCAACTTCAGCTCTACATTTGCTATAAAGTATTTCAAAAAGATTATAGTAAGAAATCCTTTGTCTCCAAAGCCAAGAGAGAGAGAAATAGCAGTGTGCAGTGTGTGTGTGTGTGTGTGTGTGTGTGTGTGTGCGCGTGCCTGCGTGTATTACTTGTTGTGAAGCCTTAGAGTTATTGCAATTAAAGAATACATATGGGGCTGGAGAGCTGGCTTAGCGGTTAAGCGCTTGCCTGTGAAGCCTAAGGACCCCAGTTCAAGGCTCGATTCCCCAGGACCCACGTTAGCCAGATGCACAAGGGGGTGCACGCATCTGGAATTCGTCTGCAGTGGCTGAAGCCCTGGAGCACCCATTCTCTCTCTCTCTCTCTCTCTCTCTCTCTCTCTCTCTCTCTCTCTCCCTCTTTCTCTGTCGCTCTCAAATAAATAAATAAAAATAAACCAAAAAAAAAATCTTAAAGAATACTTATGGACTGGAGAGATTGCTTAGTGGCTAAGGCTCTTGCCTGCGAAGCCTAAGGACCCAGTTTTGATTCCCCAAGACCCATGTAAGCCACATTCACAAGATGGCACATGTATCTGGAGTTCATTTGCAGTGGCTAGAGGCCCTGGCAACATGCCCATTCTAGCATATAATTATTCTGGGTTAATAAAATACAAAATAATCTGAATACATGGGCTGAATTTAGAATACCCCTGCAAGTGTGTATTTATCCAGTGTGGCACAGTTAGTATCATGTAAGACTCCATGAGTGCTTTGTTACCACAAAGGGGGGTTTTTGTCTTCTGGGGTCTGAACAGTCACTGTTGCAAGGGAAGTTAGAGGACTTGGAATCAGATGAGTTGCCCTAGCCCCATGGCATGAATGCACCCACTGTAAGGCAGCTCTTGCTTGGCTGAAGTTGTTATTGGGAGAAGAATCTCTTATTTTTAATTTGCTTGTTTTTGGATTGCTGGGGATTGAACCTGGGACCTTGCGCATGCTAGGCAAGTGCCCTCTCAATGAGCTGTCTTCCCAGCTCATGAGAAGATGCGCCAGAAGAGGTTACTGGACCTTTCCGCCTCATTCTCTAACCCAAGATTCCTCTTCTCTTTGACGAAGTGAGCAAAGGACATTTAGTTAATTACTGAGCAATGTTCACATTAATTACTGGGAGGCAGAAAAGTAAGAGAGGGCATGAGTTTCGATACTAGTATTTGGATTAGAGGCATGGTCATATTTTTCACCTGGTCGCCAATCTGGGTCCTTTGCCATGTAATATTGTAATGTTATCTCTCCTTAACAAAGCTTTGTTACTTGCTTGCTTTTTTTTTTTTGTATGTGTGTGTGTGTGTGTGTGTGTGTGTGTGTTAGATGCACATATTTGTGCCCTTGTGGTGGTGTCGTGTGTGCTTGCCTGGGATGGGGTGCACTTGTCTGTGGGGGCCAGAGCAGGGGTGCCTCCTCTCCCTCTTTGAGCTGTTGTTTATTCACAGCCTCGGGGGGATTCTCTTGTCTCTGCTTGCCTACACCTGGCCAGTCCCAGATGTTTAACACGGGCTTTAGAGATTCCAACCCAGATGGTCTCAGGCCCCTTTGGGCTCCCATGCTTGCACAGGAAGTGACCTTAACCACTGTGCTATCTCGCCAGCCCTCATGGCTTGCTTGAACGAGTAAGATGCAAGCATGACCCAAGCGTGACTCTGCTTCTTGTTTTGGTCCTCAGCCGTGCCATGAGATGAGCATGCTCAGACAAGTGTGTAGCCAGGTGAGCAAGGGTAGCAGAGAGAAAAGTCTCTGTCATCCTAGTAGATGGCCAGCCAAACCTGACGCGTGAGCTCTGGTCACATCAGCCATCTCGTAGCTGACGAAAGAGTTAGGCCAACGAGGCTGGAGAGATGGCTTAGTGGTTAAGGTGTCTTCCTACAAAGCCCAAGGACCCAAGTTTGATTCTTTAGTACCTACATAAGCCAGATGCCCAAGGTGGCATATGTATCTTGAGTCTGTTTGCAGTGGCCGGAGGCCCTGATGCACCCATTCTCTCTATCAAATAAATATAAATAACATTTTTTAAAAAAGAGTTAGACCAATGAATTCACACAAGAAAACTCTTTCGCAGTCAGTCACGTATCTATCTTTTCTTAAAAGTAGGATTCTACATTTTTAAAAGCACGTTGTTCCAACAAAACCTTGCCGGCAACTGTGAGCACAGAGAAATCTGAGGCATTCACATTTTTTTAATTATTTATTTACTTGCAAGTGGTGAGAGAGGAGAGGCAAGCAGAGAGAGAATGGGCGCACCAGGGCCTCCTGTCTCTGCAGACAAACTCCAGATGCATGTGCCCCTTGTGCATCTGGCTAACGTGGGTCCTGGGGAATCAAACTTGGGTCCTTTGGCATCGCAGGCAAATGCCTTAGCCACTAAGCCATCTCTCCAGCTTGGATTCACAATGTGTTAGTGTGTTATTGACTCTCTCCTCAGGGAATTGCTACCCTCCATACTATAGAAACACCATTCCCAGAACACATGCTGCTCTGCCGGCCTCATTCACTGAGCCACAGAGGACTCTGTCGTCCTACACAACCAGGAAAGATCTAGGCGAATGTATCAAATCCCCAGGGTAAGATGGGGGTCTAGGGACCCTAACAGAAAGACAAAGGGGATTTGTCTAAATAGATGGTAACTGAGAAAAGAAAACTAACTCCCCGCAGTGGGAGTAAAAACAGCAAGCCCACACAGTTTGGATGCATAAGTCCTGGACAAAATTTGATATGGAATTTTTACTTTCTTTCCAATGTGTCATAATTAATTGTCATGATCCTAGCACCTGTCACTAGAAATCAGTGTAATTATCTCAGAAATTGCCTCAGGAATACGTTCTTGTAGTGGATTTGGCTGAGAAAGTTCAAGAACGCAAGCAGCAATGGGTTTCAAATCTGGAATGAATGTAGCTTCTCTAAATGCTGAGTTCTCTGAATTTAAGGGCGAATGGGAGGCAGAAAGGAGTTGATTATCATTACCAAGAGCAAAAGGTCATGTAAGTAGAGACTGGTCCTGTAATGGACAGCCCTGATACCGACCCTTGGAATTCTGTCTGAAAATAGGAAAAAGACAAAAAAAAAAAAAAAAAAAAAGAGCCTTAGCTGAGCAGTTAGTGATCGTGTGACCAGATTGTCCAGATAACAAGTTGAGACCCGAAGGCCAAAGTATAATTGCCTGAGAAGATACACACCTGTGGCAATAAATCATGATGAAACGCTCGCTCTGTGATAGTGTGTTTTTACCATTCCAGTCATTAAATGCTTTCAATGTCTTTTTTTTCTTTATTTGTTTTTCAAGGTAGTGTTTTGCTCTAGCCCAGGCTGACCTGGAATTCACTATATTGTAGTCTCAGGGTGGCCTCAAACTCACGGTGATCCTCCTACCTCTCTCAAATGCTGGGATTAAAAACATTTGCTACCATGCCCGGCTTGCCTCCAAAGTCTTTTTTTTAAATGTTTTATTTTTATTTATTTATTTGAGAGAGAGAGTCAGAGGGAAAGAAAAGGAGAGAGGAGAAAGAATGGGCAGGTCAGGGCCTCCAGCCACTGCAAACAAACTCCAGACACATGTGCCATCTTGTGCATCTGGCTTATGTGGGTCCTGGGACATCGAACCTAGGTCCTTGGGCTTTGTAGGCAAGTGCCTCAACTGCTAAGCCATCTCTGCAGCCCACCTCCAGATAAAATTGAAATCACAGAGTGATGTCAACTCATTCCTGGAACTTTGTAGTTCCTGAAGTTAATGATTCAGTTTCTTGGAAGAGGCCATTTAGTTATTTTCTCTGTACTTTTCTAAGAACTCCAAACCCAGTTAAGTACTTGTATATATGAGTTTGAACTCTATTTTCAAAACCAGGGGTTACTGTCTTTTAGTGCCTTTTATAAAGTGCCATTAGTACTTAAGAAAGGCAATCAGATGGCAATCCATGTGAAAAACTTGGCATGCTGCTATCAGAACTGAACAAAGGGCTGGAGAGTGGCGTAGTGGTTAAGTTGCTTGCTTGCAAAGCCAAAGGATCCAGGTTCGATTCCCCAGGACCCACCTAAGCCAGATGCACAAGGTGGCACATACATCTAGAGTTCGTTTGCAGTGGCTAGAGGCCCTGGCATACCGATTTTCTCTCTCTCTCTCAAGTAATTAAAGAAAAAATTTAAAACCTAACAAATATTAATCATTGTTATACATGTATGTTTATATTACCTTTATTATAGCTGGTATTTGCATAAAATCAGTATACAAAAATATCATTTTACTTTTTTTTTTTTAACAAAGCAAATGGATTGAATCCAAGGTTACCTCTGAAATAGATTATTGCTTAGTACATAATAAGTGCTCAAGAAGTGAGTGTTAATGAACCAAATGAATAAATGACAGCTGGGCAGCGTGTGGGAAGAAATGTGTAAGCCCCAGTCACAGCAGGGGTTACAATAGCTATGACAGAGTCAGTGATGGAGACCTCACCCTGAAGCATCTTTCTTGACCTCTGTCATGAGGACTCAAAAGACAAAGACAGTAACTCCAGACACCGACAGCTCAATATGGCCAGAGCTGACCAGGGCAGTGGCTACATCCCAACCTACTGACCCTGTGACATATTTGTAATGATGTACCCTGATGCCTGGGGTGGTACCTTGAATGTATGTCCCTCTGTGACTTTCTTTATTTGCTGTCATTTCTAAGCCTAGAAACCGCCACCTTCCATTTTGTGAACTAATGGACCTTCAGAAGAGCTCTTCCTTCCCTCCACCCTGCTTCATCCCTTCTTCTTGTCAGTTAGTCCCACTTCTAGTTTGATGCCTTTTTTTTTTTTTTGTCACTCACTGAGTTTCACTGCGGTTGTTTGCATGAGCATAGATAGGGTGGATTGGCTATCAGAGCGCAGGCAATTTACCAGTGGCTAGTCTGCTGAAGAAAACATCTCTGCCTCCCCTTTCCTTTTCTGGTTTTACTTTTATTTATTTATTTATTTATTTTTGAGACAGTCTCATCAGGTACTTGGGCTGGCATCAAAGTCACTATGTAGCCCAGGGTGGTCTTGAACTTGTAATCCTCCTGTTCCAGTCTCCCAAGTGTTGAGGTTTACAGGTATGTACCACTATGCCTGGCTCCTACACAGTGTTTTTTTTTCCATATATATATATATATATATATATATATATATATATATATATATGATATGTTTTTATTCCATATGTATATATATTATATATATATTATATAGTTTTTTCTTCCATATATATATTATATATGTATATAATATATATATTATATATATACACACACACATAAACACATATATTTTAGCTTCAGTGGCTATCCAACAAAGTTGGGTTCCTGTTGAAATCTACTGGTATTCCACTTCCTCCAAATGCCAGAATCATCGAATGTTTCTAATTCAAAGCCTCCACAGGCTTGGGTTTAATGAAATGATAGCACGGAGTCTCAACTTAACCCTTAGACAAACTACCAGTGCCAAAACCAAGGGTGGAGACAGACAGTGTAGGATGATGAAATCCAAATCATGTATGGTCCAGGAGAATGAGCACGGATGTAGGGCTAAGATGCCTGCACACACGTCTGTTTTTATTTCTTGATTACTTAAAACATGTCACTTGACCTTTCTGCACCAAGACAGCCCCACTTTCTGGTCTAGGCGAGCTGGTTTATTTTTACATGGATCACTATGTTCCTTTAAACTCTAATGTTCTGTGACTTGACAAGCTTCCTTACCCATGCTCAGGGATCTATCCATTGGCAGTAGGCCTTCCCCATCCCTGCCTTTTCTCATTCCCTGTCACTTTGTACAACAGCAATAAATAACTGGTTGGTTGCACGACAGGCATGTGCTGTGTTGGATCAAGCTGTCATGTCTGCTTTCTGCCCTCCGGAGAGGACAGAGAAGTCTTTGATGTCCCAATGAGTTCCACGTTTTGACCTTGGGACCTCTTAGTTCCAAACAGGCCCCCTTGCCAAGTATATCAAATAATTATTTACAATTAAAGAAGCATTCCATGCATTCCTCTTTTGAAACTGCCACAATCACTTGATTACAAAAGTACAAATCCACAGATTAAATTTCAGGTCCTAAGAATTAGGGGACAAAGGGTTGTGTCGAGATCCAGTCTTCAGTTACCATTGCTGACTTGTAATGGGAAAGGGGCAGGTTATGAATAAGGGAGCCAGTCTGCATGCTGCTATGAAACTAAATGGATCCTTGGTTTGTGCAAGGAGGAATCTGCCCCTGAAAACTAAATAGCCAAGCATGGTGCACAGCAGTCCCCCATGGTCTTCAAAGTAGCCCTTTCCTTGGGGTTGGCCGCAGGTTTATAGTGGCCAATGAGATGGGGACACAGTACAGTTTTATTTTAATTTTTATTTCATTAAGAGGGCTGGGGGAGGGCAAATAGAAAGAGAGCGAGAGAATGGGCGCACCAGGGCATCCAGCCACAGCAAATAAACTCCAGACACATGTGCCACGTTGTGCATCTGACTTATGTGGGTCCTGGGAAATTGAATCTGGGTCCTTTGGCTTTGCAGGCAAGTGCCTTAATCGCTAAGCTATCTCTCCAGCCCCAATCTTAGCTGTTTTAATTGTCTTTATATACTGTTAATGAACAAAACTGTTATTCCTCAGTCTGTAGGAAACCTGGTACTTGTGAGCAATATGGGTGTTTGTTCTATGAATTGAATAGATCAAGAGATCTCCAAATTAGCAGTTTTTACATGTTATACCATTGTTGGCAAAAGCAACAGAATCTCAAATAATTTTTAAAAAAGTACTGTACTTGGGCTGGAGAGATGGCTTAGCAGTTAAGCAATTGCCTGTGAAGCCTAAGGACACTGGTTCGAGGCTCGATTCCCCAGGATCCATGTTAGCCAGATGCACAAGGGGGCACATGTGTCTGGAGTTCGTTTGCAGTGGCTGGAGGCCCTGGTGCGCCCATTCTCTCCCTCTCTCTCTCTCTCTCTCTCTCTCTCTCTCTCTCTCTCTCTCTGGCTCTTTCTCTCCCTCTCTGTCACTCTCAAATAAATAAATAAAAATAACCAAATAAAGTTAAAAAAATACTGAACTTAAAGCTAATGTTTTGGAGAAATGAAGGTATGTCAGTAAATAGATACATACTGCAAGTCTTCCTTCTCACTTCATTCTGAGAAACTGATAGCATCTTTCTCATATGTTCACATCTGGAAGTGTTCTTCATGCAACTTATTTATCATAATTAAACTTGTTGTTCAGTTAAATATCAATTTCAGGGATGTGGTTAGAGTAGAATTCCTTGACTGTTCATAGATAACAGTTGTAGACACAATAGACAAAGAACTATGGTTTTATAAGCTCCTGTGGTAAAAATTTCTTGGTTAGTGACTTTTCTAGTTAATTGAATATTCTAATTATTTGAAAAGTACAAAATATAACTAACACTGGTACTAAGCTGATAGAGGAATTAGGTCTGTTTTGGGAGGATGTGAGAAACAAGTATTGATCTCCAGATGAAATACAACTAACTCATAACCCGTTTTGGCGATGAGATTACCATAGTGCCGCAGTTCTCTATCTGGACACTGTGAACATTTGGAGCCATATACTTTTTTTGTAGGAAATTGTGCTGCACATTATAGGATGTTTTTGCAGGATTCCCACCCCTACCTTCTAGGTTCTGCTAATACTTTCCCCATTATGACAACAGAAAATATTTAGTCATTGCCACATATGTCTCCTGATATGCAAAGTTGCTCCAGTTGAGAAGCTTTGTTTCACTAGAAGAAAATACTGAAGTGGCTGGAGGGATGGCTTAGTGGTTAAGGTGCTTGCCTGTGAAGCCAAAGGACCAGGTTCGATGCCCCAGAACCCACATAAGCAAGATGCACAAAGTGGCACATGTGAATTGAGTCTATTTGCAGTGGCTGGAGGCCCTGGCATGCCCATTCTCTCCCTCTTTCTCTCTCTCCCTGCCTCTTTCCCTGTCACTCTCTGTCTCAAAATAAATAATAAAATAAAATAAATTTCAAAAGCACTGGAGAGATTGCTTAGTGGTTAAGTGCCTGTCTGTGAAGCCTGAGGACCCTGGTTTGAGGCTCAATTCCCCAGGACCCATGTTAGCCAGATGCACAAGGGAATGCACACATCTGGAGTTCCTTTGCAGTGGCTGGAGGCTCTGGAGCACCCATTCTCTCTCTCTATCTGCCTCTTTCTCTCTGTCTATTGCTCTCAAATAAATAAATAGAAATAAACAAAAGAATTAAAAAAATTTTAAAAAGAAGAAATACTGAAAATTGTATAGCATTTTAGCCCACCCACTCCCATTTTATAGTTCTATTAGGATGCTGTAAATAAATATGGCTAATTTTGAACCAAGTCCAATAGAAACAAATGTCTAATATTAACTCCTCTATTGATAAAAGAACAATTCAAGTATGTGTGCTTTCTGATGATTTGCATTCATATATTGGGCCCTTTACATCTAGCTCTCAGGTAAGCACGGAGAAATATATACACATATATATACATACAATATATACACACATATATATACACATATATACACATATATATACACATATACATACACATATATACACATATATATACACACATATATACACATATATACATATATACATATATATACACCTATATACACATATATATACACATATATATACATATATATACATACAATATATACATATATATAATATATATATATACACACACACATATATATACATACAATATATACAATATATATACAATATATACACGGAGAAATATATACACATATATATACATACAATATTGCCAGCAAACCTAAGGACCCAGGTTCAGTTACCTACTACTTAGGTAAGCCAGATGCACAAGGTGACATATGCATCTAAAGTTCATTTGCAGTAGCTAGAGACCCTGGTGGGCCCCATTCTCTCTCTGTGTCTTCCTTCCTCTCTCTCTCTCTTTCTCACTCAAATAAATAAATAAATATTTTTTAAAAAGAAGTAATAGAATTAAATTAAAATATACCTTATAGATGAGATTTTCTACCTATTTACCCCCCCCCCTTTTTTAAAGAAATTCTTTCTTCATAATCTAGACTGACCTTGGACTCACTTGTACCCAAGCTCACCTCCAAGTCAATACCTTTCTGCCTCTGCCTCCTGAATATTAGTATAACAGACTTGTGCCACCATGACCACATCAAACTACATCTTTTATATGAGAAAAATAAGGCTTAAAAAAAAGTCAGATATAGCTGGGCATGGTGGCACACACATTTAATCCCAGCACTCAGGAGGCAAAGGTAGGAGGATTGCCAAGAGTTCGAGGCTACCCTGAGACTACCTAGTGAATTCCAGGTCAGCCTAGGCTAGAGTGAGACCCTACCTCAGGAAAAAAAAAAAAAAAAAAAAGTCAGCTATGTGGCAGGAACTACAGACATCTGCCATTGAGTAAAGTTTGAGCAATATCATGTTTCTTGACTTCTAGTCAGCAATCTTGTCCAATAGCAAACAGCAGCTAACCGAAAAATAACATGGGGCATCCTGGCTCTGTAAGGGACTGATAGTGAGAGAGAACAAGGAAGAGAAGGAAGACTGAGGCCAGGTCTTAAAGAAACACAGATGGCTTTAGGGAAAGGTCCGGTATCTTGCCTATGATCTGTTGCCAAGTTGGGAATGACAGAAGAGATAACAGGAGAAAAGTACCAGTTACAACACAGCAACCAAGTTCATGTGGAGAAGGAATAGAAATAAGACTCGGGGCCACGTTCAAAATCATCCTGAAAGTAATCATTTCAGATTGCTTTCCTGGCACCATTCCTACTTTGCTCTTTGTTTTTCAGCTACAGAACCCCACACCAGCCCAGAAAAGGTCCTCAGTAGTAGTTTTTCTGGAGGCAAAAGGCATCCGCAAGTCCTCAGTCCCTACCCTTGACAGGCGTAATCTTTAGGAATGAGATGATGAGCTGCCACATGCAAGTCCTAGGGACAGAAGCAGTGGCTGATGGACAAATGAACTGAGACACTGGCCCCTTCTGTCCCTTCACCTGTGACCTTTTTGTCTTATCTATATTAAATTTTCCCTGTCTATTAAGGAATAAGTCTCATACCAGTGATTTCCTTTCTGTAGTTAAATGATAAGAAACCAACAAGTAAATAAATCTAAGACACTCAAATTTCCCTGGAACTTGGGCTGGAGAGATGGCTTAGCAGTTAAGATGCTTGCTTGCAAAGCCAATGGACTCTGGTTGGATTCCCCAGGACCCCCGTAAGCCAGATGCACAAGCTGGCACATGTGTCTGGAGTTCGTTTGCAGTGGCTGGATGCCCGGTGTGCCCATTCTGTCTCTGTCTTCCTCTTTCTCCCTTTCTTCTTCTTCTTCTTCTCGCTCGCTCTCTCTCAAATATATAAATTCCCCTAAAACCTGAAAAAAAATTCTTGACAATCATCCTCAGGAAAGAGTAGAGGAAGTCAAATTCAAAGACATTTGTGTGTGTGTGTGTGTGAGAGAGAGAGAGAGAGAGACAGAGACAGATTGAGAGAATGGGGGGGGCGACAAGAATGATGGAAATACTCTGTCTCATCTGTGTATACAAGCCTATGACTGGGGAGGGAGTGTAGGGAGAAAGAATATTCTAGGAGTCTGAGAAGGACAAGAAGCATTGATTCTGAAACAAAGAAAGAAAGAAGAAATAAAGAAAGAAGCTGCCAGATAACCTAGTCACTAAGATACAAAGTCAGATCTAATGCATTAATTACTACTGCTCTCACTGCCGTTATTTACAAATCAAGGAAGATAGTGCTAGGCTTCTCCCACTTTTTTTTTCATCCCATAATGGCATGAAGCATAGAGGTGAGAAGGCTCCCCACACTTCGGTGTGAAGCATCCTGCTATCACTGTGAGACTGTTAGGAAGGCCTGAGGACGATGTAACCACAGTGGGACAACAGTGTCTCCGAAGAGCACCCCTATCACAAGGCTGGGTGTTACATGAATTGTCCACTGTTGACGAGTACATGAAAGAAATGTTCTCAAAGGAGGAAGGAGAGCTAGAGAGATGCATCCGTGGATAAAAAAGCTGCCTGCTCAGGTGTGAGGGCCTGAGACTGCCTGTGGTGGTTTGATTTGATTCAGGTGCTCCCATAAACTTAAGTATTCTCAGTTCCCAGCTGATGGAGAGTTGGGGATTAACATCTCCTGGAGGCAGTGTATTGTTGGGGGCGGGCTTATGGGTGTTATAGCCAGTTTCCCTTTGCCAGTGCTTGGCACACTCTCCTTTTGCTATGGTCCACCTTTTGTTGACCAGGGGGTGATGTCCACCCTCTGCTCATGCCATCGTTTTCCCCTGCCATTGTAGAGCTTCCCCTCGAGCCTGTAAGCCAAAATAAACCCCTTTTATTTCCCACAAACTGCTCTTAGTTGGGTGATTTCTACCAGCCATGTGAACTTGTCTGCACCAGTGCCTGAGGTTGATTCCCCAAACTCTATGTGGACAGCTGAGCATGGCCATGCAGGTCTGTGACCACAGTCCTGTGAGGAGAATCTCTGGGACTCAAGCAAACAGCAAACTCCACAAAGACTGGGAAACTCAGACATGAGCAATGGACAGAGACAGCAGACATTCTTCTCTGGCCTTCAGACACGGGTGGGGCATATCCATCCGCACCCACAAGGACATACAGTATGCACGCACCATACCACACATACAAAACTCAGAACTGGACAATGATTTATTGTGGTTCTTTATGACAGTGCTTTAGACCAGAGGCCAGGTAGAGCATCCTAGGAGCAGGGGGTTGAGGTAGAGGCTGATCACCTTGTGTCCACAAGGGAGCAGAAACAAAGAGAGAGAGTGAGGGGGTGGGGGGAGGAACAGCGTAGGGCAGGATATACCTGCAGTGATCTTCCTCCAGTTATGTCCCACTCTCTTAGATCTCCAGCATCTCACAAAATCGCACATTTAGCTTCAGGAAGATGATGGAGAACATTTCATATTCAAACCGTAAGAGCTATGTTCATTTTGTTCCTTGAGAATCTCAATACATATGGTGCTGAGCAGTCCTTGGTTCCAGCAACTCCTAGTGATGTTGAGGACATTGCAATGAACAGGAAGCAAGGGAAGAAAAGAAAATAAGAATCATAATAGCATATAAGAAACCATGAGCTCCTTGGAGGCACCTGAAGGACCCCAGAAACAACGAGGTTGAAGTAGAGCTCAAGAGGTACTATGCAGATGAAGATGTACACCACTTATATTTTGGTTGATATTCTTTTTTCTTGGTTGGCCAATAAGCTTATTGCTACTGTGATCGCTGTCTCTCTTGTGTTGTAGGCATGCTGATCTAAATGCTTGGATAAGGACTTGAAGGGAAAGAACAAAATTTATGGGTGGTAAGATCATGAACAACATTTTTTATGTTATTTCATTGACTGGTACTTATTTTCTAAACATTCTAGAGTGAATTCATATGGAATGTATAAACATAAAAACAAATATTTTTGGTCAGAGACAAGGAGGTTGTGGTCGCCTTGTCACTAATTTGCTGTGGCTAGTGTGACTCCCTGGGGAAAATGCTGGCATTGCTATACATGGAGAGATGTATATTTGATGATCAGCAGGCAACAATGGTGGATTAAAATGAAATGCGTTTCTAAAAGCCAGTATAGATGAGCTGACAAATAGCTATACTGCTGGCTTCTAATTAAATGTCTAATCTTATTCCATCTTTACTTTTTCTGGTATAATGAATTTTACCAGAAATACCAAAAAGGAACATAATTAGCCCTCTCTGGGAATAATCATTCAAATGAGCTCTGTAGTTTCCTAGAATATCAATTCTAGCTCAGTAAGTGGATAATTAGCTGAACTCTCCAGACAACTCAGGAATTCATTTATCAGAGTTTTGCTGGGTGTCTCTGGAAAGAGATGACATGGTTGACATGCATAGCCTGTTCTATATCCTATTATCAGAAATGGGCATTATTCTAAGGATGTGTCCTCTTGAAACATCTGGCCCTCAAAAGTATAGTTTTATCCCCATGTAATGATGTACCTTAAGATCATATGTATTAATTGATTATCCCAGAGAACTATAATTCAACCTAGTGTCTGACAATTTTCTTTTCCTTTTTTCTTATTAAAACATAATAAACCTAACACATGTAATCTGGTTTCTTCCCACTTGGAGCTAATAGCAATGAAAATGAAGGTTCGTTTTACTGAAAGCAACACAATAAGGTAGTATTAAAACACAAGTGACACGTGCACCCCAGGGTTAGAAGAAGAATGAGGTGCAGACACATGTAAGCTCTGGGATGTCAGGCTTGTGTGGGTCACAAGATGAGAAATGAATGTGGGGACATCATAATGTGAAGGATTCTAACAAGTGGGACATTAGAAAGAGACACAGATGCTGTGGTGGTTAGACTCGGGTGTCCCCCATAAACTTAGGTGTTCTGAATGTTAGGTTCCCAGCTGATGGAGATTTAAAAATTAACACCTCCTGGAAGGAGCATATTGTTGGGGGTGGGCTTATGGGTGTTATAGCCAGGTTCCCCTTGCCAGATTTTTGGCACACTCTCCTGTTGCTGTTGTCCACCTTATGTAGGCCAGAGGGTGATGTCCACCCTCAGCTCATGCTGTGGTTTTCCCCTGCCATTGTGAAGCTTCCCCTCGAGCCTGTAAGCCAAAATGAAATGAACCTCTTTTATTTCCCATAAGCTGCTCTTGGTTGGGTGACTTCTACCAGCAATGAATGCCACTGGTGCCTAATAAAGGGTGATCCTCATTGAGTCACTAATTTCATCATGTCTAAATGATGGTGGAGTTAGTGGTATCCATATACCTGCCCCACTGCTCCCAGAAAATGAACTACATTTGCCAGTTTAATTGAATCCTATTTTCAGCAAAGTTAACGCAAAAAATATTCAGAGACTCGAAAAGTTTTACTGTTCGCAAAAAGAAAATCAACTCTCTAATGTAAAAGCCAGCACAAGCTTTGGAATTCAAAAAGGATCCATCATGAAGGTGCCTCGGGAGTGTTAATCCACAGAAGTTCATATAGGTGTGTGCATGGTTTTGTCTTAGGAGCCCAGTACTTGGGGGTGTGGTTATCCCTTTCAGACTTGACTGATCAAAGGGGAACCTTTGCACTGAGGAATTTCACCTCAGGTCAGGTTCATTTGAAATCTCTGGTGTGTTCAAAACTAGCTTTGAGGCTATGTTTCCATTTAGAAGCCCTCTGATGAGTTGTCCTGAGAAATCTGAGGGGCGTTGTAAAGGGCTTTATAGAATGACCTGTCAGTGAGAGTGTTGGCAACTCCCAGTCAATTACTTTCCCACTCAGTCAATCCAAGCCTGCCCTAGGAGCTATAGGCAGAGCCAGAGAGAAGATGGGGGTCTGCGGATGTCTCTCCTCCCTGATGGAGATAAACCAACTTGGAATCACAAATATTCCTCTCATCGCATGAGCTGTTCTGCCTGAATAACGATCCAAAAGTCTTACTGTGAAAATGCATACACTTTTCCACACAGCAGACCCCGGCCAGCCAAAAACAAAGCCCTTCAGAGACTGTCAAGTCACACAAGATCATGGGAATGGCGTTCCTGCTGATGTACACATCACCACTGGCACCCGCCTCCAAACCTTCCTCATTGTTTCCATTGATAAAAACCCTTGCTTTTGGGTTTCGCTTCTTGGAAGAGCAGAGGACCTGGAAAAACTACTCTTAGTTTTAGAGTTTTAAAGAGAGGGATGAGGGAGACTCACGTGTAAGTATATCATGAGGCTGAATCATTTTTCCTTCCCCTTCAAAGGAAGGAAAGCAAGTGGAAACTTTACTAAGTACATCTGGAAAGGAGGGAATCCCACCTGTCAGCCCAAGTATGCGTGAAAAAGAGGAGTAGCAAATGATTTGAAAACTATTTTGACCCATGGTATCAGGATAAATCCCAGAACTATTTGGAAAATATGTCCTTTGATAAAATATTCTGAATGCTAATGTCACCAGTTGGAATAATTTAACTTTATTCATTGCATTACCTACTATTTACTGCTAGGCTTTGCAAGTCTCTTATGAAAGTTTAGATAGGAAGGCCAGTTTGTCTAAAGAAAAGATGGGCTGGAGAGATGGCACAGTGGTGAAGGCACTGCCTGCAAAGCCTAATGACCCAGGTTCGATTCCCGCCCCCGGCACCCCCCCCCATTCCCATGTAGAGCCAGATGCACAAAGTGGAGCTTGCATCTGAAGACCATTCACACTGGCTGGAGGCCCTGGCGTGCCCATTCTCTCTACTTGTCTCGTTTCTCTCTGTCTCGCTCTGCTTGCAAATAAATAAATAAAAATATTTAAAGAAGAGAGGAACACAGTCCGACACAGGTGGACGTGTGCATTACTTTCTCTGAGTTTTGGCTTCCTCATTCGTTAACTGACGACAGCAATAGAACCGACTTTAGTCACACAAATACACAGAGCAAAAAGACATCCAAGTAGAAGAGGGAATAGTTAGGAAGAAGTGGCCCAGTGGAAGAGGGATGGGGAATAAGGGCTTAGAATTAAAATACACTGGGCTAGAGAGATGGCTTAGCGGTTAAGGTGCTTACCTGCAAAGCTAAAGGACTCAGGTTCAATTCCCCCAGGGCACAAGTAAGCCAGATGCACAAGGTGGCACATGCATCTAGAGTTCGTTTGCAGTGGCTGGAGGCCCTGACGCACCCATTCTCTATCTGCCCTTCTCTCCCCAGCCCAAACAAAATGAATAAAAAATAAAGTATTTTTCAGGTGTGGTGGCACATGCCTTTAATCCCAGCACTCAGGAGGCAGAGGTGGGAGGATCACTGTGAGTTCAAGACCACCCTCAGACTACATAGTGAATTCCAGGTCAGCCTGAGCTAGAGTGAGACCTTACCTTGAAAGAAACAAAAACAAATAAAGTATTTTTTAAAATAAATAAAATATATTATATACATGCATAGATATTGTCAATGAAAAGAAAAAGAAGTGATGAACCAAGAAAAAATAGTTTCGACCTTATTTGGTGTATTGGCGTATCAGTTACTGTGAGATCCTGAGATATATTAACAAAAGCAAGCGTGCAATAAACCAGGAATCAGCAAACAATGGCCGCCAACAGATGGAGTTTGGGGGAGCAAAGGTCTATCCAAACGCGACCTATTGTGCATGGCTACTTATGTGCTAGGAGAACAAGGCTCAGTGTCATGAAAGAGACTGTGTGGTCTCCAGAGGGGAACACATTTGTCTCTGCCTCTTTCCAGAAAAAGTCTGCCAGAGCCTAGTATGATGATACATACATACCTGCAATCCCAGCTCTGGAGAAGCTGAAGCAAAGGACCCTGAAGGATCATGAGCTCCAAATTTACCTTGGGCTACATTAGTAAGACTTTGTCTCAAGAAAAAAAAAAAAAAAAGCCAGGCATGGTGGCGCACGCCTTTAATCTCAGCACTCAGGAAGCAGAGGTAGGAGGATCACTGTGAGTTCAAGGCCACCCTGAGACTACATAGTGAGTTCCAGGTCAGCCTGAGCTAGAGTGAGACCCCACCTCGAAAACCAAAAACAAAACAACAACAACAAAAAAGCCAATTCCTACACTGAATTATAAATATGACTACTATTATGATCATTCCATTTTTCATGGAGGAAGAAACCCCTGTAGTTGACTTTCAGATCAACTTCTGGAAACCACTGAACAGAGGTGGCAACGGGGCTTCTTGTACCCCTCTCTCACCCAAGTTCCTTCATGTGCCTGTAGAATCTCCAGTGATGTCATTTTTCGGAAGCATATTTAGCTTGCAGGAAGTAAGGGTTCTTAACACATGTATTTTCTCACCCCTTGTGCATCTGGCTTACATGGGTCCTGGAGAATCAAACAGGGATCCTTTGGCTTTGCAGGCAAACGCCTTAACCACTAAGCCATCTCTCCAGGCCCAATAATTGTCTTTCAATTCACACTGAACTTGATAAACTCCTATATTGTCATGTAATGTCTTGAAGGTAATTGAAAATTGTGTATGCCTTGGTTTATCCCCAAAACCCTGCCCCCAAATATTCCTGAATAAAGAGATTGGCCTAGTTATTCCCAACATACAGTTCTCCCTATGAGCTCAGTTTTCTTTGAAGTCAGGGAAAAGAGATGATATCCCAAGAGGGGCTGGGTCCCTGCTCTATGAAGTAATTGTAAATGAAGTAAAATGGAGTTCAGACAACTGACATTTAAAAAGTAAGGTTTTCTGGGAAGACATTTTACTTCTAGAGCAACTTAATCTGATGAACTACAGGCATGTTTACAAAAGTAGATTAGATGTGCAGCCATCTTCTGTTCACTTGTATCATCAGAACACCCTCCATATTCAAATAAAAAGTGGAATTTGAAGTCAGGCACGGTGGCACACGCCTTTAATCCCAGCACTCAGGAGGCAGAGGTAGGAGGATCACCATGAGTTTGAGGCCACCCTGAGATTACATGGTGAATTACAGGTCAGCCTGGGCTAGAGCAAGACCCTACCTTGAAAAACCAAACCGAAAAAGAAAAAAAGGAAAAAAAAAAGAACCAACACTTTAAAAAGGAAAAAAACATGTTTATTTCTCACATGAAAAGAAGAAAACATTGGAATAAACAGTATCAGTTTCCTCCAGGGATCTTGGCCATTCTTTCTGCCCTTCTGTTGTGTAACCCTTAAAACTACTTCACTGGGCTGGAGAGATGGTTTAGTGGTTAAAGTGCTTGCCATTTGAAGGCAAAGGACCTAGGTTCAACTCTCCAGAACCCATGCAGCCAGATGTGCATGATAGTGCACACATCTGGAGCTTGTTTGCAGTAGCTGCAGGCCCTGGCATGCCCATTCTCTCTCTCTCTTAAATATAAACAAAATATTTTTTTTAACTTTCTTACAATAAGAAACTTTTTAAATGTACAGTTTCCTCATCCCATTGATGAACTGTGAAGCTAAACAGAAAGTCACGCTAACTGAGAGACCTTACTAAATGTAAATATTATGCCTTAGGATTTGGAGTTGGCAATGGCAATCAGACTTGAACAACTGAAGGTTTTCACTGTTTTGATTCTTTAACATCTTAGTCAATGAAAATAAATTAATGTTCTCTCCCAAACATCTCTAGGACAGACAGCAAGTTTAAGATTCAAGACACAATTTCATAGCCAAGTTACAAAAGCATGACAAACAAAATTTACATTGGCAAAGCTGACACCAGCTTAAACAAAAACATGACCAACGGCCCTCTCACGTCATCAAAAACTGTGAGAAATAAGGTCCTGTTTCCCAGTCATTGACAAGAGAAGATGCAATTTCCACATTTAAATAAGGCACATTTTGAGGTTATTTACAGACTCCCACACCATGAACAGTATTGCAGAGCATATGGCTGACTCGAGGGAGTATGAGACTTCAGTCAGCACTCACAGGAGAGATGTGGACCTGTGTGATTGGGAACTTGTCTTGCTCCCTCTCAGAAACCATCTGGGAACTTCCTGCAACAAGCCAACTTACACTTTTTAAAGTATAAATTTGTCAAGATTAATGAAAGTGTTTAAAGTCTGACCACATAAAATGGGCAAAAAGCAGCAGATCATATCCATTTCCCCTTCTAGAACAGATAAGAAACAAAACTGAAAATAGCTTAATGAAGACCCTATACAGGTCCTGGCTTTCCTTCCGGTTATAGCACAGCAGGAAAGGAAAATAAACCATAGAAAAGAGAATAAAAAAGCTAGTACGAAGCTCTGCTCAGATGGAGAGCCAGGAGTGTGTTTGCAGGCCTTCCTAAACAGACACTGGCCACAAGGCAATATCACTTCAGGGAGGCTCATTTTCTCATCCTCTCATCCTTACAAAAATGTCTCTGAGAAGCTCTCATCTTTAAAAAATATATATATTATTATATTTATTTGAGAGAGAGAATGGGTACACCAGGGCCTCCAGCCCCTGTAAACAACCTCCAGATGCGTGTACTCCCCTGTGCATCTGGCTTACGTGGGTCCTGGAGAATTGAACTGGGATCCTTTGACTTTGCAGACAAACACCTTAACTACTGATCCATCTCTCCAGCCCCAAGTTCTCACCTTTTGCAAAGTAGAAAACCAGTTCTGCTATTTCCCTATTCACAGAATTGAAGCTTACAGAAGCTGGGCTTTGATGGCTCCACCTGAAATCCCAGTTCTTGGGAGTCCGAGGCAGGCAAATGGTTCATGTTTGAGGTCAGCCTCGGCTACAGAGCTACAGAGTGAGACACTGTCTCAAATAATAATAATAATAATAATAATAATAATAATAATAATAATAATAACAACAACAACAACAAATAAATAAGTTGAAGAAGCTAGCCCCACAGACTTCCTTTCTGCTCTTCTGTCTCTACTGTTGAACACTTGTTTGCACACTTCATCTCCACAGGGGAAACATTCTCTGAAGGGCGTAGGCGTACACTCTTTCAGCTGTCATCATTTTGACCATCTCAATGACATAGCGCTTTCCATTTTCCACCGCCCTTTCAACCTATATCCAATAGTATTACTCTCGGTTTAGTAAGATGACAAAAAGCCAGTGCTAATGAATACTCATTGTTTATATCACAACATCCATTCTCAACTCCACTCTGAAGAAAGGATGTACTGTAAACTTTCATTTATAAACATTGCCTAAGTGACTCTTTCATATAAACAAAACTTTCTGCTTTTAGACACTAAATCTTCATTTTGACCATTTGTATAAAATCATATATGCATACACACACATATATAAACATATGTATATATATATATATATATATGTATATATATATATAACAAAATGTAATGAATGTAAGTTAACATGTTCTCAAATACATGTCTAAAATTATAACATTTGCAAGTATAAACATCCGTTATCTTTAAGGGATATATTTTGTTGGCTTTTAGCCTAGAAAAATTTCCCCCTGTCCTCAGGCTATCTGCTATGCTCTTGCTTCCTACAGTTCTATTTCTACCTCAGATTCTATCATACCAATACAACTACTACATACAGAAAACTAAATCACCATAGTTGTTTGAAAAAAAGAGCTATGAAATGGGGTTTAAGGGATAAGCATCAATGTTGAAGAGTTTGACATAGAAATCCTAAACAAGTTATTTCCCTCCTCAAAGAAAGGTCTTTCTAACTTACCACCCAGTGCCACATGAAAGAAAAACTTCAAGTTACCAAAGCCTGAACTTGATTAGATAGGTGTTTGTGAATTTCAATCCTTATTTTCATTCAAATCCATCCAATTTCTTACACCCTTCTGTGAATTTTCTTCAATCTCACATAATGATAATACTCTATGATTATGATTACTTTTGTGTTTAATATTATTGACATTATGTATTTTTGTTTCATTCATTCATTCATTTACTTTATTTTTGTCAGACAGAATCTTCCTGTTAGCCTATGCTAGATTCAAACTAGCAATCCTTCTGCTTCAGCCTTCCACGTGCTGGGATTAGATATGTGCCGCCATGCCCAACCTGATATTAGTTTAAGCCATAGAAATTTTGAAAAATCAGATCCAATAATTACTATAAGAGGAAAAAATTAAAACTAACATTATCTGGGCTGGAGAGATGGCTTAGCGGTTAAGCGCGTGCTTGTGAAGCCTAAGGACCCCGGTTCAAGGCTCGGTTCCCCAGGTCCCACGTTAGCCAGATGCACAAGGGGGCGCACGCGTCTGGAGTTCGTTTGCAGAGGCTGGAAGCCCTGGTGCGCCCATTCTCTCTCTCTCCCTCTATCTGTCTTTCTCTCTGTGTATGTTGCTCTCAAATAAATAAATTAATTTAAAAAAATTCTTTAAAAAAAAAAAAAAACTAACATTATCTGCCGGGCGTGGTGGCACATGCCTTTAATCCCAGCACTTGGGAGGCAGAGGTAGGAAGATTGCCATGAGTTCGAGGCCACCCTGAGACGCCATAGTGAATTCCAAGTCAGCCTGGGCTAGAATGAGACCCTACCTCGCAAAACAAAACAAAACAAAAACTAACATTACCAAAGTTAATAACTTAGGTGAAAACATATTTCTGAGCATCATTCATTTTAAAGAGAAATAAATTGAATGGGATAAGTCAAAAGTCAATGTTAATTCTAAGTAGCTATGTGAACTTAAAGTAAATTGATATACCTAGTCTGAATAGTCTACAAAATTTTACCTCTTGCTAAATTCTTGGGTATTTTGGTTTTTAGAATGATGGCTTGATTAGCAAAATCTGTGACAAGGGTGACATCTTGTGGCCTTGCAGTGAATCAAAGGTAGCCAATTATTGAGAATCTAGATTTTCATCTTGTTCAACCTACTAAACTTAAGCTTAGAAAACCTGAAGACCAAAGTGATCAAATATCTTTACTTATGGACATATGACTAGAGGTCACCCAGTCTACTAACTTCCCCAAAATGCTTTTGTTGTTTACATGTTTTTAAATTTTTAAAAATGTTTTGTTTAATTAATTTATTTATTCATTTATTCATTTATTTGAGAGAGAGAGAGAGAGAGAGAGAGATGCATAAGGGGCACATGCATCTGGAGTTCATTTGCAGTGGCTGGAGGCCCTGGTGCACCCATTCCCTCTCTCCCTTCCTCTCTCTCTCTCTCTCTCTCCCTCCCTCTTTCTGTCTGTCACTCTCAAATAAATAAAGATTTTTATTTTATTTGCAGGGAGAGAGAGAGAAGAAGGAGAAGGAGGAAGAAAAGGAAGAGAAAGAGGAAAAGGAGGAGAAGAAGGTGAGAAGGAGGAGAAGAAGGACATGCCAGGGCCTCTAGCTGTTGCAAAATCCAGATGCATGTGCATCTTTGTGCATCTGGTTTATATGGGCACTGGGGAATGGAATCTAGGTCCTTAGACTTTGCAAGCAAGCACCTTAACTGCTGAGCAATCTCTCCAGGCCTGTAGTGTGCCTTTTGTGTTGAACTATTTTATTTCTTTAAGCATATTGTGAACGTCCTAAAGGCACAAATCACAGAACAATCTAGAATAAAGTTGTAGTGAATTAATGCACGGCTATAGCTACACATAAGTAACAAGCATTATATATTGTACCCTCAGGAAATATTTTACTATGAGATGTATTTCAAATGAAAAAAAAAAGTTTCTTCAATAAAATAAAATTTGCAATGAGAGAGAATCATAACTTGCAGAATTACCTCCTAAGTGATTGGTCCCATATGACAACAGTTGTTAATTTGCCACCAAAGTCTGATCTAAAATGACAGAAAGTAAAGAGGACATGCAACCTCCAGCTAAAGACTGGATTCCCGAGTCTCCTTAGCAACTGCTGAAGCAAAGCGGGGCCTGAGAGACATAAGGACACATGGCTATGTACTGCTTCCAGGTCTAGACATCAAAACATTTGAAATGTAAAGTTTAAATGTTGATTTTTTTTTTCCTTTCATATAAGTCAAAATACAAAATTCCAGCAATGGCCAGGCATGATGGTACATGCCTCTAATCCCAGCTGAGGGAGGTGGATCACCATGAGTTTATGGCCACCCTAGGCTAGAAAGCTCCTACCTAAAAAAAAAAAAAAAAAGTGTAACCATGCACATGCAGATGACAACAATTCTTTAAAGCATGGGTCAAAAAGGGTCCTGTTTGTTTGGTTTTTTTTCTCTTGTAAATAAGATTTTATTGGGGCTGGAGAGATGGCTTAGTGGTGAAGGCATTTGCCTGCAAAGCCAAAGGATCCCGATTCATTTCCCCAGGACTCATGTAAGCCAGATGCACAAGGGAGCGCATGCATCTGGAGTTCATTTGCAGTGGCTGGAGGTCCTGGCATGCCCATTCTTTCCCTCTCTCCCTCCCTCTCTCTGTCTCTCTCTCTCCCTCTCTCCCTCTCTCCCTCCCTCCCTCCCTCCCTCCCTCTCTGTCAACATCTCACCCTGAAGTAGAAAATGTCACAGAAAAAGAGAAAACTGGGTCACTGAAAGAACTGTAGTAAAAATAAGCATCTACTTGAAGTGATTCTATTTTGCAGCCTCTATTCTACCTCCAGGGAGTCTTTAACAGATACTGCTTAAAGCCAGATTTATAATTACAATAATTATATACAGTTATAAATATAATGATATAGCTTATAAGCTAGGTTTCAGCTTATTGCCTGAGATAGGGAGTCAATTTGTTCAGAAGAAAGGCTAAATGTGGAATGATGATTGTGTTGGCTTCAGGGCAGTTTTCACGAGCACAAAGCTCCACTTAATCTTCCAGTATGCTTTTTATTTCCTTTTTAATTTTTTTTTTTCAAGGTAGGGTCTCACTCTACTTCAGGCTGACCTGGAATTTACTATGTAGTCTCAGGGTGGCCTCGAATGCAGAGCGATCCTCCTACCTCTGCTCCCGAGTGCTGGAACTAAAAACTTAATCCTGAAATTAGAGCAGCCTCTCAGTTGAAATCCTTGGGTCAATTTTGCCAACCTTAGTTCTTTTTAAAAATAAATTGTTTTGATTTATTTGCACATGTGTGTATGTATATGTGTCTACTCATTGACTTGCCAGGGTCTCTTGCCACTGGAGAGGAACCCCAGACACACGTACCCACTTTTGTTCAGGCATTACATGAGAATTGAATCCACTCCCCACTTCCTTGTGGGTCAAGTGGAGTCTCGTGGAAGAGGGAAAGATTAGACAGTTGGAAAGGCTTCAGAATTGAAACTACCCCTTTGTGTTTCTGGAAACTAGGCCCAGTTACTTGGTTTGAGGCTTTTGGACATCCCAAAGAAAGGCATTCCTCTGGACTTAGGTCAGCTATGTGGAGGCAATGAGGAGTAGGCTAATGGTCCAGATCCTCCAGGAACTCTCTCTGGAGAGGGCGAGGTTGAAGAAGTACAGAGACTATTCCAGTGGTATGAGATAGAAGAGTGAAGTGCAAGGTGAGGGGAAGAGGAAACCATTATTACAAAGGATTACACATGAGTTTCAACAGTTGGGTTGATCCAGGGGGACTTACGGAGGGCGGGGGATACACGTGCACACAAAATACAGATACAATATAAGAAGGCACTGTGTGGCTAGACACTTACAACTGCCTGATAAGGCTGGACAGGAGAACAAAGTACCAAAAAAATATATATAGAGAGAGGGACAATGGAGGAGGAAAGTAAGACAAGGATCAGTTTGTGCAATCCCATCTATTTTTCATTAGGTTATAGATTACAGAGAACTGTAGACAGATTTGAAGCAGAGGAGAGACATTGACGCGCTCCACTTTGAAAAGAATCATGCTATAAATGGAGAGAAGGCTGGGTAAGGCGAGTGATAACATAAAGAAGTTTTTGGCTTAATTTAGCCTGTGCTGTTTAAAGCAGCCCTGGAGTTGGGAGGGAAAATTGTGAGGTGATGGCTTGGTCTATCCAAGCTACATCACACATATTTATTATTCTAATGGGACCAATTAGCCCTAAAAAAGGGTTAGCAAAAAGTTCATTTTTCACCTATGTGGCTTGTCCCATACTTACGTTTCCTCTCTAGTGTCAATCTGACATCTTGCAGAATGCTCAGTCAAGAAGCTAAAATTAAAAGACATGAAAGGGCTGGAGAGATGGCTTAGTGGTGAAGCGCTTACCTGTGAAGCTTAAGGAACCCAGTTCGAGGCTCGATTCCCCAGGACCCATGTTAGCCAGATGCACAAAGGGGGCGCACGTGTCTGGAGTTCATTTGCAGTGGCTGGAGGCCCTGGTGCACCCATACTCTCTCTTTCTCTCTCTCTCTCTCTCTCTCTCTCTCTCTCTCTCTCTCTCTCTCTCTCTGCCTCTTTCTCTCTCTGTTGCTTTCAAATAAATAAATAAAAATAAACAAACAAACAAAAAACATGAAAGAGGTCTGGCATGGTGGCACATACCTTTAATCCCAGAACTCAGGAGGCTGAGATAGAAGGATCACTGTAAATCTGAGGCCACCTTGACACTACACAGTGAATTTCAGATAGCCTGGGCTAAAGCAAGACCCTACCTTGAACCCTTCTCCCCCACCCCCAAAAAGAAGAAATGAAACAGGCCTGCACTGTCTAGGCCAAGAGTCTCCAGTTAATTTCTTAATTTCTTAAGTGGCAACAGATACAAGCATTAAGATCAAAATAACAACAGGAGTGCCTTCATATATTTTCTTACAAATGTGATTGCCAGGAAACAACTTAGTGTTGAGTCATGCAGTTTGGTTGAGTAGGAGAAAGCCAAATTTTAGAGACAAATGGATTATGTCCCACATCTTCCCCTGTTTCTGAATTGTATGACTTTGAACAAATGATTTTCTTGGACTCTGTTTCATAAGCAGTAAGGTAATATGAAACAATCAATTCTGAGACTTAAGTGAATCGTTCAAAAGTGGTTGTTAGTTGGGCATGGCAATCTCATTACTTTCGTAAGGCTAAGACAGAACTACCACAGGTGTTAGGCTAGACAGAGATATATACAGCAAGGCTCTCTCACAAAGCCAGGTAGCAAGAGAGAGGGGGAAAGAAGGTATTTTTATTAGGATAAAATTTCTAACTAGGACACAGATGCTTAAGTAAAAAGCAGCTAATGGAGAACTCCTTGAAATATGTATGTGGCTCTCTTGTGAACAGAGGATGCCTAAGTAATGAGAGGCAGAATGGTGAGCTCCATGCTGAGACAAAGGATCTACTTAATACAGGATAATGCAGGAGACTATTAGACTACTGCAAAAATCATCAAGTCTCATCTCATTTGCTTGCCCATTATTCCCATCTGTTCTTTACAAAGGCAAGAGGAAATGGAGACTAATGGAATGTTTCAAACAGAAAATAGCCTGGGTATGGTGGCACACACCTCTAATCACAGAACTCTGCAGGCAGATGTAGGAGGATTGCAGTGCGTTCAAGGCCAACCTGAATCTCCATGGTGAATTCCGGGTTATTCTGGGCTAGAGTGAGACCCTACCTCGAAAAAATAAACAACTACAAAAATTAGTATATACTTCATTTCAGGAATATGAGAATAGAAACCTCCTAAAGTTGATAAGCACTTGCAGCAAAGGGACAGCGTGCAAAATTAACACACAAAAATCAGTAGCCTTCTTATATATAAAACGAGAAAAAACTCAGGGGAAAAGTCTCATTCGCAAGAGTCATGAAATAATAAATACCATGGAATAACCCTGCCCAAGGAAATGAAAGATAAGTACAAGAAAACATTTAAAGCCCTGAAATGAGAAATTGAGGAAAACTCTAGACAATGGAATGACTTCCCATGGATTGAAAGAATCAATCATGCCAAATGGCCATCCCACCACAGCAATCTACAGATGATTTGATTTGATTGCAAAGGAAATTGTAATACCATTCTTCACAGAAATGGACAATGAACCAGGCGTGGTGGCTCATGCTGTAATCCTACCACATAGGAAGTTGAGGCAGGAGATTGCAGTGAATTTGAGGCTAGCATCGGCTACAGAGTGAGACCCTCTCAAAACACACACATACACACAAAAGCAAAACAGGTGAAGGAATAAAAGGGTGAGGGAGAGGAAGAGAATTATCTTTATATTAAAAAAAGTCCATGGGCAAGCAGCTAAAGGGAAAAGGGCTCCAAAAGTTAGAATTAGGTGTTAAGTTGAGGAACAAGATGACCCTTCAATGTCGTGAAGGCTGAGTATTTTAAGAAGAAGGGAAAACCATGTTAAGAGTTTGGTTGTTTCCCCCCTCCCTTCCTTCTGCCTTTCCTTTTTTCGTTTTTGCTTTTTTTCTTCTTTTTAAAGTAGGGTTTCACTCTAGCCCAGGCTGACCTGGCATTAACTATGCAGTTTCAGGGTGACCTCGACCTCATGACGATCCTCCTACCTCTGCCTCTGAAGTGCTGGGACTAAAGGCATGCGCCACCACGCTGGGCTAGGCTGAGCATTTTTTTGTTTGTTTGTTGTTTGCTTTGTTTTGAGATAGGTTCTCACTATAGCCCAGGCTGACCTGGTATTCACTATGTAGTCTCAGGGTGGCCTTGAACTCATGGCGATCCTCCTACCTCTGCTTCCGAGTGCTGGGGATTAAAGGCATGTGCCACCACACCCGGCTAGGCTGAGTATTTTTACGAGGAAAGGAAAACCATCTAAGAGTTTAAAAGAGAGCAGGGCACTTTATAATCATATTTATATTTGAAAAGATGATTTTCATGCTGTGTGAGAAACAAATGCAGGAAGCCAGATGAGGAGTCTGCTACTCTTTGTGGAAAAAGATGATTCTAGTTGCAGAGAAGGCTGATGAGTAGAAAAATTAATCTATTGGGTGGGGGCGAGGGCTCAGCTGGTAAAGGCATCAGCTAGCAAAGCCTGCCGCAGCTCGTGTTCGATGCCCAAGTACCCACTTCTGCACAAAGTGGCACATGCGTCTGGAGTTCTTTTGCAGAAGCGAAGCTAGAGAACGTTGTGCGCTGCCCCCCCCCCACCTATTAAACACGAGATCTTCTGTTTTCAAACAATTGATTTAAATTGGCTAGTAAAATAATTTTTTAAAATACTACTTAAGGGATGGAGAAACGACTTAGTGTTTAAGGTGCTTGCCTGCAAAACCAAAGGACCCAGGTTCGAGTCCTCAGGACCCATGTAAGCCAGAAGCACAAGAGGCGCACATTCTCTCTCTCCCTGCCTATATCTCTGTCTCAAATAAAGAAAAATAAAATAGTTTTTAAAATACCGCTTAATTAAAGCCAATGCCGTCTATGCGTAAGAATGCGTGGTGTGAGAGGATAGGGAGAACTGGTGTTGCATTGCGTATGCGTGCCATGGAAATGCTCCGTGATGTCTCAGGCGCTCGCCCACTAATGATGCGGGCTCTGGTACTAGGACATCAGTGCGAGGCGGACACCATCCGAGATTAGCCCAAGTAGTCAGAGACGTTAGCTCGGTAACTTGCTCCAAACTTCCCGGAAGCTGAGCGACTACGGTGGCCGAAGAGGTCCCTTCAGGCGGCTGAAAAATTTCAGCCGGGCTGAAGGGCGCATGCGCGTCGCCCACTGCGCGGATCTAGGATCTGTCCGTCCACTTCTAGACCGGTCGGAAGTACGTCAGGGCTTTGAGCCTGGGCGGGCCGCTGGGACTTCCTCGAGAGGCTCTTCCCCCAACAGCCTTGCCATTGGCTGATAAAGGGGAGGTCCCGCCTTCGCACGCTTCCTATTGGCTGCGCGCGTTCTGCCGGCGGGCTGGGGGCGGGGCTCGGGCGCCGCTAGTTGCATCAGCTGGTCCCTTCAGGCCACGTGGCGCAAGCGCAGTGACCGGGAGCGAGCGGGTTCCCTGGGTCTAGAGTGTGCTGCGCTCTGCACTGTCGCTGACGGCTTTTATAGTTTCGGTGGTCCTCCATGTCCGAGGAGAAGGACGGCAGCCCTTCCGGGAAGATGGGGGGCGAGGAGAAGCCGGTGAGCAGTCTTGGCGGGGAGGAGGGATCTGAGCTGCGTACCAGCCGAGGCCCGGGCGTGGATGCTGTCATGTGTGTCCGAGGCCCTTGGCACGCGTGGATGCTCACCTGTCTGTCCTAGGCTCTTGGCACGCGTGGATGCTCACCTGTCTGTCCGAGGCCCTTGGGCTGGAACCATCCAGCCACAAAGCAGAATAAGGCTTCACCTGAGTCCGCCCTCATCCTGCATTTGAGTAAACGGAGACTTTGAATGAGGGACTTGCTCAGAACCACACATCTAATTAGAAGACCACAGTTACACAGTAAGGTTTGGGAAGAATATCGCAGGACCTTACTTAATTCTAAATTCCTGCAGGGGTAAAGTGCTGTTGTTCAAGAAGGGAAACCCGGAGTCCCCGCGAGAAAATCCAGTTTGCTCAAGAATGGGTGGTGTCCACGCACACTAGAAAAGAAAAAGGGAAATAAAGACAGCTCTGGTAGAACTTTTTTTCGGGAACCAGATATGAGTGGCATGGCCTGGTAACGCAGATAAATTCAGAGTACCTCAAAAACTGTCCCAAAGTGGTAGACATTTTCACAGTAAGAGAACAGAGAGACTCATAAATCAAGACACATCAAGTGCATTAGTGGAGCATCAGGTAGGCAGGTTACAGCAAAACAGAAATCTCCACTCTAGGTCTCAGGTGCTATTTGCCAACATTCTTAGCCTTTAGGTTGATGAAAGCTAAGGGGTCTCTCTGGATATTCCACAAGGATTTACCTAATAGTCACAAGGTTGAAAGGTCCTTCACAGAAGTACACTGTTTAGGGGCCAAAGATAGTCCAAAATTTGACTCCCAACCTGCATCTTTCCACAAACAAAGAAGTTCTAATCAGTCCATCCGCCTTGCAGGGTATCTAACACAGGTGTGGTAGTACGAATTTCACTTCTGCAAAACTCAGCTCACAGTGGATTATAAGTAAATGGTGGAAGCCAGATGACCCTATTTGACAGACCTGCCTGCCAGGTACTGGAAACATTCCAGATAACCATTAACACGTGCTTGTCAATTCTCCCTTGAGTTTTCTCTCGATGGTCTGTCCATTGCTAGGAACATCCTCAAGGTCACTTTTGGGTTTTCTCACACCCTCTATTTTTGAAATATTTTATATTTATTTATTTATTTATTTGACAGAGAAAGAGGGAGAGAGAATGGGCACACCAGGGCCTCCAGCCACTGCAAACAAATTCCAGACGCATTTGCCTCCTTGTGCATCTATCTAATGTGGATTCCTGGGCAATCGAACCTGGGTCCTTTGGCTTTGCAGGCAAACGCCTTAACTGCTAAGCCATCCCTCCAGCCCACACCCTCTTTTTCTAAAGTCCACAAATGCTTCATGTTTTCAAAGCCCTGGCCCTTGTTGTCCTAGATGAGTAACAGAAGTTACCGTGAATGTTAACATTATGTTTGGGTCACTGGAAAGAGGTACAGTTCCAGGGGTTTATTTATTCATTCATGTAATACAGGTAAACAGGAGTTTGAGCAACTGATCTCTAGTCCGCTTATCTTCCTGTTGGGAAATGTTGATTAGACAATTCTAGGAAGAACAATAAAGTGTGGGGGGTGTCCTATAAAACTTAAAAGACAATCACCCTGATGCCCGTCACCATCAGCTGATTGGTGGGTAAACAAACAGTAGAGGCCATGGGTGTAGAGGCCATGGTAGAGCATTTGCACTGGGCTTTGTGTTTCATCCCCAGGGTTCTCACCAAAGGAGTATAATAAAGCAATGAAAAGGATGGAAGTACTGGCATGGATAACTCCATGATTCATTTAAAATCATTACACTAAAAGCTGCATATTTTACTTGTAGGAAGTGCCCAGAATAGGCAGATCCGTAGAGATACAAAAGTTAGAATGTTGGTCGCAGGAGGTTGTGGGAGCAGTGAGTGCAACTGGCTGTGGGAATTTGGGGAGGAGAGTCGTGAAAGTGCTTTAAAATGGACTCTGGGGCTTCCACAGTTGTCACTGACTAATCCGTGGACCTGTACCTTGCTGTGGGGGAACTGTGCCGTACGTGACTTCTGTCTCAGCTGAGCTATTTTTCCTGAGTGTCACTTCCCTGGCTTGCACAAGGCCCTGGGTTCAGTCCCCATCACCGCGAGGGGTAGGGGGGAACACCACATGTACACAAAATTAACTAAAATGCCCCATCATATCTCCTGTGTAGGAGCTAACTATTTTAAAACTGTCGGTAACTTCGTTTGCTTCTAATTAAAAGTTTACATTCCTTCTGGTAACTTCTAGTGCTTACATCCATACGAACCCTGGTTTGTCTTGTCTCATATCACTTCCTCAACTAATCATGCTCTAGACACGCTAGGTTAGACATTTTCTTTTTCTCTTAACACTCAGATATCAAGTTTGTGTGTACACCTAGAACATATTTCCTCCATTCTCAAGAGTATAGCCTGAAATCCTCTCCATCCTTTAGTGCGCAACTAGGGCTGTGGCTTGTTTGCCATCTCATCTTAGATTGTTGCTCTACTGTCTCCCAGGAGTTGCTCACACATGTCTGCTTTAGTTTTCCTGAAGAGACTTAAGTCTGAACATGGTACGGATTGGAATTGTGTTATAGCATTTCATTTTATTTGTTTATTTATTACAGAGAGAGAGAAAGAGGTGCAGGCAGAGAGAGAATGAGCACACCAGGGCTTTCAGCTACTGCAAACAAACTCCAAACGCATGCGCCACCTTGTGCATCTGGGCTTATATGGGTACTGAGGAATTAATTAAACCTGGGATGTTAGGCTTTGCAGGCAAGTACCTTAACCACTAAGTCATCTTGACAGCCCAGGATTGGATTTTGTTTGCTTCTATTTCACTGTTTTTCTTGAAAGTAGCTCTTACTGAACAAATGACAAATCCAAATATACCTGAAGGGATGTCACAGGAATAAGTAAACTAAAACAAATGAAATTTGAGGAATTGCACCTTGTTAGTATCCTTCTCTTCTTGTCTCTTCCTCTCCAAGGTGGGGTCTCACTCTAGCCCAGGCTGACCTGGAATTCACTCTAGTCTCATGCTGTCCTTGAACTCACGGTGATCCTCCTACCTCTGCCTCTTGAGTGCTGGGACTAAAGGGGTGCACCACCACGCCTGGCTTTACTTGCTTTTATTGTGAATTGGTGACTTGCTGCCTTTGCCAGTGATGAAATTTTCCAGTCCTTCAAAATCATATTTTCTGTTTTTGTTTTTTCTTTCACAGATGTTCAGATAACATTCTAAAACTTTCCTAGAAGTATCATGGAGAAACTTAAAGTATACTAAAATATAAAACCTTGTTTTCTTTTTTGCTTATTTAGGCCAGTGCTGGTGAGGAGAAGAGAAAAGAAGGGGGCAAGAAGAAGAACAAAGAAGGTTCTGGAGACGGAGGCCGAGCAGAGGTGTGTAAGATACAGAAGGTTTTGGTTTCAGAGTTGACAAGGAGCAAGGAACGTCTCAGACTTACCCTGTGTAAGGGTTTTAATGGTTTACGGCAAAGTGGCACTACACGCCAAACCTGGGGAGAAAAATTGGGAAAAGGCAGTCTGATTGGGAAAAGGGTTTACAGGTACTTGTTAGTGAATAAGAAAAATAAGTATGTAAGATTGTGGGGTTAGGTATAAAAATCAGAAAGCAAGTCAGGTGTGGTGGCACATGCCTTTAATCCCAGCGTTCTGGAGGCTGAGGTAGGAGGATTGTTGTGTGTATGAAGCCAGCCTGGGGTACTGAGTGAGTTTTAGGCCACCCTGAGCTAGACTGAGACCCTGCCTCAAAAACACAAAACAAAACAAAAAACAGTGCGCAGCTTCGCAGAAGAAGAGGCTGTAGTACTCTTGGTTGCAGATGTTACTGGAAAACGACTTCTCAGCGCTTTGTTTCATGTGACGTTAATGGGAAGAACCTTGGTGCTTGGGCGCATGCAGATACAGCAGGAACCAGAGAAATCCTACTTGACCCCTTTGTCGCTATTTCCATAAGGACCCACCCCGGGGGTCTGCTTTAAAGTTGGGAATTTGTCACTCTCTAATGTAGAGAAAAAGTCTTCCAGCTTTTGGGCTCACAAAGAGCTGGCATGCCAGAAACCACCCCGAACCCACCTGGTTCCTCTGCTCGCTTGAGGAGGCAGTTCAGCTTGTCTTTCTGCTTTGTTTGGAATTTGAAAAACTATAAAAATGTGCTTCATTTCTGCTCTGAGCCTCTGCTGCTGGTTTATTGGAGGCTAGGAAAGTGCCAAGTAAGGCATGCAGGCAGAGGCTTTTTGGAAATGGCACAATGAAGAGACTTTCCCAAGCTGGTGCTGTTCTGGGAGCAGTGTGTGCACATGTCGTCCCAGCACTGCAGTGGAGAGAATCCGGGCCAGCCCTGGCTGCATAGGAAGGCCTTGTGTGTGCGCACCTGGACATACAGATACGCATCCTGTTCTTTTGTCTGTCTGTCCTTGTTTTTTCAAGGTAGAGTCTCACTGTCACCCAAATTGACCTGGAACTCACGCTGTAGTCCCAGGTGGCCTTGAACTCATGGCGATCCTCCTACTTCTGCTTACTGAGTGCTAGGGTTGCAAATCCTTTTCTTAAGCATGCTGCATTTGCTAAATTTACAGTGTTTCTTCTTACCAGAGGCTGACTTGACAAGTGATAAGTAACGTGTGGTGTTGTTTAGAGCCCGCTTAAGATCAGTCAACCCCTGCTCGTTATGAGGGAGATTGTTAATGGTTAGTTTTTAAGATTTGTGGTAAATAGCAAAATGCACTTGTCCTAATTTCTTTCTTATACTTTGAGTAGAACTGTACACTCTCTCCTGTCACTGTTTGAAAACTGACTTACCCAGAAATAGGAAACAAGAGGTGCAATTAGAGGTGTTCTGAACTGAGCATGCTAAGTGGGACACGTGGTGACCCATGTATTTAAGTTTCTGTATCAGAAAGAAGTTTAAAACTGTACTGATATTTCTGAGACTTTACCACAGGCCCACTCAGGTCCTCATGCTTCTGCAGGTAGTGCAGCTAACCACTGACCCACCTCTGGAGCCCTGTGATTAAGAATTTTTATGTGTAGAAGTTTTTAATAGTATCAAAATCAAATGTATTAAAGCATATATTTGAATAAGTCATTATTGTAGTTGACTTCATTTTGTGTTTGCTTATTTTAAGCTACAGGCTTGCTATGTAGCCCAGGCTAGCCATGAATTCACAATCCTCAACTTTATTCCATGTGTTGGGATTATGAGCACGAGCCACCTTGCCCTGGCAGTCATGGACAGAGGTCATCATGAAAGTAGACTATTTCTTCTTCACTTTTCTACTTTGCTGTTAATATCTGTGTTGCTGCCGGGCGTGGCGGCTCACATCTCAAATTCCACCACACAGGAGGCCAGGGAGGTTCTCAACCAGGAAAAAGAGGAGTGGGTCGAGGGCTCAAGGGGCATGTGAGCGGAGTTTGGATTGCCAGCACCCACGTAGAATGCTGGCCGTGGAAACGTGCCCCCGTAATCCCGGTGCTGGGGAGGCGGCCCAGAAGGCTTGATTTCCGTCTTCTCTAGCCGGGTCAGTGAGCTCCAGGTTCAGTGAGAGGACCGATCTCAGAGAGTAAGCTGGAGCGAGACACCTCAGCACTAGACCTCTGGCTCCACGCCCACGCTCGTGCACACCATGCACACAGGAGAGAAAAGGATATCCACGTTGCTGCCCTGTGAAGGTGCTTGCATGGGCACCCACGGGTGATAGTCCTCTGGCTGCTTCAGTTCCACAGATTCACTACAGGCGTGGTTGGTAGAGGAAGTTGAATTTGTGATGAATCTTTTTCTTTGCAAACTTTTGGGAACTTCATTATGCACTTGAAGTGAACTATTCTAGTTAACTGTGTCAACTCTGTAGGCAGTAGTGTTATGTTTTCTTTTAAATAGTCTGGGAAAGACGGCATCTCTGAGTTGGGTATTTTCCGTGAACGGTTTTCCCTGAGACCGATAGATGTAAAGCTGGCTGTGAGCAGACTTGCAGGCTGACAGGGCAGAGCATCCTCTGCTCAGGAGTGTAACACATGGAAAAGCCTGTGTGTTTTCTTATTTCCGGTGTTGCGTACAGATGTTCTGACAGTTGGTTTAGTTAAACAGTGTGACATGGCGTTATCATCTACAAATATGTTGGGCAGAATTCGTAGCTGCCTGGAGACAAACGTGGCCAGTGAGCAGCAGGTTGGATACCCCCAGCTAGACAAGAGCTTAAGTGGACATCTGAAAAGAAAGAATACTTAATGCAAAATGGTAATAGTTGTCATTTAAGGATGCTGGCAGTCCAAGTTTGTTATGTTTTTTGTTTGTTTCACTTCTTTTATTCTCTTAACTCTTAGTTTAAGACCAGATTAATACCCATTGGATTAGTAACTATGGGTTTTATATTGTCTATTATTATTTTCTCTCTTTTTTAACGAAAACAAGTATGAGTGATTATTTATTGCTTCATTTTTGTCTTACAGTTGAATCCATGGCCTGAATATATTAACACACGTCTTGACATGTACAATAAACTTAAAGCAGAACATGACTCCATTCTGGCTGAAAAGGCAGAAAAAGCCAGCAACCCCATAAAAGTCACGCTGCCCGACGGGAAACAAGTTGACGCGGAGTCTTGGAAAACTACACCATACCAAGTTGCGTGTGGAATAAGGTACAAATGCCTGTTGGACATACTGTGCTTTGTAATGTAACAAGACCTCCTTTTCTTGTCTTGCTGGGCTTTGCCCTTGTAATATTTTTATGATGCTGCTTAAGGTGTTTATTTAATCTTGTCTGCATGTGTGTAGTATGTGTGGGGTGGTATGTGTATGTATGGTGTGTGCACGTGTGTGTGTAGACATGTGAGTTCATATGTGGAGGCCAGAAGAGAATGTCAGGAGTCCTCTGTCACTCTTCATGTTGTCTCCTTGAGACAGTCTGTCACTGTCACTGAAGCTGTTTTTTTTTTTTTTTTTTTTTTTTCTCTCCCCTGATCAATGAGCCCTAGAACTTCCCTGGTCTCTCCTCCCCAGCCCACAGGACGTGGTTACGGGCATAGGTGGCTATACTTAGCTTCTCACATGAGCACTGGGGATCAAACTCGGGTCTTTGGGCCTTTGCGCTCGTGCAGCGAGCACTCTTAGCAGCTGAATGAGACATTTAGCCCCTTACTTGAGATTTTTAAAACTTAGTGATGAGCTGGGCGTGGTGGTGCACGCCTTTAATCCCAGTACTCGGGAGGCAGGGGTAGGAAGATCGCCATGAGTTTGAGGCCAACCTGAGACTACATAGTGAATTCCAGGTCAGCCTGGGCTAGAGTGAGACCCAACCTCGAAAAACCAACAACAACAACAAAAAAAACAGTGATGGGGAGCTTTTGAGTCGAAACTAAAATTTTGAAGGAGTCTACTGTAGTTTTATCTTAGAAGAAATTTTTATTAGTCCTGCTGTGATTATAAGTGGCATAAAGACAAACAAACAGTTTCACCAGTTTTGAAGTTAAAAATGAAGATAGGTTGTCTCATACATTAAGCTAAAAAACTGACATGGCACATTAAGAAAAAAAATCTAAAAAGGACTATACCTAATCTTAAAGCTTACTGGATTACAAAGAAATTATTTTAGATTATTAAAGATTGGATGCACACTTTGTGATAGAGCAAAAACTTTCTCACTGTAATGTGACTGGGACCAGTGCTTGGTCAGTTCATCAGAACAGGATAGAAGTGGGAAAGCCCCAGTTGCTATGTATTTTCAGGCAGTTGTCAACAAGCTGATAATAGTACATCCTGAAAGCCAGGAATGTTCCTTACACTTTTAAAAGTTTGAAGAGAAATGAAAGAACTAAGGATGGGCAGCAGAACTCTGGTCTGCCCTTGCTAAAACAGGTTTGCCAGTCTGTCTTAAATTGTGCATAGGTTAATTTAAAAGATGTAAAGATAGACTTTTTCCACTAATTTTCTATTTCTAGGGTCAAAGCCTTGTGGATGGTGTGCTATTGCAGCATGTACATTATCCTGAAACACCTGAGAAGTTGTCCTGAGTATAGACCTGTAGATTTTTTTTAAAAATATTTTTTGTTCATTTTTATTTATTTATTTGAGAGTGACAGAGAGAGGGAGAGAGACAGATAGAGAATGGGCACACCAGGGCTTCCAGCCACTGCAAACGAACTCCAGATGCATGTGCATCTGGCTAACGTGGGTCCTGGGGAATCAAGCCTCAAACCGGTGTCCTTAGGCTTCACAGGCAAGCACTTAACTGCTAAGCCATCTCTCCAGCCCCACCCATAGATTTTTGTGTAATTGTTTCTTTCACCCTCATCCGATTTGACCATTTTCTTTCCTTGATTTTCTTTTTACCAAGGCTTATCAAATATTCAACTTGGTTTCATAGAAACTGTAATTCCCTCAGTGGGGTGTGTTTGTGTGTGTGTGTAGTTGGAATTCCCTCTGTGGTGTGTGTGTGTGTGTGTGTGTGTGTGTGTGTGTTTGTAGTTGGACCACATGAAACCACCGCAGGAATTGTCCAGAATTGTCGAGATGGATGAAACAAGGTCATGTAACCATGTAAACAAGCCTGGGAAACAACATACCAATTCCCCTTTTTGCTTTTCCTTTTCATGTTTTAATTGAAAGTCACAGAATTGTCAGGTATGGCATATACCTGTAATCCTAGCAGTTTAGATATAGAGAACAGAGGGAGGAGGATCAGGAGTTCAAGGCTAGCCTCAGGTGTATAGCGGGCCATCCTCAAATACATGAGACTGTCTCAGGCCAAAGCAACAGCCACAGAGTTATAGCACACAGAGTTAATTGTGAAGGATTGCACACATCTCTTCAAGAAAATACTGGCTACAGCAGAATTGCACGTCTGAAACACTTTTGAACTTTGTTTCGTTTGGATTCTTTTTGATGTCCAGGAACAGGTTAGCTCAGAGAGTACCTTGCCCTTTCCAAATGAACTACACTAGAAAAGATAGGGTGTTTTTTTGTTTTGTTTTGTTTTTTTCCTCCAGTGTTGTCAAACTTAGCAGCCATTTGTACTAAGTATACCTTTTAATCATATTAATAGTGGTATGGAAGTAGCACTCAAAAAACCCCTGCCAGACCATGGAATTATCAGAATTTAAAGCTCCTTCGATGACCCAACACGTGATCTTTATACCGCCTGTGAGACAGGAAGCAGGTAGGCCTGTGAGCGATGAACCTTGCCTGTGTCATGGACGTTGGCCTGGACTTTGGGCAGAGGGCATGGAGTGCTTCAGCTCATTCGCAGGGCCTTCTGCCTACAAGCCCTATCTTACGCCACAGGGAGAAAGCTGTAGTATCGATTTGAGCAGGTCTCCATGTGAGAGCATGGAGGATTCAGTAGACAATTAGAAATCATTTTGGAAATCATTTTGGAGGTATGGTTGATGAAGTAACTTCACTGTCGTCATACAGTGACGCTGTAGCTAAGTCAGTATGAAAATTGGAGTCCTTCATAATCCCAGAGCTTTGTGTATTTATCTTTATAATGGCACAGAATAAACATTCACACTGTAAAAGATGGCATTGGGCACCACAAAGAAATAGTCAACCAGCATAAGATTTAAAATAAAAAGCAAGCAAGAAAGAAAAAGTTTTAAAACAAACAGGGCAAATATCAAATGCTGTAGCTTCAAGTCCAACAACTCGAGCCAGTGACAAGTCTCTGGAGTTCCAGGTCTGCCCCTCCAGCTAGATTACTCACAGTCTTTGAAAACTTCATCCAGTGGTGGCAGCTTTCTTTGGCAGCCATCATGGGATGGCATCTCCATTGGGTCTCTACCTACAACTTACAGTTCATTCACATGGTCCTCTTGGGCCTCCAAACAAGCCTGCTTCACACTGCCCATGGCCATTTCCCAAAAAAGCCAAAACTGTGTTACAAATTCAATGACCCTCTCTTTTCTGCACTTGTTATACAGTGTAGTATCAGGTGGGCTCCAATTTATTAATCCAGGGGAAATAAATCCACCTTTGAAGAATAGGACCCTCCTTTAGCATTTGGCCCCTGCTAAAGTCTGCATTCTTCCTGTTGTCCCAATGCAAATCAGTTGGCCCAGTCTCGATGGGTGTAATCTCTCAAACAACTGCAGCTGAATGGGCAGCAGTTTCGTACCAAAGATTCCTTTTTTTTTTTTTTTCTGTGTCATACCTGTCTACCCACACCAGTCATTTCTACCCAACGCAAGCCTGCACAAGTTCTCAGGACATAGTCAGGTAGGACACAGCAAACCTCATGCAAACTGCTTCTAGACCTGTCCCTAAAAAGTTTGTTCTCTCGTAAGCCAAACCTCATAATCCATAGTTCTTACTGCATTCAGGTCTTTCGACTTCGACCAGAATAGTCCATCAGGCTGTACTTACAGCACTGCAAGGCATCTCTTAGGCCAAGGCTTCAAATTTTTCTACATTCCTCATGCAAATCAGTCCCAAAAGGCCGAAGTCACAGAGTCAGGTTTCTGACATAAATGACCCCCACTTCTCAGTACCAGTTTTACTGTTGGAGTCAGCTTATTGTTGGTGGCAAAGGAATACCCGACCAAGAGCAGCTTGTGGAAGGAAAGGGTCTATTTTGGCTTACACACTCAAGGGGAAGCTCCTTGATGGCGGGGAAAACGGTGGCCTGAGTAGAGGGTAGACATCACCTCCTGGCCAATATGAGGTGGTCAACAGCAGCAGGAGAGGAGAGTGCCAAACACTGGCAAGGGAAATCTGGCTGTAACACCCACAAGCCCGCCCCCAACAGTACGCCACCTACAGAAGGCTCCAGTTTCCAAATTGCCCCCAGCTGAGATCATAACATTCAGAACACTTAAGTTTATGGGGGACAGCTGAATCAAACCACCACACCTCTCAAGTACGGGTCTGATATATTCTAAGCAGAGAGGTGCTTTTTCTTTTTGATATCAAAGTAGTTTGGCTTATGGAAAATTACTTGAAAATATTAAGAGGTTGATCAAACCAGTAGAAATTGGTACCACCTATTTATCAGAGTTACCTCATCTGCTTAAGTAGGAATCATTGCATGTCATATGTTCTGAATTTAATACTTTGGTACATTTTTGTTATTTCAGGAAGATACATAGGCATGTCAGTATAAAATATATACCATATTCATTATAATGAATCTGATTATTTTTATAATGTTCTCAAAGCAAGTGTTGGATGAAAGAGGATTATTTTTATAGACTTGTGTTTTTATGTAAATATATATGTGCGTGTGGATGTGTAAACGCATACACACGTACATATATTACATGCTTTTCTTTTTATAAGTCAGGGCCTGGCTGACAATACCGTGGTTGCTAAAGTGAACAAGGTTGTTTGGGACCTTGACCGCCCACTGGAAGAAGACTGTACCTTGGAACTTCTCAAGTTTGAGGATGAGGAAGCCCAAGCAGTGAGTTTCTATCCAGTGTTCATTGAATTTAGAGAGTAGACATGGCCATAACCCATGTGATAGGAAATGAGGTATTTTGTTTCAGTGCCTTATATTTGGAACACTGGTTTCCAAGTGTGACCTTCAATCCATATGTTTCTTTGGGTATATTTTCATCTGTGTCCTTCACACAACCACCTTTATCTCATGATTTGTATGCCAAACCTGAAGACACACCTTTTCCCTTTAAATTTTCAGGTGTATTGGCACTCCAGTGCTCACATAATGGGGGAAGCCATGGAGCGAGTCTACGGTGGATGCTTATGTTATGGTCCACCAATAGAAAATGGGTTCTATTATGACATGTACCTTGAAGAAGGGTAAGTTATAGAGAAAAACCAAGAGTTTTCAATAAAGGATGAAGGATTCAGTCTTGTTGCTTACTGGTCACCAAGTTATTACTGTTTGTCAAAACTGGAAGTATTGAAGTTTATTGTGATAGAGGCTTTAATGATTATGATGACTGTAGATTGCTTTCTACTTGGTGATTGAGCTGGAAGGAGAAGTTGTTGTGGGAAAGGTGTCCATAATGACTAAGGTAGAAGACACTGGAAAAAAATTCTCTAATGAAAAGTTTTAGTGTGAAGTTTTAACCTGATGCAAGCAGCTATATGAAAGCCCTTCATGTACTCCAATAAAACATCTCTATGCCATGGTGTTATGAGCTGCAGTATACCAGAGCTGCTTTCTTCTCCTTCAGGGGTGTGTCCAGCAATGATTTCTCTTCTTTGGAGACTTTGTGTAAGAAAATCATTAAAGAAAAACAAGCTTTTGAAAGACTGGAAGTTAAAAAAGAAACTTTATTAGAAATGTTTAAGGTAACTTGCCCCATGACCACTTCTGCCTCATTAACTAGTATCATTTGAAGTTGTGTGCTGCTGTGTGTGGAAAACTGAGGTTTTCCTTATAAAATAAGTATTTTGAAAACATGAAATCTTGGCATCTATGTTCATCCAGTGTGCTACTAAAATATACTTTGACTTACATTTAAGCTGCGTAGAACTTAGAAGTAAAAATTAAAGGGGATTATCACATCTTATTTTCTATTTTTAGTACAACAAGTTCAAATGCCGAATATTGAATGAAAAAGTAAATACTCCAACTACTACAGTCTATAGGTAAGAACTTCAAATAACATTAAATGCAACTGATGTGTACATTAGTTTGTCTCTGTTAAGTTTCCTTTGATTTTATCTCTAGGTGTGGGCCCTTGATAGACCTCTGCCGCGGCCCTCATGTCAGGCACACTGGCAAAATTAAGACTTTAAAAATACACAAGGTAAGCAGTGCTGATAAAGGCTGTGTGTGTTAATCTAGGGTAGACTTGTGGTTATGCTTATATTTGTTGTTTCTCCTGCCATTTCTTTCTCTTGTGCATATATAAGGATGTTTTGTTTCCGTACCAATAATTACACGTGCTGCATGTTTCAGTAGTCCTTTATAGCTCCACATTCAGGCATTCCTCTCCAGAGCCAGCACATGGGGACAGAGGTTTGGGGGAGTCACCTTATCTGGCAGTCACAGGCCATGCTGGCTCCAGAAGTCTGAGATTCAACATAGGAGGAGTATATGCTGTTAAATATGCTGTTAATGCCTTTTATTTATTATTTGTTTGTTTGCTTATTTGTTGTTTTTCGAGATAGGGTTGCACTGTAGCCCAAGCTGACCTAGAGCTCACCATCTAGTCTCAGGGTGGCCTTGAACTCACAGCGGTCCTCCTTCCTCTGCCTCCCAAGCTCTGGTATCCTAGGCCTGCACCACCACACCTGGCAAAGCCTTTTATATGTCTAATAAAACTCAGTTTGTTCTTTTAAAGGTGGCTTAGTCCTCTCAGATTATGCTAGTTATGTATATAGTAATTATTACAATGTTCTTTAAGTCATGAGAATAATTGGGACATTTTCAGATTACTCTTAGTTCCTTTCTGGACTTGCTTACTTATTTTTTTGAGAGATGGCGCCTGTGGTTATTGCAGAGTTCACACAGTACTGAGGGGCCAGCCTTGGTGAGGGAAGGAGGCAGCAAGCTCCACTCTGTGGAGGAGCCTCCCCTGCCCAAGGTTGGCCTCAAGAGGGAGACATTTACTATCCATGTATATTTTATGCCATTTTCCTTGTCACAAGGATTAGTGCAAATGTGACCTGTAAGATGGTTATGAGACTTAACATCCTACTCTTAAAACATGTGAAATGTTTACAAATTCAGTGTTGTATCATTTTGTGTTTTTTTTCCCAGAATTCCTCCACATACTGGGAAGGCAAAGCAGATATGGAAACACTACAGAGGATTTATGGCATTTCATTCCCTGATCCTAAGATGTTAAAAGAGTGGGAGAAGTTTCAAGAAGAAGCTAAGAACCGAGATCATAGGAAGATTGGGAGGGTACGGTAAAGAGCGTCTGTCTAGAGAAGCTCTCGGTTTCCTTTGCCAGTGACCTGTGGTACTGTCCTGCCTCTGAATGCCCTTTGTAGTGGAAGGTGCATTTGATCAAGAGAAGGAAAATAATCCCTCCCTAAAGGAGGGTCCAGTGCCAGAGGTCTTGGCTGTCGTTTCTGAGGCCGGAGCAGGAGGTAACATCTGTGCTCTGCTCTGCTCCCTGGGTGATCAGAAATGCTTCCAGCAATAAGGAATCTGATGGTGACAGGTGGTGCTTTCTGTCTCTCCAGGGCTTTCAGCTGTTACCTGTGTCATTGTCAGTACCCCTTGCCCCTTACTTCTTTGCCCTTCATATAAAAACAAAGAGAAAATACTCAGATCTTGGCGCTCTGAGGAAATAAACAGCTGTAAGACCATGTTGTATCACTCTTTGGTAAACTCAACTGGATTGAGGACTGTAAAGGCAGGTAACAGAGTTGTACTACATTGTAAATCCACTGAGTTGTACACAAGGAACAGGGCCTGGCAGTGGCCAGACAGCTTGACAGTCTTGAACGCAGGAACACTGGTAGTCTTTCCATATGTGAACAATCCTGCTCTCCTTTTATCCAGGACCAAGAGCTATATTTCTTCCATGAACTCAGCCCAGGAAGTTGCTTTTTCCTGCCCAAAGGAGCCTACATTTATAACACACTCATGGACTTCATCAGGGTAAACCTTATTTGTTGCTTTCTTCTGGAGATTTAGGGTGTAAGGGGCTCTTCTGAAAGAAAAGAAAATAGAGATTTGAGAAAAACGTGTCTATGAAGTATCTTTAAAAAGTCGCAGGCCTCATAAGTTACAGGTCTTCTTACCTGTGCGCTTGGCCCGTCACAGAGGAGTGAGCCAGACGTCCTGAGCGCTGCCTGCTGGTTCACCCTCTTCTCACAGTAGTGTTTGCATCGCCTTTGTTTTCTTTTTAAGTCATGCCATACTTTAAGCATAAGTTTATAGAAAACAGTATGACTGGTACTTGGTGCACTTGCCACCCACATGTAGCATAAGTAACTTCTTTGATCCATTCCCCTCTTCTAGAACAAAAACTACTGCTTTGAAGTTGGTTTGGATACTTGTCTGTGCTGTTTGTATCTACATATATGTACCCTTAAATTGTTATGTGCTTATGTGTTTCGAATTTACGTTTACAAAGTCTCATTGCATATCAGTCTGTATTAGTTGTGATTTTCATTGTTAGCGACAATTGTAGTATTTCTGTTTTCACTAGTTACGTGTTACCCTCTTACATACCTACCATAGTGAACGGGGTCCTACTGCAGTGGACTTACACCTTGACTGAGGACAGTGGTGTAAATTCCCATTTTCCCATATTCTAACCACGCAGAGGCATTTCATTAGGCTCTTGGTGTCTTCCTGCACTCAGCACCTCCACGGGGCGTTTCCGAGTCACGCCGTATGTGACTTCGCTGGCTAAAACTGCTCGCTAAGTGTTACTTCCTCCACAAGGGTGGGCATTGATTGTTCCGTACACGTGTTGTGTTCTAACAGAGTGAATACCGGAGAAGAGGATTCCAGGAGGTGGTGACCCCCAACATCTACAACAGCCGGCTCTGGGTGACCTCGGGCCACTGGCAGCACTACAGCGAGAACATGTTTTCCTTTGAGGTGGAGAAGGAGCTCTTCGCCCTCAAACCCATGAACTGCCCGGGACACTGGTATTCAGCAGCTCCGTGCTTCTATTGCAGATTTTCTTATACTGCAAACTGCCCTAGATTGCATTCCTCTTGAAAGGATTGAATTTGTATATATGAGTATGTGTAAGAGAGAAAGAAAAAGAAAAAGACAGAGAGGAAGAAGAAGTCTAATAGGGTGGTGAAGAGAAAATCAAAGGGTAATAGAATGTATACGCCATGAAGGGCCAGAGAGATGGCTCCGTAGTTAAAGGTACTTGCCTGCAAAGCCTGATGGCCTGGTCTCTATGCCCCAGTACCCATGTAAAGCCAGATGGACAAAGTGTCTGAGTTTGCACTGGCAGGAGGCCCTGGCACAACCGCATTCTCTCTTTTTTCTCTCTGTCTCTTCCTCTCAAATAAATATTTTTTTAAAAAAAGAGTATGTCGAAGCTGGGTGTGGTGGCACATGCCTTTAATCCCAGCACTCAGGAGGCAGAGGCAGGAGGATTGCTGTGAGTTTGAGGCCACCCTGAGACTACATAGTGACTTCCAGGTCAGCCTGAGCTAGAGTGAGACCCTACCTCAAAAAACAAAAACAAAACAAAACAGAACAAAAAGAATATGTCATGAAAGCTGGAGGAGGTGTCTATTTGGGGAAGGGAAAGAAAGAAGGCTGGTGGCAGTGGGGCTGTAAATAAGAAATTATAATGGGGGTTTTACCCCCTTCCACATGGTGGGAGCTTGCTGTAATTCCTTCTCTTAATATACTAAAGTTTCTCTCAACCTTTTTAAAAAAAAAAAGGGAAATTAACCAGGCTTGGTGGCACACACCTTTAATTCCAGCACTTGGGAGGCAGAGGTAGGAGGAGTTCGAGGCCACCCTGAGACTCAAAGTGAATTCCATGTCGGCCTGGGCTAGAGTGAAATCCTACCTCAAAAAGAAAATTATTGTGATACATGAATGAAAATGTCTCACAGTGAATGAGTCTCATTTGTTTGTATAATAACAAAAAAAAAGTTTAATAGTGTTATGAAAAATTAAATGATGGGAATTAGATTTAAATGCAGTACTACTGGACTAGAGATGTCTTGTTGGTTAAGGGCACTTGGTTACGAAGCCTGTAGGCCCAAGTTTGATTCCCCAGCGCCCATGTAAAGCTTGATGCTCATAGTGGCGCATGCGTCTAGAATTCATTTGCAGTGGCAAGAGGCCCTGGCAAGCCCTCCTCCTCGCTTTCAGATAGTAAAAACATTTCAAAATATAAAAATAATACTATTGTGATCATTTTTGTGCTTGTTCAGATTCTCAGTTTGGTAGACTTTCAGAGTATTTGGGGTGCTGTAGCCGTGAACAAGTGACCAAGGCAGCATATATAGAGAGAGGCTGAACATGGGGTGTAGCAAATGGTCTAGCCGAGCCTTCCTTGTCTAACGGAATATATTTTGTCGAAGTCTGTCACTAATGAATTAATGTCCTTAAAAACTTCCCTCCTTGAGGCTGTTGCACCCCAGAAAGGTGGGTAAAGAGTGGCTCCTGCCGTGACTGGGAAGAGTTGTGAGCCTGGAAGTTGGTTCGGTGTCCACAGCTCTCCTTGGGCAACTGGTCCAGGCAGCGGATGTGAGAGGAAACTGGATCTACCTGTCAGGGAAGCAACCCAGTTCCTTGTTAGTTTTCCCAGTCTCCCTGGGTGTGAGAAGAGCAAGTATGATACTTTTTTTTTTTTTCAGTGTTACAAATGATTTCTGTAGAGCTGTTTTCCCCCCCAGTTATGAGCCTTAAAGGCAGTCCTTAATGTCAGTGGAAATATTCAACACAAGGATTTGACTGGGCTTATTCTCTGTCCGCTACAGTTAATTTTATAGTAATTCGTTTGCAGTTTCCTTCATGCAGACTGGATGAAGCTCAGGGTTTGGGAAATGTTTTTTGTGTGGCTAACTAGAACCAATGGACCCTTTCATGTTATAGTATCAGAAGGGTTTGGTCTTGTGACTTCTTTTTCGCTCTAGCCCAGGCTGACCTTGAATTCACTTATGTAGGCCAGCACTCCTACCTCTGCCTCCTGAGTGCTGAGATTAAAGGCGAGCACTGGCATGCCTGTTGGGGGTGGGGAGGTGAGACTGGGTATGCTGGGGCCTCTGTAGGCATATGCCACCTTGTGTATCTGGCTTTATGTGAGTACTGGGGAGTCAAAGTCAGGTCATTAGGCTTTGCTGGCAAGTGCCTTAACTGCTGAGTCATCTCATCCCTTATATGAATGTTTTTTTTTAAATGTATTTTTGTTTGTTTATTAAAGAGGGAGAGAAAGAGAGAATGGGCACCTCAGGGCTTCCAGCCACTGCAAATGAACTCCAGATGCATGTGCCACCTTGTGCATCTGGCTTGTGTGGGACCTGAGAATTGAGCCTTGGTCCTTAGGCTTCGCAGGCAAGCACCTTAACTGCTAAGCCATCTCTCCAGCCCTCTTGTGAGCATTTTAAATTGAGTTTTTTGTTGTTGTTGCTGCTGCTGATTGGACCCAAGGCCTCGTATATGCTAGACAAGGGCTCTGCCGCTGGGCTGCACCCCATCCCTCATGTTGAATTAAACACCTGAATTTTGCTTTACCTTTTCTTCAGCCTTATGTTTGACCATCGGCCAAGATCCTGGCGAGAGCTGCCTCTGAGGGTGGCTGATTTTGGGGTGCTTCACAGGAATGAGCTGTCGGGAGCGCTCACAGGCCTCACCCGGGTTCGGAGATTCCAGCAAGATGACGCACACATTTTCTGTGCCATGGAGCAGGTATGAGGCCCTGTGGCATAAATTACTCGGAAGAAGTATCATGCGAGCAAATAAACATAACCTTTCTTTCCTTTTTTACATTTTAAAGATTGAGGATGAAATAAAAGGTTGCTTGGATTTTCTACGTACAGTTTATAATGTTTTTGGATTTTCCTTCAAACTGAACCTTTCTACTCGTCCAGAAAAATTCCTTGGAGATATTGAAATCTGGAATCAAGCAGAGAAAGTAAGAAGTGCTTTTTATTGTGTGTGAAAACTGTTTGGCTGAAGTGGCTTATACTAGATTGCAGGAGAGTCTTTATAAATGGATAAAAGCAAAAGAAATTATAAATGTTTCCTGAGTAAGCTAAGTTTTTCCGTATGGTTTTCAAATATTTTGAAAGTGGTTGAATGTTTTAATGCCTTTCCATTATTGAGCTTTAAAGGTTTGTTTGGGGGGGGGGGTTGTTTAGATGGACAAAATACAAAGCAAAGAATAGTAATCATGAAAACCCTATGATAGTTTTAGCCTTAAATTAGATAGAAAAAAAGTTTTAGATGAACAAAAATACAAATCATTTTGCTTTATCCTTAGCAACTTGAAAACAGCTTGAATGAATTTGGTGAAAAGTGGGAACTAAATCCTGGTGATGGAGCTTTCTATGGTCCAAAGGTCAGTGCCAAAATGTGTCCAGGAAACATGATGGTGCAGGTGCAAAAACATTGCTTTAAATTGAAAAGGTTAAATAAAGAGAGAAATCAGTCCTGACTGAGCTGTCAGCTCAGCTTTAACGTTAACAGCACGCTATAATAGCCCCCACCTTTTTGCATTACAGATTGACATACAGATAAAAGATGCAATTGGTCGCTACCACCAGTGTGCCACGATCCAGCTGGATTTTCAGTTGCCCATCAGATTTAATCTTACTTACGTGAGGTGAGCTGGGGTGTGCTCTGACTATTCTCCAAGGCGTATGCGGGAAGACAAGGATAATAAGACGAAACAAATCTTGTTCTTCTTTAGCCACGATGGTGATGATAAGAAAAGGCCCGTGATTGTGCACCGAGCCATCCTGGGGTCAGTGGAAAGAATGATTGCCATCCTCACGGAAAACTACGGTGGCAAATGGTAATGTCTGTGTGCTCCTCTGATCGAATGAGCTAGAACAAAGGTCTCCTTTGAAGTACAGTTTTGAGGTGGATAAGGAGAAGATTGCAGTTGATCACTTCTATCTACTTCAATAATTAATTTGCCGGGCGTAGTGGCACACGCCTTTAATCCTAGCACTCAGGAGGCAGAGGTAGGAGGATTGCTGGGAGTTCGAGGCCACCCTGAGACTCCATAGTGAATTCCAAGTCAGCCTGGGCTACAGTGATACCCTACCTTGAAAAACAAACAAAACAAACAAAAAAAAGGAATTTATAACTTAAACTCTGACTTTTATTTGTTGTGGCTGGAAATGTAGCCCAATATAAGGCCCGGCTTTTAGTCTCAAGTACCAGTAAAATAATAGAATTGATATTAGTAAGTATTTCCAATTCAAAATTTGGTAGATCTAAATCATTCAAAATTTTTCAATTTTTTCTAATACCTTCGCTCTTTCGAAATTTATTGGGCTTTCTCATTGTTGTGAACAGGCTTTTAAATCACCTTATTTGGTTTTGCTGATGAGAATAAGCAAGTATTTTGACATCTTTCAAAAGCCGAGCATTGTGTAAATTGAAGAAATTAAACATGCCAGGCTGATTGGTACTATTTTAGGTTATTTCTTCTGGACTCACAGTACAGTTGAAAGTAGCCCAGGGTTATGAAACACCCATTGTAGACTCTCTGATATGAACTGGATTGAGTTAAAAGTTGTAAAGTGTATATTGATCTAATGTTAACTATGGTCATTTCACTATTGCATTTGAATTTGGGTAGTTTAGATATTGAGGAAAGATTTGCATATTTCTCAGTGAAATGAGATCATCTCTTTTCAGTTATATTTTACCCAAATAAATAAATAAATGAAATTTGGACTACATTATGTGACATCTGGAGACTCAAAAGATCCCTGGGCTAATTTTTCTGCCAAACTCATACATTGAATGTATGCACATCCCTATCTATTTTCCTTTCTTCTATAGGCCTTTCTGGCTTTCTCCTCGCCAGGTAATGGTAGTTCCAGTGGGACCAACATGTGATGAATATGCCCAGAAGGTAATCCTTAAATGTAGCTTTTCTTAGTTTAATACCTGCTTGGGGAGTAATTGAAATGGGAGTCTAATTTTGAAGCCCAAGCTTGCCTTTAGTTATTCTCCTGCCTGTTAATATTGAATGTGTGTTTATAGCTTCTTTCATATTTGTGAATCTATTCTCTTTATTTATTTATTTATTTGGTTGGTTTTTTGAGGTAGGGTCTCACTCTAGCTCAGGCTGACCTGGAATTCACTATGTAGTCTCAGGGTGGCCTCAAACTCATGGCGATCCTCCTACCTCTGCCTCCCAGGTGCTGGGATAAAAGGCGTGCGCCACCTCGCCTGGCTTAGCTTCTGATTTTTTAAAAGTATAAACTGAAGTCAATATCATAAGTTTCAGTTTACATATTTCCTCTTTTAATATTTGCATGGTTATCCAAATCCTGTATTAACTGTAACAAAGCATTTTTCTGATCTAAAATCTGATGCATTCTGTGTTTTATAGGTTCGGCAACAATTTCACGATGAGAAATTCATGGCAGACATTGATTTGGACCCCGGATGTACACTGAACAAAAAGATCAGAAACGCACAGCTCGCGCAGTATAACTTCATCCTGGGTGAGAGCCCAAACTGGCCTAGCCTAGTCTTGTGACTTAAATGAATTATGGTCAGGAATCCACATAGTTCCTCCAGACGCCTTATAATTCTGATTCTTAAGTTAGTCATTTTCTTCACTTCATGTGGGTAAAATCTGAAGGATCATTTGATGTGATACTTCATATGACAAGTTCTTACCATGTTGGCCGTCTGAGTGACTTGGTCCGCAGAGTAGCTGTGGGCCCTGGAAAGGTGTGTTGTCAGTGAATAGAATATTCGTGAGTCATCTTGCACCCAAATGTGTCTTGAGCCGCAGGGTGGTTTTGGATTAGATGCTTTTCTGTTTGGGCGCTCAGGACGAGCCCTGCCATGCCTTTAGATGTGAGTCTCACGCAGCCCGTGTCCTCTGTCGTAGTTGTTGGTGAGAAGGAGAAGGCCGGCGGCACGGTGAACATCCGCACGAGAGACAACAAGGTGCACGGCGAGCGCACGGTGCGCGAGACCGTGGAGCGGTTGCGGCAGCTCCGGCAGGCCCGCGGCAGGCAGGCCGAGGAGGACTTCTAGCGGCGGGCCGGGCGCATGCGCGCCGGCTCCAGACAGGTCGTGCAGCGTTTCTCTCGCGATAGTTCGTCCGCTGGCAAACATCGCTTGTTACTGAACGTGGTGAAGTTCCCAGAGTACACATAGATGGCTGCAGGGTCACTCTCTGTGGACTTGCATAGATAATGCGTGTTTGGTGGCATTAACAAAAGAGCCATTCAAATGATTTTATTCATTAAATAGCTCGGCAATAGAGATAAGTCATGAGGAATATTTTAATGTTATGTGGGAAAAGGTTTTTTTGTGAATTTAATTCCAAAGTAATTTTTTTTCGGGTTTATCAGGGTTAAAGAAAGACTAAAATTGGATAATGGTGTGAAAATGCAAGACTTCTCTTCGCATGTTTGTACAAGGTTGTGTGATACTCATTGGTAAAATCTGGCAACAATTATGATACAGGGAGTTTGGAGAGGCAACTCTGCGGCAGGAGCCATTCTCCAGTGGGAACGTGAACCATGACCTGTCTTCTTTGTTAAAAAATAAATATCTTTTTTGAATTGTGACTTTAATTTGTTTTGTTTCATTTTTGAGATAGGGTTTTGCTATAGCCCAGGCTGACCTGGCATTCACTATGTAGTCTCAGGGTGGCCTTGGACTCATGACAATACTACCTCTGCCTCCCGAGTGCTTGGATTAAGGGTGTATGCCGCCACCCCATCACCAGCGTTTCTCTTGAAACAGCATCCATGATTCCATTGTAGAGTAGATTTGCATAAAAGTTTGTATCTTCAAAGACATGTCTCTTTGGGCTGGACAAATGGCGTAGGGTGTAAGGTGCTTGCTTGTGAAGAGTAAGGACTAAAGTTTGATTCCCCAGTACCCACATAAGCCAGATGCACAAGGTGACGCATGAATCTGGAGTTCATTTGCAGTTGCTGGAGGCCCTGGCGTGCCTGTTCTCTCTCTATATATATCTGCCTTTCTTTCTCTGTGTCAAATAAATAAGTAAATAAAATATTTTTAAAAAAGAAATGCCCAGTGCTGGAGACATGGCTTAGTGGTTAGGTGCTTGCCTGTGAAGCCTTAGGACCCCAGTTTGAAGCTCAATTCCCCAGGACCAACGTAAGCCAGATGCCAGATTAAGGGGGTGCAGTGGCTGGAGGCCCTGGCGTACCCATTATCTATTTATCTGCCTCTTTCTCTGTCTGTCTGTCTTAAACAAATAAATAAATATAAACAAAAATATGGAAAAATGCCTGTTTATGGAAGACTCATGTTTCTATACAGGTTCCCTATTGTCTCATAGGGATGATTTTCAAAATCTAATAGCTATTCGTAGTAGTATGGAGGATGCAACAAAACAGGAGTTCTTTGTGTGGATATATATTATTTATTTGTTTGTTTAGTTTAAAGTTTTTTAAGAACCTAACATCTTGTTGGGTCTATAATAATCCCAAACAGCTTGTCAAGGCAAGGGTCACAAACAAGTATAAATTAATTCTTTTAATAAAGGAGATAAGATCTTTAATTAGCTTTATTTGTTTTTTAATGACACTTCATAAGTGGTACTTCTGTGTGCCTTAAGAGTTAGTCTCTGTTAGGTTGGTAATTAATTTTTCTATCTTTACAAAAACTAAAATTTTAAACAATGTTTGTATGACATGATAGCACAATTTTTTGTTTCATCTTACTGAGTTTTATTTCTTCAATCTAAGATTCATAGTATCTTACTAGATTTTTCTTCATTAAAAGTTAATAGGGCTGGAGGGATGGCTTAGTGGTTAAGGTGTTTACCTGCAAAGCCAAAGGACCCAGGTTTGATTCCCCAAGACCCACATTAGCCAGGTGCACAAGGGGGTGCATGCATCTGGAATTTGTTCGCAGTAGCTAGAAACCCTGGTGCACCCACTGTCTTTCTTTCTCTCTCTCCCTCTTTCTCTATCAAATAAATAAAAAATATATAGTTTTTTAAAAAGTTAACATTACAGCTGGCCGTGGTGGCGCACGTCAACACTCTCAGGGCAAGCGGTCTTGTTAGTTGTTGGTGTAATTACTTTCTGTTTTCAGATTTGAATGAGTAAAGTGTCTCCTGGTATGTCATGTTTATTGCCAAACCATCCTCTTCCTTAACTCAGATTTTGTTAAGGAAAATAGCAAACCCTAGGAGCACCTGGCCCATGACATTATATATATATGATTAAAATTTATTTATTTATTGTGAGGCAAAGTTTTATTGAGTACAAAGAAAGAAAAAGAAGAAAGCTGGTATACCAGGTCTACATCCCAGAGTTCGGGATCTCAGGATGAGATCTTGATCTTGAACTGTTGAGAGTGTCAGCTTTTATTGGAAATAACCACATGATGTTTAGAGTAAAAACAGGATTGGGAATTAAGCCACAAAATTACATACTGTTAAACAAGGGGGGCGGTGGCTATTACAAGATGTCACAGGGGGAACTGAGGCAAGAAACATTCTATGCTATGTAATCACAAAGATTTTTAGAAACAGATACTGGGAAGTCATGTTATATTGCACAGAGGGATCACCCCACTCCTTAGGTAACAGTATTAAATTTTTGTTTTTTTGTTTTAGAGAGGGACGGAGAGGAAGAGCCTCAGCCACTGAAATCAAACTCGAGATGCTTGTGCCACCTAGTGGGCACAAAAAACACCATATGTTTTTTCCAGATAGAGTCACTGGAACACAGGCTAACCTGGGATTCACTCTGTAGTCTCAGGGTGTCCTTGAACTAACAGTGATCCTCCTCTCCCTGCCTCCCGAGTGCTGGGATTAAAGGCGTGCACCACCATGCCTGGCTCTGAGTGACTATTTTCAATTTCAGCCTCATCTGCTGTGCTCATGTGCTTGGGCTGTTTAGTCTGAAAACAATGTCCACATATTCTTTTCTTTAAAAACATTTTTTTTTTTGCTTATTTTTATTTATTTATTTGAGAGCTACAGACAAAGAAAAGGGAGAGAGAGAATGGGTGCATCAGGGCCTCCAACCACTGCAAACGAACTCCAGATGCAAGTGCATCTGGCTTACTTGGGTCCTGGGGAATTGAGCCTCGAACCAGGGTCCTTAGGCTTCACAGGGAAGTGCTTAAACATTAAGCCATCTCTCCAGGTCCTCTCATGATTTTCACTCAACTGTTCTAATTGGAAGACAAGAGCTGGCAGAAACATGGTTGTGCCTGGAGTTTGATGACATTTATATGAATTTGCTGTTGGGGGAAGATAGAGTCTCAGCAGGTGGTGACGGGTACTGGGTCCCCAGTCTTCTTGACCAGTTGCTAGTGGAGCAGGGAAGTCCCTTGCTGGTTGACACCATCCAGGATGAGCTCTTCCATCCAGTCTCCCTGCACACCCAGCTGCACCCAGAGGCAGAAACAGCAGCTCCTGCTGACCTTTCACCTATGCAGAAAATAAAAAATGTGACAAAATTGTCTGCGATACAAGGAGTCGCCGGTACAAGAGCTAACTGGAAATTAGCACATTTAAAAAAGATGGGTCCTTTAATAGTCGTTCTAAAGAGGAGCAGCAAAGGCCTGTTGCTAGGAGAACTTGCAAGGGCATTTTGATGTGCTTACTTTAGCTAAATGAAGCAGGAAACAGGACAATAGAGACAGGAATGAGTCTTTGAAAGGGGGGAGTTATCGAAGGACACAGGAGTTGTACAGTTCAATAAATCACTGCCCTGTTCCTGGACATGAAACGAAGTTCTCTGCATGCCCAAGTTAGTCAAGAATCAAAAACAAAAGCTGGCTGTGGGGGCACATGCCTTTAAACCCAGCACTCAGGAGGCAGAGGTAGGAGGATCGCCGTGAGTTTGAGGCCACCCTGAGACAACATAGTGAATTCCAAGTCAGCCTGCATTAGAGTGAAACTCTACCTTGAAAAAACAAACAAAAAAAGAGAATCAAAAATATATTTAGAACCCAGCATGGTGGCACCCATCTTTAATCCCAGTATTTATATTTACATATATATATATATATATATATATATATACATACATGTACATATACATACATATAGATAGATAAATGCAGCAGTTAAAGAAAGGAAACTGAAGAGAAGCTTAGTTTAAGCCATTAAAAACTGCTGCATCTGCTGCCACCTTTGTTCTGATCTTGCTGTGGCTGTAGTTTCTGCATACAAGTACTAGGCATTTTTATTAAACAGAGAAAAAAAACCAGTAATATGTAAAAAAGTAGTACATTGCGGGAGCGAAGGGTAGAGAACTTTCGATATTGGATAATCCTTAAACATTCGTTAAAGGAAGGGATTTTGGGGTCGGACCTGCTGGGCTCTGCTGACCTAGAAGGTGCGCACACTGATCAGAAGAGCAAACACATTAAACCCACCTGCTGCCTTCGACAGATCTGTGGGTCCGTTTTACTCACCTCATTGTCTTCAGCGCTATGGTGAGCACTTCTATGCGTGCACGATTGATCTGACTGAGGGTCCAGCCCGGCCTCTGGGCACAGAGCTTACCTTAAGGTCAGCCAGCTTCTGTAAGCATTGCTTGTCAGTAGTTGTCTGTGTTGTTCTGGCCAAAGGTAGCCCAAGGCAGGGGAAACCTAGTCACATTGTTTTATGCAGGTGGATTATACAGTTGCAAGATTGACTTCAGGGCAAAATTCTCAGAAAAGTCTTGTATAAGGTCCACAAGAAACATTCCTGCAGTTTTCCCCTCCCGGAGTTCATTCCCGTATTTCTCATAGTTCATTCCTACAATTTGTTATTACAGCTCATCCCCACATACACGAATGAAAACGTCATAGTAAAAAGCCATCATCTTGTGAGAGAATATACATTATTATTTTTTAAATATATTTTACTTATTTATTTGAGAAAGAGAAAGAAGGAGGGGGGACTGAGAGGGAGAGAGAGACAGAGAGAGAATGGGCACGCCAGGGCCTCCAGCCACTGCAAACGAACTCCAGATGCGGGCGCCCCCTTGTGCATCTGGCTTACGTGGGTCCTGGAGAGTCGAACTGTGATCCATTGGCTTTGCAGGCAAACGCCTTAACTGCTAAGCCATCTCTCCAGTCCCTATACATTATTATTAATATTATTAATAACAAGGCAGGAAAACAGGGCAGCGGGCGAAATGCAGAAGGCCTTACTTACTACACAAAGCCTGCAAAATTAGTTAAGAGCCTTTGGCAAAGAGGCACGCTGGTACAACCCCATTGTTGCTCGTCTGTCGCTGCCCCCACCAGGCTCCAGGTTCAGAGGCAACCCAGAGTATCTGAAGGTGACCCACGGCTCTTTAGAAAGCACACACCCCTGGCTAGAGAAATTCAAGTGGCAACGAGACATTACATGCATGACGTTGCATGTAGAACTGTACGTGGCCGATCATGTGTGAGAATGCCTGCACAATGAAAAGGAACCAGAAAAGCATGCCCTCTGTGACATAAAAGCCCTGTCTGTGTACCACGTTTGCAGTTTGAGCTACTAAAAAGTCTTCTTTTCTCAGTTCCTGCCTGCTTCCTGTCTTGGTAGTACAACTTTTGTTTTTTTTCTTATTTTTTTCTGGTTGCCTGTCCCTGCGTCTGCTGTCATTACTGGCTTCCTGGGCTTATTTTCCCACGGCTGTGAAGAATGACAAGCAAGGACAGCAGAAGATGGCTTAAGGAGGCAGTTTTACTGACGTTAAAGTGACAGCTCCTCCAACAAAGGGACCTGGACGTGGGTGGACCAGCAGCTCTCTCGGCTAGAGGGTCTCATAGCTTCATAATGAGCCTGTGTGGTCTCCGTCTTTATGTAATCGGCCTCTCTTACACAACTGAGTCTGTTAACCAAATTCTGATTGGGGGCTGGAGAGATTGCTTACTGGTTAAGGCACTTGCCTGCAAAGCCAAAGGATGCAGGTTCAATTCCCCAGTGCACGCATCTGCAGTCCATTTCTAGTGGCTGGAGGCCCTGGCATGTCCATTCCTTCTCTCTCTCTCTCTCTCTGTCTCAAAGAAATAAGATAAAAATATTTTTTAAAATTCTAACTGGATGCTTGATTTACATAAAGGAGCCTAACCATGTGTGTAAGCCATCTCTTCCTGCTGTGGCTTGATCTGAACACTAGTGTGTAAGAGCCCCCCCCCCCCATGCCTGGGCATTTTCCTACCTGCCTTCTGCATGTGTCTTGCTTTGGGATGTTTTCTCACTCTGTCACGTGTATGATCATTCTTCAGTGCCTGAATCCTTCACTATTTCTTAATCCTCTCCCCTGAATCATCTTCTCAGCTCCTAGTTCACACATTCTAGAGAAAGACACGGTCATACACAGCCTGGGCCGGCTTTGAGGTGAACTTGTGATCCTCTGATTTGGCCTCCCAAGGGCTACAAGCCTGAGGATGTGGTGTTGAGGATCAGACTCGGAGCTTCATGCTTCCTAGGCAAGCACTCCACCAACTGAGCCACGTCTCTAGCCTGAAAGCATTTTTGCTTTCATGAGTGCATCTGAATTGCACCTGCCTCACATTTCCTAGCAGTTTTCAGTGCTCACTTTTCTAAACTGATGGCTGCAATCAGGGCACAGCTTCTTAAGCCAGCCATTGCATCATTGCCTTGTGTAGAAGTGGAGTTAGCCTTTGTTTTCCCTCCTTCTGAGCTTGAGTTTCTAGTCGGCATTTATTTCTTTTTTAAAAAAATATTTTATTCATTTATTTGAGAGAGAGAGAGAGAGAGATACAGAAATAGGCAGGGAGAGAGAGAGAGAGAGAGAGAGACAGGGAGGGAGGGAGAGAATGAGCATGCCAAGGCCTCCAACCACTGCAAACAAACTCCAGATGCATGCGCCCCCTTGTGCATCTGGCTTAAGTGGGGTCGTGGGGAATCGAACCAGGATCCTTTGGCTTTTCAGGCAAGTGCCTTAACTGCTAAGTCATCTCTGCAACCCCTGGCATTTATTCCTTGCAATTTAAAAATCACCCTCCTCAAAGAAAATAGTCCAGCAACTTTTCCCTCTGTTCAATGGTGCCGTCCTTCTTTCTCTTTCTGGCTCGGGGGAGGTGAGGTCGATATCACTCTTCTACCTCCTTCCTGAGGGCTGAGATGATGAGTGTATGCCATTCCAGATAACCTGGTTGGTTATGAGTCATCCAGCTATACTGTGGACAGGTGATCATGGAGCAGCTGAGCTGAAAGTGGTAACACAAAAAGTAATAAGGATATATATATATATATTTTTGGAGGGGGGGTTGAGGTAGGGTTTCGCTCTAATCCAGGCTGACTTGGAATTCAGTAGGTAGACTTGTAGTCTCAGGGTGGCCTTGAACTCATGGTGATCCTTCTACCTCTGTCTCCCAAGTGCTGGGATTAAAGGCATGCACTGTCACACCCTGCTAAGGATATCTTTTCAAATTAATTATGATTGTTATTTATTTTAGAGAGAGCAAGCGACAGAGGGAGAGAAAATTGGTGTGCCAGGGCCTCAGCCATGAAATTGAACACCAGAATTTGTGCTACCTAGTTGGGCATGGGCGACCTTGCGCTTGCCTCACCTTTGTGAATCTGGCTTATGTGGGATCTGGAGAGTCAAACACGTGTACTTAGGCTTCGCAGGCAAGTGCCTTAACCACTGAGCCATCTCTCCAGCCCAAGGTTTTTTTTTTTTTCTTTGGTTTTCTGAGGTAGGGTCTCACTCTAGCTCAGGCTGACCTGGAATTCACTATGGAGTCTCAGGGTGGCCTCAAACTCATGGCAATCCTCCTACCTTTGTTTCCCAGGTGCTGGGATTAAAGGTGTGTGCCACCACACCTGGCTTCAAGGATATGTTTTGATAACAGGTTTGCTTACAGCCCTTTGATAATAGCAAACATAGGGATTCAACATAAAGATAGGGCCAGGAAGTACAAGCATAAGGTTTTGCTCACAATCCCAAAACAACAGGGTTTAGTGCTGCTCTCCCTCTGTCCCTGGTGAACCCATAGCACTTTCTCCTGTTCCATGGCTGTGTGATCTCAGTGCTGTAGTGGCTGAGGCTTCACTTCTGTAAAGGAAGCTGGAAGTGTGTGACCTCCTCACAGAGACCCAAGAGGTCAGCTGTTCATAGTCCCTAGGAAGGGTACGCAAGGGGCTCAGCTGCGGTGATGGTAATGACCTTTCATGTCACTCATTGACAAGCACGTCCTTAGTCACTGCTGTTATAGGCCTCTCCACTCATGTCAGACCTAACTCATAAGAGCGACCTAGAGGAAGAGCTCAGGTTGTCACCAGCTATTCATTCATTAATTTTTAAAAATTTTTATTTTATTTATTTGAGAGTGACAGAGAGAGTGAGAGAAAGAGGCAGATAGAGAGGGAGAGGGAGAAAGGGTGCGCCAGGGCCTCCAGCCATTGCAAGCGAACTCCAGATGTGTGCACCTCCTTGTGCATCTGGCTAACGTGGGACCTGGGGATCTGAGCCTCGAACCGGGGTCCTTAGGCTTCACAGGTGAGCGCTTAACCGCTAAGCCATCTCTCCAGCCCTCATTCATTAATTAATTCAAGAGATGTTTTTCATGTGCCAGATAGCCTTCTATGCAGTGGGCCTTGGGGAGAAAACGATGACCTTGGTGATCACAGCATCTCCACTCCAGTGCAGGGGCAAACGGATAAACATGTAAAGAGTGAATGCTTTTCTCTATATATCTGCCTGTCTCTCATAAATAAATAAATAAATGAATAAATGAATAAATAAATAAAATATTTAGAAAAATTCTTAAGGGGCTAGAGAGGTGGCTTAGCAGTTAAGGCATTTGCCTGCAAGGTCTAAGGACCCAGGTTCGATTACCCAGGACCCACATAAGCCAGATGCTGTAGGTGGCACATGCATCTGGAGTTTTTTGCAGTGGCTAGAGGGCCTGACATGTCTCCCCCCTTTTTTTCTCTGCCTCTGTTTTGTTGTCTCTCAAATAAATGAATGAATATATAAATAAAATATTTTAAAAACGGCAAGTGCTGTGAGAAATTAAGTAAGGGAATGGGTGATAGCATTCTCAGGGATGGGGCAGGATTGTAATGCTGACTGAAGTAATGAGAAAGGCCTCACTGGAAAGGTGAGGCTTGGGCTGGCAGATGGCTCAGCAGTTAAGGCACTTGCCTGTGAAGCCTAACAACCCAGGTTCGATTCCCCAGTACCCACGTAAAGCCAGATGCACAAAGAGGCATATGCATCTGGAGTTCATTTGCAGTCACTGGAGGCCCTGATGCAACCATTCTCTCTCCATCTCTGTCTCTCTCTATATATATTTGTCTCTTTGTGCTTTCAAATAAATAAATTGTAATTTTTCAAAAGGTGAGGATCCAGTAAAAATCAGAAGGAGATGAAAGGGGGAGTTATGTATATGTTTGGGCAAAAAAAAAAGCCTCCTTGGAAGATGGAACAAACTTTGCAAAGACCCATAGTTAATCACAAACAAATCAGAGACTGATCAATGCCATTTCTAGGCTTGCTGTCTTTACACCAGGATAATACCTTTTGGATTTGGGCAATCTCTGTTCCCTTAGCTTACCTTGGATATAGTTAAAGTGGTTCATGTGTGGAAAGTTAATATTCATCATGATATATGAAAAGGGCGAAAATGTAACCTCACTGTGAAATGTGGAATGGAGAAGAGATTTTGGGAGCTGATTATAATTAGGTGAGGTCATCAGTCTACACCCCCAAAATTAAATCCTGGTGGCTCTACAAGAAGAAAGAAATGCACTAGACGTCATAGACACGTGTTCCCTGTCGCTTGCCTTGAGATGCCCTGCGTCACCTAAGAGTCGGCCAACAGTAAGGCCATAACTAGATGGAGCGCCTAAACTTTTCTAGAACCGTGAGCCAAAATGAGCTTCTCTCTTCATTATCTCCCAGCTTCAGAGGTTTCAGGGTAGTAACGAAAAACAGATTACCATACCAAATCCTATGTTCACTTATTTCTCAGTGCCTGAACTATTAGGTTGTACCATATGCAATTGCCGTTATGCCTCAGTTTTTTTTTTTTAAATTATTTATTTATTTATTTGAGAGCGACAGACACAGAAAGAAAGACAGATAGAGGGAGAGAGAGAGAATGGGCACGCCAGGGCTTCCAGCCTCTGCAAACGAACTCCAGATGTGTGCGCCCCCTTGTGCATCTGGCTAACGTGGGACCTGGGGAGCCGAGCCTCGAACCGGGGTCCTTAGGCTTCACAGGCAAGCGCTTAACCGCTAAGCCATCTCTCCAGCCCATGCCTCAGTTTTTTGACCCTTGAGAATGGCTGGGCATGGCAACTTCACGTGGTTCCACTGGGTATGTTTGACAGTGTCTAGACCATAATGAAAAACAAGTTTACAACGCAAGCGCCCATGTTTGGATTGGAGGTAATGTTGGTTATCTTTGCTTACCCTCTTCTCTAGGAGAGTTGTACTGACTGAACCGCTTCCACACAAGTGTGCGTAGAACTAGTATTGGAGCCTTTAACCTAAATGAATTTATACTGAGCGAAGTGAGGGTTGACGGGGGCGTTTCCAGTAGCTTGACTGGCACAGTCAGCTGGAACTTTCCTTTTCAATCACCCTGCAGTTTCTGTTGGAGCTTTACCCTTCTCTGGGTTGGCCATCCAGGGACTTATTTGATGAGCACATGGCTCAACCATAAACTCACTATAATTGTCCAGAAGAATGGAACATAACTGGAGGTGGCCGATCATTCTTTTTTTAAAAAAAAAAAAACAAAAATTTTACTTTTATTTATTTATAAATTAGAGACAGAGAGAGGGAGAGGGAAGGAGAGAGAAAGGAAGGGAGGGAGAATGAGCACGCCAGGGCCTCCAGCCACCGCTAAACGAACTCTAGACGCATGTGACTCTTGTGCCTCTGGCTAACGTGGGACCTGGAGAATTGAACTGTGGTCCTTAGGCTTTGGAGGCGTGTGCCTTAACCGCTAAGCCATCTCTCCAGTGCCGCTCGTTCTTTTAGTCACAGAGCTGCTTTGTCTAATCTTCTCACCTTTCTATATCACCTATCAGTTATGGGTGGGACTAGAGCCGAAGGTCATGGACAGGAAGTTTCATAAGCAGCTGCTGCAGGTTGGTCTGAATGTTCCTTCAAGACTGCTATAGTTAGTTACATATTGTGCCAGGCCTCCCCACCTCAGGGTGGGCTTTGCGTCTATATAATTTCATATTTACTCCAAATTCTCTGTGTGTGTGTGTGTGTGTGTGTGTGTATTTGCCTGTGTGTCTGGTCCTCCTGTCTCATCCTTCCAAGTGCTAGAAATGCAGACATGAGATACCACATCTAGCTTTCATTAAAAAAACAAAAATTCTAGGGCTGGAGGGATGGCTTAGCAGTTAAGGCATTTGCCTACAAGACCAAAGAACCCAGGTTTGATTCCCCAGGACCCACGTTAGCCAGACGCACAAGGGGGCCGCACATGTCTGGAGCTCGTTTGCAGTGGCTGGAGGCCCTGACATGCCCATTCTCTCTCTCTCTCTCTCTCTCTCTCTCTCGCTTTCCCTCTTTCTCAAATAAATAAATAAATAAATAAAATCTTTAGAAAATCCTATCATCTTCTAAAAATAGAAATGTCTTAGTCATGTTTAAGACTTCAGAGAAGTCCTGGGTCCGTGTACTTGCCAGGCCAAAGATTGGAAAGCAGATGACCTCTCTGTGACCCCCAGGCCGTCTGTAGCAGAATGTCTCTCTTCTCTTGAAGCATTTGTGTTCATTTGCACACGTGTGTGCAGGGGTGAGCCAGGTCTCCTGTATCCACATGCAGCACCTTTTGCATCTGCCTTCATGTGGGCGCTGGGGTATTGAACCTGGTTATCAGACCTTGCAAGCGAGCATCTTTAGCCACCAAGACAGCTTCTCAGCTGCAGCACCCTCTCGTACACACCTGTGGCCATTCTCAGACCTACTGAGTCACAGCTATCAGCGCCAGGGCAAAAGAGCCTGGATTCTAAACAGCTTTCCCTTTGTAACGTACACAGTGTTACAGCATAGGGCTGAGGAGATGGACGGATCATCAAGCCCTGAGTTTCCCTAGAAGTAGAGGACCAATAACAGAAGCCAATCTAACTTATGCAAAACGACAATGGCCAGCCCTGCCTAAGACAGCAAACCCATATCTATAACAGCCAGCCCAGGAAATCAGTCTGATATGAGTCAAGCTTGTGGAAAGTCATGTTCAGGACTGGGGAGATGGCTTAGCGGTTAAGGTGTTTGCCTGCAAAGCCAAAGGACCTTGGTTCAATGCCCTAGGATCCACGTAAGCCAGGTGCACGAGGTGACACAGGCATCTGGAGTTTGTCTGCAGCGGTTGGAGGCCCTGGTGAGCCTATTCTCTCTCTCTCTCTCATAAATAAATGAATGAATGAATGAATGAATAAATAAATAAATATTTTTTTAAAGTCAAGTTCAAAATGAATAGGCTTTATTTTTCACCTTTGGTTCGTCTCTGTTCGTTTCCACACAAGGAACGCTAGACCAGACACCAAAGGCCCTGAGGAACATGCGGGAGTGGCAGTGACTTACGTGAGCCTTGTCACTAATGTGAGGAGCAGGGGTGTTGGGTGAACATCACAACGGCAGAAGAAGCAGTTTCTCCCGTGGCAGCTGCGGACAGTGGTTGCATCTTGTGCCTGCCTGCCATCTTTTTTTCAGGCCTTTCCCTATATACCAGTCTATATAAGAAACTAAGAGATTGGCCAGGCATGGTGGCGCACGCCTTAAATCCCAGCACTCTGGAGGCAGAGGTAGGAGGATCTCCATGAGTTCGAGGCCAGCCTGAGAATGCATAGTGAATTCCAGGTCAGCCTGAGCTAGAGTGAGACCCCACCTCAAAAAACAAACAAACAAAAAGAAACTGAGAGGGCCAGGAGGAAGAATACTGTCAACATCAGCTTGTCAAGGAGGACAGGGGAGAAGGGATGTGCAGAATCTCTGTTGCTGACTCCATTCCTGGTTGCCTTCAGCTGGAGAGAACAGATAACAAACTCCCACGGAGGCTGATAATCCTCAAATCTCTACCGAGATTGATGACTTGATAAGGAGTTAAGATTGAGTCTGGCTTCCCAGAGAGAAATGGGAAAGCTGTTTGTGAAACCCTGACTGTTTGTGGTCCTGGATGACCTATAAAAGGGACCATGTTCAGCTTCTTTGTTGGAACCAGTGCCCTGAAATAGGCCTTACCCATGAGGGCTCTCAGCCCACATCGTTTGCCTCGGGGCTTCTGTGCATCACATTCCTGGTGGGGGACAAAGCTGGTAGGCAGGAATGGGGCTGAGAGCCATGAGCTAGGCTGGGAGCTCATGTCAAAGTTGAACTCAAGACACATGCACTCTATTTTGCTGGTCTCACGTTGGGCCAGTCACAATAATGACTTGATAGCCTGTCTTCCTGGGTGACCTTCTGAAACCCAAGCTTCCAGGTGGAAATGTAGCATCTTTGTTGAGGATATTTTTTTTCTTTCTTTTTTTTTAAATTTATTTTTCAGCCAGTTATCTATTCCGTTGTTCAAGATGAGCCTGGATTCTATTTGGCTATAGGTCTCCTCTCCTGCGAGGTCTGCTCACCGTGAGTTCTACAACCTATCCTGGAGTGGGTAGTTCTGTTGCTAGGCCCAGGAGACAAGAAGCCCTGCTCTGTACCTTGTTTCAGAAGGATCTGTAGGTCAGAAACATGGGGGTGCAAGTCCCTGTGGTCAAAGCAGAAGTTTTGTAGTTGAGTAAAGAAAAATGGTCAGAGTGGGCTCCCTAGGCTAGAGAAGGGCACGGGGCACAAGGAAATCAAACAGTTACTGCTTTGGTGTACGAGTGGCCATTCCATAGCGCCGAGGTGTCTATGATATAACAGGTCCCCAGGTAACTGTGCTTGTTCTCCTTGTTCTGCCTATGTGACATGGTTCTGGAAGGTTTTTAGAACTATGGTAGATTATGAGTTAGAAAGACGAGGAACAGGGCTGGAGAGATGGGTTAGCAGTTAGGGCGCTTGTCCGTGAAGCCTAAGGACACAGGTTCGACTCTCCAGATCCCATGTAAGCCAGATGCACAAAGGTGAGGCAAGCACAAGGTCACTCATGCCCACTAGGGGGCGCAAGCATATGGGGGTTCAATTGCAGTGGCTGAGGTCCTGGGCCAATTTTCTCTCTCTCTCTGTAAAGTTAAAAAATGAAAGAAAGAAAGAGAGAGAGAAAGGAAGAAGAAAAGAAAGAAAAATGAGGAATAGGGAGTGGAGAGATGGCTTAGCAGTTAAGGCACTTGCTTGCAAAGCCTAAGAACCGAGGTTTGATTCCCCAGAACCCACGTAAGCCAGATTCACATGGCACATGTGTCTGGGGTTCATTTGCAGTTGCTGGAGGCCCTGATGCACCCACTCTCTCTCAAACAAAAACAAACAAACTAACAAATAAATATTTAAAAAGAAAGGTGAAGCATGGAGGTAAGGAGCCTACCTGTTGAGACTGCCTTGTGGGCTTGGCCAGGTCAGTTTCCACAGGGTGGCGCGGATGTCTCTTCCCCCTGCTTGCTGCTCTGGGTCTGAGGACAGGGTTCTTCTGGAGTGCGGCTGGCTTCTGGAGCTTCTCGGTTCACAAGGCTGCTCTTGGAGGAGACGTCGGGCATGCGCGGTGGAACAGGGGACGGGCCTGGCATGTGGCTTGTTTCGTGACTTAGGCCTTTAGACTGTTGGTGCATGGCCCATCCGTCGTCCTCTTGCCCTAAACCCACAGCGCCACACAGGCCTGGAGCAAGAATGCTCATCAGCATGCTTGTAGACGCTTGCGCCACGCCCGCCTTGTCTCCCTGGGTTCAAGCGGGCAGCAGAGACGGGGGCAGAGCTCATGTTAGTGCAGCCATAGATGTGCCCACCCCACAGGGCACAGGTGCCCATCCCAGTATCCTGAGAGATGGCGCTGCTATCTCCTCAGTCTTCTGCACAGCTGGGTAGACAGGGCAGCACGTGGCACCTGTGCACTTTCCCCTCTTCAGCACCTTGCCCCTGTCTTCCCACACAGCTGCCATTACCAGCGCTATTTTGACTACACCCTCCATCACAGGCTGCGCTTTGGTCCCTAAGCGCGACCTATGTTTTCTTACGTTGGCCGTTCCTCTCGGCCCCTCTGGGCCCTTATGGTGGCAGTCTCTTCCTGTTTCAAGTTCTAACTTCTTTTTCTTATATTTTATTTATTTATTTTTCTCAAGGTAGGATCTTGCTCTAGCGCAGGCTGACCTGGAATTCACTATGTAATCTGAGGGTGGCCTTGAACTCATGGCGATCCTCCTACCTTTGCCTCCTCAATGTTGGGACTAAAGTATGCACCACCACACACCTGGCCTCTAGTTTATTTATTTATTTAAGGGAGAGAGAAGGGGAGAGAGAGAGAGAGAGAGAGAGAGAGAGAGAGAATGAGGATGGGCACACCTGGGCCTCTAGCCTCTGCAAACCAAGCCCAGACATATGTGCCACCTTGTGCGCCCAGCTTTATATGGGTATTGGGGAATCAAACCTGGGCCCTTTAGTTTTGCAAGCAAGTGCCTTAACCACTGAGCCATCTTTCCAGCCCAAGTTCCAATTTCTTGATCTCATTTTTTTTTCTACGAATGAATGAACAAAAGAAAAGATGATTTCAACAAGAGTCAAAATAATTAATCCACTAAAAACCTCCCAGAGGCCCATCTCCATTTATCTGTCTATATTTTCTCCTCCTACTTGATATAGCAAAGGTAACAAAAGCTAGCCCACCAAATATATCTTGGAGGAAGCTGGAATTTGGAATTTTCTTATGAAAATATATAAGTATAAGCCTAGGGCTATTGTGGCATAAACAAATAACAGGTTTTTAACTTGATGTCTAGGAAAAATAAATTCTGACAACAGGAGCGTATCACTACATGAGCTTCATTTCAGATCTCTCTGCTCCTAGAAATCTGACAATTTAGTTGAAAAATAACACTTCTTTCTTCCAGAGTTAGGTTTTCCTCAGCAAGGTGGGGTGGGGACTGAGGTTGCAACACAGTATTAGAGCGTGGGCAGAGCGTGAGTTCTGGGTTTGATCCCCAGCACAACCCAAAAGACAGACAAACAAACAAGTGTAGAGAGGAAACAGTAACACGTTCATCAGCGTGTGTTCCTGCCTCCGACCTCCCTTTCTGAGGTCCAGTTGCCCCTTTAAGCAGCCGTCTGACAAATACAGGAATGTCTCTTAAGGTTATTCTCTTTGGTGGATCACAGTGGCAATCAAAGGGCTACTGACGTCTCCGCAATATGTAACTCATCCCTCTTTCAATCCACAAGAGCCAAGGGGAGCTCATTTTATTTCACATTTCATTAGCTCATCCATTGTCTGTGATGTAAAACAGATGCCAGGCGATTGCAAGGGGCTTCCTTTTCTGCTGAGACTTGGTGCTGGTTTTAAATGGAAAGGTTGGCAGAGAACAGCTTGTCTCTTGCTGAAAGTCGCCACCAGGGGGCAGCACCTGCACAGCCAGGCCCAAGTTTGTAATCAAGATTACAGCTACTGCCCCCGTGGGGCTCATGTGGCCCCAGGCAATTTGATGATGATCTGGGTGGAGCCAACCCAGAAAAGTCTTTGGACAGGTAATGTAAAAGACCAAGAAAAGGTTCCTTACCCATGAAAAGACTGTGGGGACAGGAAAGATGAATGCTGGCAGACCAGCCCCTTGGGATGGGAGAGAATGGATGAGACCGGAGAGCTCACTGCCCCTACGTACAGTAAATGGACAGCAGAGACTTGATCTCACTCTAGGAGTACTGAGGAAAACCTGAGAATGTAGGGTCAAAACCCACACAACTAGACAGAACCAAGGCCTCAGTCTCCAAAACTGATAAGCCAAGGGTGGGTTGCTGCTGTGTCTGACATATTAAACGTCCCCTGAACCTAGAGTGGTCCAGGAGTAGTCACCTCCTTCTTATCATGGTCTGTTCATGGTGTGTCTCTAGAGTGTGACTTCAGGGAATCTTCCAGGGTCAGGATACTTCTGTCTGCTAAATCACTTAATTTCCCAAACCTCTTCTGATTTTGCCCCAATTAACTGACAGTATGTACATAGGAAGACAAAAGGTTTTCACTACTCTCCATGTCTACGTCTATGAAAGGGTGATGAGTATGGATTTTGGGGTACAACAAAATTTTAGCAAATAGAGGAATTTGTAAGTTTTGTATCTGCAAATAGTGAAGATCTACTGTATTTGGAACTTGGTGGGTGTGATTTTTTTTTATTTTTATTTTTTGCAAAGCATATCACCCTCTTGTTTGGCATTCACTCATTTGAAACGTGGGGGCTCTGTCCTTCCTTTTAATCTGGGAAGACTTTTGAATGCCTTGGCCAACATAATACAGCGATGCCCTATGACTTCTGAGGCCAGGTCATAAAGAGCCCTCTGGTTCCTGAGTTCACCAAGTTACCCCGGGCCACTTGCTTTTGGGGAACTTCCTTTTCAAATCCAGCAGCCATACTGTGAAAAGTCCAAGCCCTGTGTGAAAGCCAGTGCAAGCGATCCAGTTGACAGTTGCAGCCTAGGCACCAGAGCATCCTTCAAATGGTTCCAGCCCGCACAGCTCTAATAGACCTCAACCATTGGGGTTTTCCCAGCTGAAAGCTAGATGTGGAAAAGAAACAGACAGAGCAAGTCATTAACAAAGAGGACAAAGAATGTAGAAACCTTTTTAAATATTGTATAATTTTAAATACCTTTTTATTTCTTTGAAAGAAAGAGGGAGAGAGAGACAAGACAGAGAAAGAATATGGGTATATCAGGGCCTACAGCCACTGCAAAGGAACTCCAGATGCATGCATCACTATGTGCATCTGGCTTACACGGGTACTGGGGAATCAATCCTGGGTCCTTAGGCTTCACAGGCAAGCACCTAAACTTCTAAGTTATTTCTCCAGCCCCCAATTTTTGGCAGTTTCATATGTATATACTACATTTTGATCATATTCATCCTCTATTGCCTTCTCTTGTCTCTCTCCATCTCCCAATCTCCTTTGTGCAGAACTTAGTAGATTTGTTTTTGTTCATTTTTATTTATTTGAGAGTAACAGAGAAAGAGGTAGAGAGAGAGAGAGAGAGAGAGAGAGAGAGAGAGAGAGAGAGAGAGAGAATGGGTGCACCAGGGCTTCCAGCCACTGCAAATGGACTCCAGACACGTGTGCCCCCTTGTGCATCTGGCTAACGTGGGTCCTGGAGAATCAAGCCTCGAACCAGGGTCCTTAGGCTTCACAGGCAAGTGCTTAACCACTAAGCCATCTCTCCAGCCCTTAGTGGATGTTTTAAAGGGAGAGTGAGAGAGTAAGGAAGGGGAGAGTGTGGGGAGTGGAGAAGCATCAGGAAAGTGAACAATTACAAAAATCCTGTTCAAGGTTGGTCCCTGTTACTAGGCCATCTGGCTGCCAATATTTATCAAAGTTGAGTTTTCCTCTTGCTCAGATCCTGTCCTTCCTGAAGATTACAGTTCAAAGGAATAGCTTTCAGGTCCCAAGACTCCAGGACTGTAGGAGTCTCTCTCTCTCCATATATATATATATCACAAAGGAACAGAGAAATGATACATAGTTGTAAGTTTTCTTTTTAAAATATATTTTATTATTTATAAGGAAAGAGAGAGGGTAGGGGGAGAGATTGGGTACCCTGGGGCTGCCATGAACTGCAAATGAACTCCAGAAGCATGTGCCGCTGTGCATCTGGCTTTATGTGGGTACTGGGAAATCGAACCTTGATTGCTAGGCTTTGGAGGTAAGCGCTTTGACTGGTGAACCATCTCTCCAGCCCCACATTTGTAAATTTTTAAAAACTTCTCTAAGAAAAGGGAGATGGTGGGCCTATGCCAACTGTTGTTAGGACAAACAGTAAATTCTCCAGCGGTCTTGAGCTTTTCAAGACAGGAACCCTGGCAGTGGGTGTGTGTGCGAATGGGTCATTACAGGGAGCCCGCCTTAGACTTAGCTAGAAGCCATGCTAGAGTTTGATCAAGTATTTTTTTTTAAGATTTTTATTTATTTATTTGAGAGTGACAGAGAGAGAAAGAGGCAGATAGAGAGTGAGAGAGAGAACGGGAACGCCAGGGCTTCCAGCCACTGCAAACGAACTCCAGACGCATGCACCCCCTTGTGCATCTGGCTAACGTGGGACCTGGGGAACCGAGCCTCGAACCAGGGTCCTTAGGCTTCACAGGCAAGCGTTTAACCACTAAGCCATCTCTCCAGCCCTGATCAAGTATTTTAATGCAGGGGTTTGGAGGGAGTTACTTGTTTGCTTGGTTAGTAGTTTGAGGCAAGGTCTCCCAATGTGGCTTAGGCTGACCTGGAACTCACGATGATCCTCTTGCCTCAAATTCCAAATATGTACCGCCATGCTTGCCCTGAGTTTTAAAATTTTCATTGTCAATTTCTATGCATGTACAGCATGTTTTGATCCTAACACCCTCCTATTACTTTCTTTTGTTCCTCCTCTACCATCCCCCTTCCATTGAACCCCTTCTTTCTGACCAGCACCCCTCTGTTTTGATGTACTTATTTTTGCTTTCCTCCACTATTCATGATGGAATGTGATTGCACCCAATATTGTACAGGTTACGACACCACTGTGAAGCCATGAATGCAATGGCTATGTCCTGTCCAGAAGGCAGTCTTCCAAAGCACTCCTACCAATTTCTTTGGCTCTTACGGTCTTTTGACCATCACTTTTGCAATGTTTAGCGGGCGTGATCAAGATGTTTCCTTTAATGCTGAGAACCCAGTTGTCACTTCTCAGCACCTTGGCAAGTTTTGAGTCTTCCTGGTTGTCATCAGCCATCTGCAAAAAGAAGTTTCTTTGACCAAAAGCATACCTGGTTTTAGAGGGAGTTACTTGCGCCAAGGGTTCTTGCTGCTGTCAAAGTCAAGAAAAGGAACCAAGTCACCGTGGCTGGTCATAGAACTGCGAGCTGGGGGGTCATTTGGAATGCAATTATAGAACCGGGAACCCTGCACTGTTCTGACCTGGTGTATTATTTCGGGGTTCAAAGAGGAAGAGTTCCCTGTTTGACCTGGCATTCCGCCTGAGCTTAAGCTCTGGGGTTGTGTGGGGAGGTGAGGTGAGATGGGGGAGGAGTCTCAGTGTGGCAAAAGTGGAATTATCAGCTCTCGGAGCTTTGGGTTTTGTACCAGGAAAAACGCAGGTGGCTTCTAGTGAGCCCATGAGAGGGTTACAGCAAGGGACCATGCAGCAGAGGAGGGCCACTGGGGTGAAGGTTGGGTGTGCCCAATGGCTAAACTCTTAGTAAGAAGCCATGCCGTGGAATGTCACTAGATCAAACCTAGAAATCACAGCATCCAGCCTTAATCATCTCCACAGAAGACCCCTAAAACAGAGAAGGCCACTATAGACTTGGCTAGAATGGTCTACTACTGGCAAAATGCTCTTAAAGTTCCCCACCTGTGGTGGTTTGATTCAGGTGTCCCCCATAAACTTAGGTGTTCTGAATGCTAGGTTCCCAGCTGATGGACATTTGGGAATTAATGCCTCCTGGAAGGAGTGTATTGTTGGGGGCGGGCTTAAGGGCTTTATAGCCAGTTTCCCCATGCCAGTGTTTGGCACACCCTCCTGTTGCTGTGGTCCACCTTATGTTGGCCAGGGAGTGATGTCCACCCTCTGCTCATGCCATCGTTTTCCCCTGCCATCCTGGAGCTTCCCCTCGAGCCTGTAAGCCAAAATAAATCTCTTTTTCCCAGAAGCTGCTCTTGGTTGGGTGATTTCTACCAGCAATGCGAACCGGACTGCAACACCACCCTATTTACAAACTTACCTCCACATTCCACAGTATGGGTTTTATTTCTAAGACTTTCCTTTCCAAATGGATGGAATTTAAGATGTATTATACCAAGTGAGGTCACCTAGGCCAAACAAGATTTGCATATTTTCTGTCATGGGTGGATCCTAACTTCTGATGCCTGTGTGTGTGTGTGTGTGTGTGTGTGTGTGTGTGTGTGTGTGTGTACATAAGGGAATGTGAGTGTGAGCATAGGCTGTGAGAACACATTAGGGGAACAGGAAGGGGGAGAGGACAAAAAGAAATCTGCAGCATCGACTGTGGAGATGGCTCAGTTGTTAAAGGTGTTTGCTTGCGAAACCTGCTGGCGCTGGTTCGATTCTTTAGTACCCACGTGAACCAAATGCACAAAGTGGCATGTGTGTCTGGAGTTCATTTGCAGTGGGCAAGAAGCCCTGGAGTGTCCCTTCTCAATCTCATAAATAAATAAACAAAACCGGGTGTGGTGGCGCATGCCTTTAATCCCAGCACTGGGGGCGGGGGGAGGCAGAGGTAGGAGGATCACCGTGAGTTCAAGACCACCCTGAGACTGCATAGTGAGTTCCAGGTCAGCCTGGGCTAAAGTGAGACCCTACCTAGAAAAATTAAAAATAAGTAAATAAATAAATAAAGCACAGAGTATGAAGGTAGAAAGTTTACGCTGAGGAAGAGGGCATAAGCAGGGTGAACAATGGAGAAGGAAACGAAAACCAAAATTGTTTGAAAACACCATAATGAAACTTCATTGCTATATGCTAATGAACAATTGAAATAAAAGGGACTTTCTTTTCTTCCAATATTGCGTCAAACTGATGAATCAGAAGCTATGTCCTATTTCTCCTATAGTTTTAAAAGCCCTTGGCACTTGGCCTTTGTCCAATACCCTTGCTTTGGAGTACAGTCATCCACACCTCCCTTTGTTCAACTTCACTAGGCATCCACTCCATGCCAGGCATGGCATTAAGAACTGGTAGTATAATGATGAATAACAAATAATTCCTTGGTGGTGCATGCCTTTAATCTCTGCACTTACAAGGCAGAGGTAGGAAGATCGCTGTGAGTTGGAGGCCAGTCTGAGACTACATAGTGAATTTCCAGTTAGTCTGAGCTATACTGAGACCTCACCTCAATAAATAAATAAATAAATAAATAAGTAAATAAATAAATAAATAATAATTCTTGTCATCTGGTAGCAGGTCAAGGCTTGTCCAAAGCCCACAGTGGTAGAACTGAGATCAGCACCTATTTTTCTTCTGCAATTTAGACTACATAGACTGTTTCCTTCCCCACTATTCTATCATCCCTTCAAGCATTCAAAAGAGAGGGAGGGAGAGAGAGAGAGAGAGAGAAAGGAAAGAAAGGAGGAAGGAAAGGAAAACGAAATGGACTGGTAGCAGACATTGTGAAGTGGCAATGTGCTCTTTAGCTCATCTGCCGTGTGCTGAGTGAGTGGGCATCTCACAGGGACTTACCATTTCTCCAAAAACTGCTGGCTCCTGAAGCTTGCTTGCATATTTCTGGAACCATTAATTAAGTCTGTTTGCTATGTCAGTTAGATTAGCTCTGTGTATTACAGCTGAAAGGCTTATGATGCTTAGCTTCCAAAATTCTCTCTCTGTTACTAAAATACAGTCTCTTGTTCTGGGTCATTAATTTGGCTCCCATTATTTAGTCAACATACTTTTATAGAGCAAATACTATGTGCCAATGCAGTGGGCTAGGTTCAGAAATATAAGCATTAAAAAAAAAACAAAACATTTTTCCTTCCCTGAGAGGACTGACTCAAGAAGGGTGAAATATAGGCATAGTCCTATTAGCATGTTGTCTGCTGAAACCTCATAGGAACGTGTCAACAATCTCTATCCTGGAAATAGAGTGTTTTCACCTGAGCAGAAGAAGGTGACATGAAGGGAAAGCATGGGAAGCAGAGGATATATTACTCAAAACATGACTCCGTTCACACAAGTTCTAAATGCCTAGGATCTTCCTGGATTCTGTTTGTACTTGCTCTGAGGATTTCCAGTCTTGCCAAATTTTCTCTCTCTTTTTTAAAAAAATATTCTATTTTTATTTATTTACTTGACAGAAAGAAAGAGAGAGAGAGAGAGAAAGAGAGAGAAAGAGAGAGAGAGAGAGAGAGAGAGAGAGAGAGAGAGAGAATGGGCACACCAAAGCCTCCAGCCACTGCAAATGAACTCCAGATGCATGTGGCCCCTTGTGCATCTGGGTAATGTGGGTCCTGGGGAATCAAACTTGGGTCCTTTGGCTTTTCAGGCAAATGCCTTAACTGCTAAGCCATCCCTCCAGTCCCCCAAAATTCTCTCTTAATTCTGGGTTCATGACAGATGGTCTCCTGAGGGCCGCTTCTGCTCAAGCCTTCCTTTCATTTTCTTCTTGTCTTGCAGCAAGTGGTGAGGGGGGTACTTCCCCCTCATTCCAATGGCGAAGGTGGAGAATCTGTGCAGTGCCTGAGGCAGAAGGGCTGTTGCTATGGCATTGGAGCAGCAGTGCTCCTAGCCCTGAGGCCTGGCATCAAACTCCGGGTATACTGCTCCTGCTTCGCGTTAGCTATTGCCCTGGCCCCAGGGACAGTCTCTCACTCTTGCAGATACTGCAGCACCATTGCTGAAGATCCCTAAACCTGGCAACATCTCACAAAGTCAGGGATGCTCTGTCATGAAAGGGAAGGAGCCTGGGAGGTTGCCCAGTGCCCACTGAGGGAGTCGGGTATGTGTGGTGGAGGAGTGAGAACAGAAGATATGTGAACTTCTCTGTTAGGTTTTTACACTGCTTCCAAGTTTTTCAATTAAGAACTAAAAAAAAAAAAAAAAAAAAAAAATGACACTTAGAATCTCTGCAAAAGGAACCAGTTTTTAAAAATATTTTTATTTATTTGAGAGAGATACAGGAATAGGCAGGCAGGCAGGGAGGGAGGGAGCGAGGAGAGAGAGAGAGAAAGAGAGAGAGAGAGAGAGAGAGAGAGAATGGGTGTGCCAGGGCCTCCAGCCACTGCAAACGAATTTCAGATGTGTACGCCCCCTTATGCATCTGGCTTACGTGGGTCCTGGGGAATTGGACCTGGGTCCTTAGGCTTTGCAGGCATGTGCCTTAACTGCTAAGCCATCTCTCCAGCCCAAGGAACCATTTTTTTTTTGATAATATAGCCTCTACCTCCCACCCCTTCCCTTCATACTAATTTTCTCTTTTTTCCATATAGTTATAAAGACTCTAGAGAACGGGAAATTATTGAGATCCCCCTTTGAGGTCTTTACAGCCCTTGTCACATTGTCACATACTCCTCCAAGTTCAGGAGAGGTTTCCGTGACTTCCCTCCAACATTAAGAGGTTTTTTTTTGAATTTTCTTATCCAGCTGGTTACTTTGAGAGCCAGTGCATTTTCTTCCTCCTTCCTCTCCTTCCTTTCTTTCCTTTTTCTTCCCACTTTCCTCTTTTTCCTTTCTTTGTTTTCTGACTTACCTCACCAGTTCTTTCTTGAGATCTAAATTTTGGAGCAATCTCGGCTTTGCTCAAACACAAGTCCTTGTCATTCATCCCAAGGTGACAACTGCGTTAGTACATCATTTTCTGACTTCAGAATGCTTGACATTTTGAGCCAGGTAATTCTTTGGTGCTGGGGAACACCATCCTCTACAATATCTCCAGCTGTATGAGGACAAAAATACTACAGACACTGTCACATTATCAACTAGGGACCAAAATCTCCCCTTAAGAGTTGCTTTTCTAGGGGTTGGGGAGATGGCTTAGCAGCCAAGGTGCTTGCCTGTAAAGCCTAAGGACCATGTTGGACTCTCCATATCACACTGGTAAACCAGATGCACAAAGGGGAGACAAGCTTAAGGTTGCATGTGTCCACTAGGTGGCGCAAGTCTCTGGCGCTCGATTTCAGCGGCTGAGGCCCTGGCACCCAATTCTCTCTCTCTCTCTAAAAAAAAAATAAATTTAAAAAAGAATTGCTTTCCTCTGGAAAATGCACAAGGCATATCAGGGACACAAGCCTGCCTCAGCCTTCCTAGTATGGCCAGTGTAGGTTTCCCAAGGAAAATCTCATTTCAGGTGAGCTTTGCAGGTTAAGGAAGGGTTCCTGGGTGGTCATAGAAAGAGGAAGGCATAGAGAGGTGCTTGTCACCCTCTGTAATGCCTTGTTGACCAAACTCAGATCTCTTACCACTACAGTCATGCTTGCAAACATTCTAGGAGTCACCTCTCTGATCTAGCTGACTCTTCTCCATCTCAATATTTCACTATTTCACTTATTTACATGAGTAGCAAGGTCCTTCTCCATAGCAACAAAGTCTACTTTTGCTATTGGCCCTAGCTTTGCACTGTCTTTTCAAAAGGACTGGATTCCCAACGTTATTTTCTTTGAAGCCACACGTCTGCACTTGGGATAGCAAGAAACTATACCATAGCATGAACTTCAGGGGTGAATCTACTGAAGTCGGTACTGTGAGGAATTTTAGGCGTCTGCTCATCTCAGATTATCATGTGAGAGGTTTGGTCAATTGCTGAACAGTCATGACAAGAGATGTCAATTCTCCATCACCTGGGATGGGAGTCATCAGGAAACCTACCTCTGTAGGGATGGGATAGGAGGGACTCCGGAAGGAATGTGGGAGGAAGAAGTTCATAGCATGTTCCTCTAGCTGCTAAATTCCATGGCAACGCTGCGGTGGGTGGTGTGCATCTCACAGTAGGAGTAAATGAATCACGTGGAGACACCAATGAGTTTCACATTTATTAATGCCACACAAAGGCGGGCTATGACCGTTATTATCTGGCTTTAAGTACTGAGGTACTCATTGAGGCACCCCTAAAGGAAGTGGAGGAAATAGCCAGCAAAGCAGTACAGAAATGACAGAGGGATGTATGTCAACCCCTTTGGAGAACAGTAATAGGTAGAAAGGCATTTTCCCCACCACGCTATTCTTAGTGACATAGCTTAGACTAAGTATGCTTGTATTCGCAATATAAACAGCCAATGTAACATCAAATACATAGGCAGGCGATAGCACCAGGAAGTGTCACGTGATCTCTCCCTGGAAAGTGAACCACGGCGGGTTACGCACCAGATACGCTGTCCCAGAGTTTCGTCTTGAATTCAGAAAGTCAAAAGCAAAGGCTTCTACTCTTTAGGGTAGTAATGTGCTCTCAGGGTTTAGAGAAGTTTAGCCAATTAAATAGAAAGTTATGGTCTCAAGCAATATCATCTTTCAAGCTGCCTTCAGATGCTTGATGCCGGCTGATGTGAACACTCGTGGACTCTGTGAAATTAGAATGCTTGGGGAGAAATGGCCACTCAGTAGACTGGATGGAGGTGTCCTCCGTCCAATATTCTCTTATCACTAAACAATCATTCCTATGCAAGAAGGCTGTTCTTCATAACAGCACAAGAGTTCCTGACTTAAGGAAGTATTCACTATTAGGTTTCTTGGAATATTGTTCTTTCATGACACAAAATGCTTTCATGATCAAGAATCGAATTAGCTCACGACATTTTAGAGAAGTGTTCACTACAGCTGTGAAAGGCAGCGTGAACCCAACATGATGCATTTAAGCACCGGGGCATGCGGGGGACCTCTGTGGGTTTGTGGCAAAAGTACACCCAGCATCCCTTGCAACACTGCTTGCTCACTCCTTCAGGGGGCAATAAAGGATGACCTGGATGAAGAAAACCAACGATCCTGCTTCACAGGGGCTCCTCTTGGCACAGAAGACATGTAAACATCCTCTAGGCTCTTGCCTTCAGGAGAAAGACCTAAAAATGGAGCACCAGGCCAAGCTCTGGCCAGGTGACTGCCATCTGCCACATGGATCAAAAATGGCACAGCCTAATTTTCTGTTTGTTTGGTTTTCGCATCGGAAGGTCCGGCCTAGTTTAGCTTGCTGAGGTCAGCAGGGATCCAGGCTTGTCCCCGAGTTTTGTAGTCTCTGATGTCATGTGTTTTTACCCTGTGCTCATCCCCAGGTTAAGTTACATCAGTCTGGTTTACTAAGTGAACCCATCTGACAGCGCACAACTGACAAAATTTGCAAAGCACCCCCTTAGAAAAATACGTCTTCCTAAAAATGTCATTTCACCCGAGATCGTCACTGGCCAGCGATGTTTTAATTCTGAAGACAAAGCCCAGAGAAAGCTATGTTTACCTGCACATAAATGCCTCGACTTTAGGAAACCATTTCCATTTGCCTCCTATTTCTGGCCTACCCCGAATTTCATCCTAAGCACACATTGCTTTATTTTCCACAGGAACTTATCAGAATAGTATACACCAGGTGGCTTGAAAACAAAAAAGAATTACAAAGCGCATAATATCACTGTAAAAATTTATGGTGCCTAGACAACAGAACGGGCATTGGCCAGCAATGCCATTCCACATTCAGCAGAAGATGCTGTGTGGAGTTCCTGTTACATACACTTACCCATTTGGTACGGATGGATGATGTGTGTTTACATTAGTTCTGCCACCACCTAGATACTAGCACCACTTTTATTTATTTATTTTTTTAAATTTATATTTGTTTATTTATTTGAGAGTGACAGACAGAGAGAGAAGGAGGCATAGAGAGAGAGAATGGGCGCGCCAGGGCTTCCAGCCTCTGCAAACGAACTCCAGACGCGTGCGCCCCCTTGTGCATCTGGCTAACGTGGGACCTGGGGAACTGAGCCTCAAACCGGGGTCCTTAGGCTTCACAGGCAAGCGCTTAACCGCTAAGCCATCTCTCCAGCCCTAGCACCACTTTTAAATAGCACCACTCTGTAGAATGGACTGGTAATCACAGGGAGATGTGGGACACTGCATTCCCAAAGGAAGGCTGAATGTATGGATAGAGGAGCTGCCTTCCACTGTGTCAAATATTAGTTCTGAGACTTTATTCCCTTGAGCTTTATACCACTCCCTCTGCGCATAATCCCTGCCTGGGTCTAGTTCATGTTAGAACTTCCTGTCAGACAGGTTTGCCTGGAAATTTGCTTTGAACGCAAGACCACAGTCCACTTTGACTTCTGGACAGTAGGCAAAGACATATAAGAATAAATGCTTTCATTGCAGTGTTTTGGACTTTCTTGACTCGCCTGTTCTTCACAAGGTAAATTAACCTTTATTTATTTATTTTTTAACTTTTATTTATAACCTTTATTTTTTGATTCTCTCTGTCTGTGGTACTGGAGATCAAGCCCACAGCCTTGTGCTTACTAAGTACACACTCTTCCATAGGCTTGTATCTCTAGCAGTAAGAGACTTTTCTAAGTCACCAGTGGGCACAGTGAATAGATATCCAATGGCCTTTCCGACTGCCCAGATGTCAAAGTGGACTGTGATTGCAAATATCCAAGGCCAAACTTTTAAGGTCTTTTTTTTTGTTTGTTTGTTTTTAAGACTATACATTTGTACTAAGTTCCTCCAACTTGGTACAATCAAGCCGGTTCTTTGAAATGGTTTAATGTGTAGCTGCAGTTTCCTGCCAGGGAAGAGGTGGCAGCCGTGGCCCTGGTTGTAGTGTTTGGTCTGAATGGAAACCACAGCACCAAGATGACGGTGGGTCCTGAGACTCAGATAGGGACTGGACGGGTGAGAAGCCAGATATGATCCATCATTGGTTTGCTCTATGAAGGACCTGGCCACCCAGAAGGGGAAGGATAAAGGCCCATGCTTGCTTTCTTATGCTAGTAAGACATTGATTTCTGTTCATTTGTATTTTAAGATTGTTCATAGAAATTACCAACGTCTGTGTGCACTTAGCTTGAATCTCCTACTAGCCCAGGACACAGAGGAGCATCTGTGGGGTGCTGCAGGATGGAGAACGAGGGATATAACCAGCATTCTCTTCCTGCTTTTATTCAGTACTGGGAGAGGAAAGCGTTCTTGTGTCTGGAAGAATCCGGAATGTTCCTGAAGGTTCCCCCATGACATTTTCAACAGCAGCCAGTTACTCTAGGTAGTTGGGGGAGGTTGTATTCACCAAGGTAAATTAAAAAACAGTATTTATTCCCTGGATAAGTGTGGTTCTTTTTTCCTGACACTCTTGAGGTAGTCTGGGGGAAAAACAAATATGTGATCTCTTTGCTTTGCCATCTTGAAAGTGGGGGGGGGGGGGAGAAAGATATCTGAACACAGACCTGTCATCTGGCACCTTTCCCAGGAGCTCTCTCCAGATGTGGCAGAATCTTCCCAGGTATAGGGAACAGTAGGAAGGATAGCCTGAGGCCTCCTGTGAAGGGAGGGGCATTTTGCAGCTAGAGGAACACAGTGGATTTTGTGTTGTCATGACCACAAATTGGACTTAAAATATGTAAAGCACAATGTCAGTGAATGGCCATTGGGGCGAAATCATGTTGAGGTGGCAGGCTTGTGGTTGTCCATGGTGCGGTTTCATCCCGGATGTCGATGCTTCAGGGTTTTTGAGAAGCTACAGTTTTCTCGGCCTTTGGGTGTGGAGGCTGTGTCTGGGGACACGAGAAGCAACACTGGGCCCTCACGGTGGGCACAGAACATTTCTTCATGGATTTCAGTGTCTGGCAGAAACTGGCTGACAGTCTGTCCTTTGTGCAAAGTAAATCTGCAGGAGACAGAGGGGGGAAGAAAAGGAAATCAATCTGGACGTTTTCCTTTGGAGGCAAATAAAATCAACTTCTACTAACATGGGAATTTCTATGTCAACCAAGCAAGGATCTATGATAATAGTAAATATTCATAATGCTTCATAACAGTAAATATTCAATGAACATTTGCGGCATGTCCACACCCTGTGATGTTTCTGCTAAACTGACTCCATCCCTATGTGCTGAATGTAGACATTCCCACCATGTCTACACTGCCCGGTAGTTGGCTAATTCATCCCCACTCCTTGACTTTGGGTTCAGCTCATGAAGACATGGGCCATGAACAAATAATTCCCATTGTTCATATACAGTTAATGATGTGCATTCTAATTCTCTTTTTAAAAATTTTATTTATTTATTTATTTATTTATTTGAGAGAGAGAGAGAGAGAGAGAGAGAGAGAGAGAGAGAGAGAGAGAGAATGGGGATACCAGGGCCTCCAGCCACTGCAAACTCTAGATACATGTGCCCCATTGTGTATCTGGTTTACATGGGTCCTGGGGAATCAAACCAGGGTCCTTAGGCTTTGCAGGAAAATACCCCAACAGCTAAGCCATCTCTCCAGCATACCTGTGACTGTGACCTGACTTGTAAATAGGGTCTTACAGATGTAATTATGATGTAAGTGAATATAAGGTCATTCTGGAGTAGGGGGTTGTAGCAGACAGCTTCAGGTTTGCTGAGATGAACTTCCAGACCAGGCATGGTTATGGAGGAAGGGATTTATTGAAGCTCTGGGGAAGTTCCATAACAACAGAAGAAGCTGTCTGCTTTCATAGGACCAAGCAGAGAGAGAAGCACAAGCCAAACAGCCAAAAGCCACACAGCACAGCACACTTCAGGAATTCCTGCTAGGCACACTGTGTGTATCTTTAGATTGAAATCTCAAACCCATCACCACACCTTAAGATCTGCCCAGTGACACTGCCTCCAGCCAGGTGGCTGCACATGAAAACTACAAACTAATAAAACACTGAACATATTGGGGGCCATCTATTCATATTACCACAGGGGTTGGTCCTTTAGGGAATATGACTGGTGATGTTCTTATAAGAAGAAGAGGGGCTGGAGAGATGGCTTAGTGGTTAAGCACTTGCCTGTGAAGCCTAAGGACCCCAGTTCAAGGCTCAGTTCCCCAGGTCCCACGTTAGCCAGATGCACAAGGGGGTGCACGTGTCTGGAGTTCTTTTGCAGAGGCTGGAAGCCCTGGCGTGCCCATTCTCTCTCTCTCCCTCTATCTGTCTTTCTCTCTGTGTCTGTCGCTCTCAAATAAATAAATAAAAGAAGAAGAGAAGAGAAGAAAATATTTAAAAAGAGCTGAAGAGACAGAGATTGAGAGAAAGATGAGAGAAAGAATGAGAAAAAGAGAGAGAGAGAAGAAAACCATGTTAAGGGTTAAGAAATAGGCACAGAGAGGGAAGATAGGCATGTGATATTGGAGACAGAGATTGGATGTCTTGAGCCAAGAAAAGTCAAGGACCATTTCTGGCAATTATTAGTAGTTAAGAAAGAAAGCAAGAATCTGACAAATTAAACTTGGACCGCTAGCCTCCAAAACTGTAATAGAACAAATTCATGTTGCTTTAAGTCACAGTCTATGACAGTTTGTTATGATAATCCTGGGAAAACTGATGAGTTAATTCATACATCTCTTATCCACGGCAATCATAACAATGATGCAATTTACCAGGATCTCTCATGTTCCAGGAATTGTGCTTGCTGCATTCGAGACTGTCTGATTCTCAGAGAAGTTTATTTGCAGGCATTAAAAAAAGATATCTATTCTCCCTTTAAAACCTGAGTGCATCCAGGTGTGGTGGCACACGCCTTTAATTCCAGCACTTGGGAGGCAGAGTTAGGAGGATCGCTGTGAGTTTGAGGCCAGCCTGAGACTACAGAGTGAATTCCAGGTCAGCCTGAGCTACAGAGAGACCCTACCTCAAAAGAACCAAAAGAAAACAAACAAAAACCTGAGTGCTCCAGAAGGCTTAACCATGGATGCCATATGACACAGCTGGTTAGTAGATGTCCCCTGAGTGCTTCTAGAGCTTCATTCCAAGACACTTAGTCTCCTGTGTTGGTTGGCATTGGGGGAGGAGGAAATCACATGCGTGGGTCCCCCATGCTCAGACAGTTTCATTTGTTCAACATGGAACCCCACTGGTCAGAGGAGATCAACATCTAATGACTGACGGAGGTTAGCCCAAGCCTGGCTTTACTGCCTGATCTTAGGAACCATGAAATCATGGGCATTGCTTTTCAAAGGGCCCCACAGTCCTGAAAACATGCTTGCTTCTGGCGTCTTACTGCATGAGAAGCAAGAGCAGAAAATGGTGACGGCCCGTATTGCTAGTTGATAATCTAGGCCTGTGTTCAGCAGAGCATTTAGACAGGAGCTGCGCCTAATGGCAAGGCTTAATTATGTCCGTCCTTCTCAGTAGGGTGAACACAATGAGAGCTTGTTGTATTCAACAGCCAACTGGATCCCACCCAGCCCCGAGCACACACAATGCTCGTAATGAGGGGCAAGTTGGAGAGAAGGTCCCAGTTTTCCTCTGCTTATTCAATAGAAACCAAACTTAGAAGATTTCAAGGGACAATTATCTGCCTGTTCACTTGCAGGCAGCTGGGTCTAGGTCAGAAATAACAGTTTGTCCATGGAAGAAAGTTTAAAAACAGCCTTAATGTTATTGAAAGTGTCCATAAGACTTTAAGAGTTCTCTGAGGCCAAGAGCTGTGCCTTACTAACAGCATCTTCATCCTGTAGCACTTGAGCGAGACACAGCTTGTGCCCAGCAATGTTCACAAGTAAGTGAATGAGTGAAACCCTGTTCATCCGGGAGAATATCCTTCAGTAGAAAATTCACAGATTCAAATATGCATGTATACCAATGCTATATGTAAGTTCCACCCATGTGTTCTTTTTTTTTTTAAATTTTTTTTAAATTTATTTTATTTGAGAGTGACAGACACAGAGAGAAGGACAGATAGAGGGAGAGAGAGAGAATGGGCGCGCCAGGGCTTCCAGCCTCTGCAAACGAACTCCAGACGCGTGCGCCCCCTTGTGCATCTGGCTAACGTGGGACCTGGGGAACCGAGCCTCGAACCGGGGTCCTTAGGCTTCACAGGCAAGCGCTTAACCGCTAAGCCATCTCTCCAGCCCCTGCCCATGTGTTCTTAAAGCAATCTTTTCTATCCCTCAGTCATCAAATTAATAGGGAAGAGTCAAACAACAGCAAAAACCTGGAATAGTATTTATAGAGTTTTGCCTTGTTTTTGTTTTTCACCCGGACAGATAGAAAAGATTTGTAACCTATACTCTGGAAATGGTAGTTCTAGATAAGATTTTAGGGCTGGAAAGATGGCTTAGTGGTTAAGGTGCTTGCCTGTGAAGCCAAAGGACCCAGTTTCGATTCCCCAGGACCCACATAAGCCAGATGCACAAGGGGGCGCATGCGTCTGGAGTTCGTTTGCAGTGGCTGGAGGCCCTGGCGCGCCCATTCTCTCTGTGTCTGTCTCTCTTCTCTTTAATCTCTCTCACTGCTTGCAAGTAAATAAATAAAAATACAAGTTAATCCTAAATAAGATTTCATTTAAAATTCAGGTGATACCTAAAAGAAGTAAAATAGCCTGTGAGAAAGCAAAGCATTTTTGAATTCATATCGATGACTATGGGAACACGCTTATTATCATGATGGCTGGCCTGACAAGAATGATTTACTTACAAAGCATTTCGGTGTGTACAGAGTCAGGGTGAGTGGTTGGCTCCTTAAATGAAAGCATTTCTTGTTGCTTCTATATGAGTAAGCATGGTTCTGCCTTCAACAGAAACTAATACTTAACTTCTGTTGCCTTGATAATTGCCAGTGAGTAGAATGCATTATTATTTATATCATCTGCTAGCTCTTAGTCATAATCTATTCAGTGTGATGTTTCCAGTTGAAAAATTCCACCTTTGCATTTAGCCCAGATTTTATTATCTACGTTTGGATTTTTTAGCAATAGGACAGCTCAAGGCAATTGACATAAAACTGAATATAACCCAGACTACCAGCTATGATCAAAGATGACCAAGTGGTTGCTTTGATGATACATGGACCACAGTATAGGAGGGGTCAGTTGTATCAGCAGTTTGAAAACATAGTGTTACAGAAGATGGCAAGTTGCAATCAAGAGGATCTCAAGTTGGCTTCACGGCCTACTACAGAACATCGTTCGAGTTTTAGTGGCACCCTAGTCACCTGGGGGTGTGTGTAGGTGCACATTCTGATTCAGTAGGTTCGGTAGGTAGCTGAGGGCTGAGATCCACAGACTTGTAGAAGTTATCAGTTCAGCCGAAAGCCAAGCCTCCCGCTTTGGGCAGCAAGGGTTTGGCAGACAGAACATTAGTAACACTTCAGGAAGTGAGCCCTCAGGACTTCCTGTAAGTACAAGGGAATCCAGTCTGCCACCCTCAAATGCAAGGTCAAAAAGAAGCCACACAAAGCCGGGCGTGGTGGCGCACGCCTTTAATCCCAGCACTTGGGAGGCAGAGGTAGGAGGATCGCCATGAGTTCGAGGCCACCCTGAGACTCCATAGTGAATTCCAGGTCAGCCTGGGCTAGAGTGAGACCCTACCTCGAAAAAAAAAAAAAAAAAAAAAAGAAGCCACACAAGGAAATCATAGTTTCAGTATATTTCCCCTTCAGTGCATTAGGTACAAGGTCTCCATCCCGGCTCTTCCTCCTGGCCTCTACTCCTACGTAGCAAATTGATCACAGACCATCCCGCCTCAATGATTCAACAACAAACAGGCCGAGCCAGAACTCATGACCTGTCAGCCATTCTCAATTCCACCACGGGCATGGAAGCCTGCTGTCGGCTGCTTGATCTAGAAATACGGGCACTGGCTTCCCCTCTCCCCTGCAACCAAGTCCTGAGTCTGCATTTTATTATTTTAAAATTTTATTAGCCCACAAAGCATTAGTTTCCATTATGGCATGCTCCAAACAAAGTTTGTGTTTTCTTTTTGCCTCCGCCCCCCTTATTCCCCTTGCGCCCTCTCTCCCATTAGCCTCCTTTCCACTCTCACGTCCCCTGTATCCTTTTGCCCCATGACCACCCCAGCCTTTTGAGCTTGTTCCCCTCTTGGGGTCTCCTTTCTAGTTCCATATCTTATACCCAATCTCACACCCTCTTATTTGCATACCTACAAACATTAAGTTAGGATCTGAATATGAGAGATAACATGCAGATTTTTGTTTCTTTTTGTCTTTTAGGGTCTGGGTTACCTCCCTCACATAGTACTTTCCAGATCCCTTCGTTGTCCTGCGTATTTAATGATATCATGTTTATAGCTGTGTAAAAATTGTGCTAGTTCCTTAGTTTCAAGTTTCTTATACTTTTTGGGTCTGGAACATTTCTCAGTCGTTCTTTGACCCTTTGGCCTGGAGTCTTTTAAGGTAGGATGTCCCTCAAAGGGATTTTTTTTTTTTTTCAGCACAAATGCAGTTCTATGATTTTTCTCACTGCGGTCCATCAAGTGGCTACAATTTCGATATTCTTATTACTGATGATTTTTGCATTGATCACTAAAGGTGGTATCTCAGAAGCTTCTCCTCTGTGATGCTCTATCACCTTGTAATTACTACTGTTATCATTCGTTTATCGAGGTAGGGTCTCACTCTAGCTCAGGCTGACCTGGAATTTACCATGTAATCTCAGGGTAGCCTCGAACTCACGGCGATCCTCCTACTTCTGCCTCCCGAGTGCTAGGGTTAAAGGTGTGCGCCACCACACCCGACACCTTCTAATTATTTAGTGCTTTGTGGCACACTTGAGACTATATTACTAGCAAACTCTCAATTGCTTTATATTTTAAAAAACCTTTAGGAAAAGGTTGCCACAGTGTACCATCAACTCGCCGCTTCTTCGGAGGCAGCCTGACACTCAGTGCATGGCGAGCCGCATAAGCAGGTCTCTGACTAGGGGACAGAGAAAATTCATCCTGACTTCTGAATCTCAGCAGCTAGACTACATCTATCTGTGGCATTTTCCATTCTGTAACACAGGTAAGGTACCAAAAACAGAAAAAGAAAACCAAGCATTGCTTCCTGTTGAGAGAGAACGTTTTTTCCTCCAGGTTTTGTTGTTTTAATATTTATTTACTCATTGGTTGATAGATTTGTATGTGTGTGTTTGGGCGGGTATGTGCTGTGGTGTGTACATGTGTGTGCTATGGTGTGTACACGTGGGATCAGAGGACGCCCCCAGGGTGTTTGTCCTCTCCTTCCAGCTTCTTTTAGACAGGGTCTTGGTTGATGTTTGCTGCTGAGAAGGAGAGACTAGAAGGCTCTGGGAGATTCAAGATGCAAGGGCCACTTTTGTGTCCAGCTTTCTGTGGGTGCTGGAGATTTGAACTCTGTTCAGTGGGCTTGCAAAGTAAGTACCTTTTTTGTTTTTTTCAATGTAAAGTCTCATTCTCGCCCAGGCTGACCTGGAATTCACTAGGTAGTCTCAGGATGGCCTCGAACTCACAGCCTCACAGCAATCTTCTTAGCTCTGCCTTCAAGTGCTGATATGAACGGTGTGCGCCATCACACCGAGTGGCACTGAGAAATCGTGCCAGGTTTTAAATTTAACTTAATTTAGAAAATCTGTAGAGCAATGGAGCCAAGTATATTAGTAAAAATATTAGTGCTCATGGTTGAATTCACTCATTTATGGATAAGGAAACTGTGGCTTGTTGAGGAAAAACACCTTGCCTAAGAGAAGTAACAGAACTGTCGGCCACGGGCAGGGCCCTGGGTTAAAGCAAGCCTAAACTGTCAGATATGGCTAAGGGTTCCAGGCTACGGAGAGGTCGCAGCAACCTGAACCGCCAGACACATCTCCGTTCCCATACCTGCAGGGGAGACCCTCACCCTATTTTTAGGGGTCGCAGTCTCTCGGGATATCTCTCAGGCATAGTCTTTTTTATTTTTATTTATTTATTATTTTTATTTGAGACACACAGAGAGCGATAAAGAGAGAGAGGGAGAATGGATGTGCCAGGGCCTCTAGCCATTGCAAATGAACTCTAGACACATGTGCCACCTTGTGCATCTGGCTTACATGGGTACTGGGTAATTGAACCTGGGTCCTTAGACTTTGCAGGAAAGCACCTTAATCTCTAAGTCATCTCTCTAGCCATAGTCTTTCTTCTTCTTTACTATTTTATTTGAGAGACAGAGTAGGAGAGAGAGAGAGTGAGAGATAGAATGGGTGCACCAGGGCCTCCAGCCACTGCAAATGAACTCCAGATGCATGTGCCACCTTGTGCATCTGGCTTGTGTGGGTCCTGGGGAATTAAACCTGAGTCCTTAGCCTTTACAGGCAAGCACCTTAACCATTAAGCGATCTCTTTCCTCTGACACGGTTGTTCTTATCAGTGTGGAATGACATCAGTATAAACATGCTCAGAGATTAAGGAAATGGATGATTCCTTAAGGAATCAATCAAACTTTACCAAATCAGCAGCTTGCTTCCACGGTTGCCAGCTAGCCTCTTCAGCATTAAGATTTTTTCAAAGGAGACCTAAAACTACCCACGGGAGTTGGGCGGAATGGCTTACTCATGCGAGTAAGTGAGCAGTGAGCAGACCCAGTTACCCACCAGCACTGTTCCTGCAGTCTTGCTGGTTGCATGTTTGGAGTTCTCGAGGTCTGCCTTCATGGTCACACAGGCACTCGTCTTGACCTTCAGCTTCAGTTGTACCGTTCTCTGAGTGGACACAATGGACAGTCCTCTTCTGAAAGCCACCTCCACAAGAAGCAGTACACTGAAAGAAAGGGGCGCAGAAAGATCTGGAATGCTCCCCCAGGGCCCCTTCCAAGCCCACTTCCAAGCCCACCACAGTAAATGATGTGGAACGTCTTACCCACCAAGAGAATTTCTGAAAGAACCATAGAATAAAAGTGCTAAACATTTCTTTTCTAAGATGGAATCATGTTACATTTATGTCTGTACCACGTTGATTAGATCTGTTCATCCAATGAGAAACACTGTGTTGGGTCTACCTTTTGGCTACTGTGGTCCACATATACATTTATGAGTTATATTTTAATATTTTTAGCCTCATCTTTCTTACATAGACAAAACCTCCTTTTTCTTCATGCTTCACAGCAATCAGCACGACAGTCAATAAACAGTCAGTCATTGATTGATGCATAGAAAATTCTGGAAAAAAATCACTAAGCCAAAAGACTCCATCTGCCATTTGAAGTATCTTTGGAGATCTATCTAGCTGATGAGGTAAGAAAAGTTTCATAATAGAATATCATCTATCAACTAAATACTTCTACCAAGGCCTATTTCTCATAAAAACTGAAGATAATAAACATGCCATTTTTTTTTTTTTTTTTGAGGTAGGGTCTCACTGTAGCCCAGGCTGACCTGGAATTCACTGAAGAGTCTCAGGGTGGCCTCGAACTCATGGCGATCCTCTACCTCTGCCTCCCAAGTGTTGGAACTAAAGGCATGCACCACCATGCCCGGCTAACATGCCATTTTTAATCATAACTACTCTTCTATTTTAGTTTACTATATATAAAGCCTGAAGCATGGTGGTCAGCGTGGGGCCTTGTGTTTGCAACATAAAGTCAGAGTTTTGCTATAATTAAATCTGGAGGTAATTATATTCAGTCAACTTGCCTTTAAATTCTTTATGGGTCTGGCCAAGGAACAATGAATAAGAGCTAACTACCCAATGGACACATTCTGAATCAGTAAAAGTCTGCGACAGAGGGCAGAAAAAAGAAATGATGGATGGAAAGTAATCAAGCTAGAATCATCTCTGGTTTGGAATTTCTCGCTCAGGGTTTACTGCACTGGGTCGGTGAACATAGGCTATCTGTCATGAAATGTCTGATGAATGAAAGCTATCTGTCCATAGTTCAGAATGGGCCACATGAGATCCCATGGAGGCTCCATGGGTGAATTTATTTCAAGGGATCAGAAAGAGATAGAATGGGTATGCTTTCCTTTTCCAGAGAATAAACCAGTCTTCCACCTCTGGTCTCACTCAAGTATCCAAGGGATGAGCCTTTGCCCCATCAAACATGCCTGATTTTAGTGTCGCCGCACTTTACTACTTCAGAGAAAAGACCAGAGAAAATGTCTTCAACTTTACTTATAACTTTGCAGCCCCTTCTACCCTACCCTCAGCCTTGCCTTCAGAGGGATATGAAGAGGCTGGTTGTTGGGTATCATGTCAGGCTTTTAGCTTTTTCTGGCATGCTCGGGCCACTGTAAGTTTTTTCATCTGCTTCAAGATTCTAGTTTAATCTCTCTCTTTCTCTCTCTCATTCTGTCATTCTGTGGTATTATCTCCTATCCCCAGGTTTTTTTTTTTTGTGGACTTCTATCATTTTTAGCATTTATCCTTTCCTCCTATTTGGTGGAGTTTGGTGAATAGAGGCAAATATTTATGTTGAGTCCATAGATTGATTTTTTTCTTTTTATTACTCAGTGTCATGGTTTGACTGTAATGTATGTTTGTATTTAAACCTCGTAGTTAATCCTTAGCTGGTGGAAGCTTTGGGAGGCTTAGAGACCCTTGCTTGAGGGGGTATGTCACTGAGTTCAGGCCTTGGGATTTAAGAGTCCAGTCATGATTGCTACTGTTAGCTCACTCACTCTACTTCCTCCCTGCTGGTGTAGAGATGTGATTCCCAGATTTCTGCTTCTGCCATGTTTGCCCACCATGATGAAAATTCCCCTCTGTCATGGTTTGATTCAGGTGTCCCCCATAAACTTAGGTGTTCTAAATGCTGGGTTCCCAGCTGATGGAGATTTGGGAATTAATGCCTCCTGGAGGGAGTGTATTGTTGAGGGCAGGCTTATGGGTGTTATATCCAGCAGCCCTTGCTAGTGTTTGGCACACTCTCCTGTTCCTGTTGTCTACCTTATATTGGCCAGGGGGTGGTATCCACCTTCTGCTCATGTCATCGTTTTCCCCTGTCACCATGGAGCTACCCCATTGAGCCTTTAAGCCAAAATAAACCTCTTTTTCCCACAAGCTGCTATTGGTTGGGTGATTTATATCAGCAATATGAACGTGACTGCAACAGTAAAGAGGAGTGAGATTGCTGCTAGACACCTGACTTTGTGGCTTTGACCTTTTGGAGCTGCTACTCAAGAGGAATATGGAAGGATTTTAAACCTTGGCCTAAGAGATGCCTTGCAGTGCTGCAAGTACAGCTTGAGGTTTGTCTTATGAGGGTGAGAAAGAGCTTTGCCTGAGCTGGGCTAGAAGCAGTCTGTGTGAGAGGCTTACTGTTATGCCCATGTCCTGAGAACTTGTGTAGTGTTGCTTTGCATAGAAATAAAGACTGGTGTGAGCAGAGGTATATGGTACAGAAATGAAGTCTTTGGACCAAAACAGCTGCAAGTTCAGCTGCAATTGTATGAAAGAATATAACCATTGAGATTGGGCCAGCTGACCTGCATTGGGGCAACAGAAAGAATGCAGTCTTTTGAATTCTGAATGCGTGTCCTGTTCTTCAAAGTTTGCTTTATTCCTCCATGGATTAACAAACTGGCACCCTACTTGGTATTGTGGAGAATAAGAAATGCAGGAAAGAGAGGGTCATTGAGTTTGCAACACAGTCTTGCGATTTGGAATTGACCTTGGGCAGTGTGAAACAGGTTTGCTGGATGCCTGCATGGAGACCCCATGGAGGCATGGGGTGAGGATGGGCTGTGAGTTGCAGTGGAGACCCAGCAGAGATGTGAGGTTCATGAAACAATTTCTACAGAGAGCTGCTAGCCCCAGATGAAGTTTTCCAGGACTGAGTAGCCTAGCTAGAGGGGTGGAATTGGAACTCCAGGGCCTTATTAGTGGTTACAATTATTGGACTTGGAGACTTGTCACTGGTTAGAGTTGTTGGAGTTGGAACTACAGTTTGATGTTTGCCCTGTTTAAATCTCTACGAGATTTAAATATTTCTTTGCTATGCCCAGTGTCATCTTTTGTAGTTTGAGTGCTTATTCTGTGCCATTATGGGTTTTTGAGGGATGTTTTGGTATTCTGATTCAGTTAAAAGACCTTGGGTTATAGGGATGTTTTAACATCATTAGGGTTGATAAAAACTATGGGGACTTTTAAAGTGGAATGGATGCATTGCATTTAAAATCATGTATGGTTATCAGTTTATGGGGGCCAGGGGAGGAATATCATGGTTTGATTCAGGTGGCCGCCATAAACTTAGGTGTTCTGAATGCTAGCTTCTGAGCTGATGGAGATTTTGGAATTAATGTCTCCTAGAGGCAGTGTATTGTTGGGAGCAGACTTATGGGTGTTATAGCCAGTTTCCCCGTGCCAATGTTTGGCACACTTTCCTGTTCCTGTTGTCCACCTGATGTTGGCCAGGAAGTGATGTCTACTCTCTGCTCATGCCATTGTTTCCCTCAGCCATCATGGAGCTTCCCCTCTAGTCTGTGAGCCAAAATAAACCCGTTACCCCACAAGCTGCTCTCAGTCACATGATTTCTGCCAGCAATGTGAACCTGACTGCAACACCCTCAAAACTGTAAGGTGGAAATAAGCCCGTTCCTTCCATAGGCTGCTTTTGCTCAGGTGTTTGACCCAGCAAGGAGAAGGTCAGTATTACAATCAGTACTGGCTCCCAGAGGCAGGAGTAATGCCCCGGGTGGGGTCAGTAGCTGGGAGCCACTCAGTACTCTATGTTCTGTGATGTGCACAAGTCTTAACTTCTGACACGTGGCTCTTGTAAGGTCACTCAAATTAAGTCCACCTTCCATGTTAGAGACTGCTACCTCTACAGCCCTCAGGAACTGACACTGACAAGTATTCTTTTGTAGTTTTATTCATTTATTTGCTTATTTATTTATTTGAGAGAGAGAGAGAGAGAGAGAGAGGGAGGGAGAGAATGGGTGTGTCAGAGCTTCTAGCCATAGCAGACGAACTCCAGATGCATGTGTCACCTTGTGCATCTGGCTTACACAGGTACTGGGGAAATGAACCTGGGGCCTTAGGCTGTCAGGCAAGTGCCTTAACTACTAAGCCATCTCTCCAGTAGTTTTAGATCTGACATGAGATTTCTTTTTTTTTTTTTTACCTTCCCAATCTTCCAGGGGCTCAAATTTGTAGCCTTTTCATGGCTGTGCACATTGAATTAAAATACTCCTTCTGACGGTCACATTTGATATAATTTATGATACTTGGGACATTTATGAAGAAGCCGATCCTAACACACATCTAGGAAGCAAGGACCCGGGTCCACCAGGAAGGAGCATGGCTTACGTTTAACCTGCACAGGAGAAGAAGGCAACGTATCCTTGGAGCTATCAGCTGCCTCTATGAGGACAGCCAATTTCTTGAAGCTTACGGTTAACTTCATACTATTCAAAGCTTTCTGAGGGCATTGACTATTAATCATTAGATGACTATTCAAAAGGTGTCCTGAGATGGACACTTTAACAAACAAAGGTTAAGTTATTTAACAATGGTTGGGTAAGTTTCAAGCAATTAACTTGGTGGAACAATTATTATGAAAGGAAGGTAATGATTAGTCAGATAAATGTGGAAAAGTTTTTGTGGCTATCTTTTCCTACCAGGAAATCCCAGATGTGCAGGCCTGTAGTATACATGAGCCTGGGAGATGGCATGGGGTCTTTATATATGTGGGAACAAAGGAGTTGAAACTAAGAAAAACAGGAAACTAAAACTAAGACTTCTTTGTGTCAAGGGAATGTTTTGCCCAGCATGGCTCCAGGTTTTTTTTTTTTTTTTTTTGCCAAGTACACAACTAGTCAGGAAGCAAATGAATTTGTCCTTGGGACAGCAACCTCCTGAAGAGGTGAAGTTCTTGTGTCTAATATAATCCTGTTCATATGCTTCTATGAAGCCAAATAAAAATAGGGTTTTATTCAAGCCTTTTGTGCTTCAAGTCTGACTTCCTCTTACCCAGTATTTCACTTGATCAGGAACAACTATGCAGCTACGAGAGTGACAATCGCCAAGAACAAAGAAACCTAAAAACACTTGTAGTTATTATGTTGGGCAAAATATTGCACTGGGATAATTACAATCATCAAAATATACTCATGTTGGAATTTTTTGTTTGAAATGTTAATCTTGGGCTGGAGAGCTAGTTTAGTGGTTAAGTGCTTGCCTGTGAAACCTAAGGACCCTGGTTCGAGGCTTGACTCCCCAGGACCCACGTTAGCCAGATGCACAAAGGGGCGCACGTGTCTGGAGTTTGTTTTCAGTGGCTGCAGGCCCTGGCACGCCCATTTTCTCTCTCTCTCTCTCTGCCTCTTTCTCTCTCTGTCTGTCATTCTCAAATAAATAAATAAAAAGTAAACAAAAAATTAAATGTTAATCTCTGAGGAGTAAGTATACTAAATTCTCTCAGCCATTGCAGTCCGCCACTTCCTATGATCTGTCTCAGCCAAGGTAGCAACCAGCTTCTCAGAAGTGCAAGCCCATGGACCTACATTTAGGCACAATGCCTTATACCTCACACCTCCTGAGTGGGCTTTCTTGTTATCAGTAAGGCAGGTGACCTGATGTGTCCACAGTACATCCCAGAAGTACAAGGATGTCAGGATTTCTTAATGCACAGGAAGCCAGGAACTAGTAAGCTGTCTTTCCAGTCTTGGATAACAGTAACAAAAGGCCATTTTTCATATAGGTATTCGAAGGCCTTCCCACCAGTTGTCCAAAGAGATGGTCAGGTAAAATAATCAACATGGTAATGCATATTTTCACATTTGATTTTCTTATCACCCTTGCTTCCCTGGTGGTGTATTTTCTTTATTTTTCATTTTTAAAATTTTATTTATTTATTTATTTTTGAGGTAGGGTATCAGTCCAGGCCAGGCTGACCTGGAATTCACTATGGAGTCTCGGGTGGCCTTGAACTCACAGTGATCCTCCTACCCCTGCCTCCCGAGTGCTGGGATTAAAGGCGTGCACCATCATGCCCAGCTATTTTTTTATTTTTGAAAGAGAGAAAGATGGAGGGAGAGAGAGAGAGAGAGAGAGAAATGGGCACACTAGGGTCTTCCAGCTGCTGTGAATGAGCTCTAGATGTGTGAGCCCCTTGTGCACATGTGTGGCATTACATACTTGTGTCACTGTGTGTCTGGTCATGTGGGACCTGGAGATTCACACATGTGTTCTTAGACTTTGCAGGCAAGCGCCTTAACCACTCAGCCATCTCTCCAGCCTATGATGGTGCATTTTATAATTGTTGGATTTTTTTTTTAAGATCCATTTTTATTTATTTATTTGATACTGAGAGAGAGAAAGAGAGAATGCACACACCAGGGCTTCCAGCCAAATGAACTCCAGATGCATGCACCACCTTGTGCACCTGGCTCACGTGGGTCCTGGGGAATCTAACCTGGATCCTTACACTTCACAGGCAAGCTCCTTAACTGCAAAGCCATCTCTCCAGCCCCTAATTGTTAGATTTTTGTCTAAGACTATATTTTTCAAATCTCAGGTAAGCCAAATAAGAATGATGGCAAAAAATCTGTCTATGGAGAATTTTAACTTTTCCCTACTATCACTAATATAGTGTTACTTATACAACCAATCAGGTTTGGATAGCTGATTTTATCTTATTTAGGCTTAATTATTTTTGGTTAATTCTCCATAAGATAGGCTGGCTATCTGGCAAACTAATCTCTGGGCAGACAAGAGTCCTAAACTCATGAAGTCAGACAAAGTCTCAAGCCTCAGGGCTTAGGTGACTATTCTTGGCTCTAAGAAAAGACAAAGAGAACGCAAGAGATTAGAGCCATGAACAGCCTTTCCCTAGGCCTTGTGCTATTGGAACGATTTTTACATTTGATCTTTTTTCCTTGGAACACTTCTGATCTTTTGTCTTCTGAACTCAAGACAGAAAACACTGACAGCCAATGACTACGAGGCAACTTTCAGCACATGTGAAACTACTGGATGGTAAAAGAACACAGAAACTCACTACGCATCAAGGGAGTCTAGTGAACATCTGTAGTGAATGTACAGTAATTTTATAACCAAAGTAAAGCAGATGCTGCTTTCCTATGTAAAGCTAAGTTAGAATAAAGCATTGAAACCAATTCTTACCGAGTCCCAGTTTCCAGTGGTCCAGTGGCAGCAAAGGTGTCTGTTGCAGGGCATGGTGGAGGGGGGCCTTTTTGTCCAGTCACAGAGGCCTCCTGGACAAGACACTCCTCTCTCCTGAATGCCACCTCCACAAGACCTGGAACACTGATAGGCAATAAAGTCAAGGTGATATGAGAAGCAGGTGGGGGCACCTTCACTGATAAGGGTAAAATGTTCGACTACCTTTTTTTTTTTTTTGCTGTAGACTATTAGAGAAGCTTGTATTGAAACCCGGAACCTCTTCACAGATTCATTATATGACCCATCTAGTTGCCTAAGTAACAGTGGTGAAACAAAACACACAGAGAGAGGGTGATGGTGATGTAGTTTTGAGGATGAAAGGTAGTAAAAAATTCAGAAGATTCCAAATAATCCACCATTAAACGAAAGGGAAAACGTGGTTAAAAACTCAAATGAGTAGTCTTTCTAGAATGAATGTTTTGTCATCTACATATAAAATTAATGGTCATTCCAGAAGCAATGTGATATTTGCTTTGCTTTCTGACACAAATGTTTAGAAATCAATATGTAAGGTTTAGATTAAAAAATATAATTATCTTTGGCATCCTAAAAGTGGAACATACATTCTCTCTGCTTCCTATTAAAATGTGATTCCCACTTATACAGTTTTAGAATTATGTGTTCCTCTATTGGGGATAGAAACAGGTTCTGAATGTGTGGGCTGCAATGCTGACGAGGTAAACGTGAGATGGCAGGTTGGATGTCTAAAGGGACACACTCCTAAAACATGCTAGGCTTTTTGCTTACCAGAATAATTTATAAGATCTATATTGTCTTATTTTCACGATGCTTCTAAGGTAAAATTCAATAATTAACTAGGAATATTTGGAAAATAATTTGAGTAATGGGGCTGGAGAGATGGCTTAGTGGTTAGGCGCTTTCTTGTGAAGCCTAAGGACCCCCATTCAAGGCTTGATTCCCCAGGACCTACGTTAGCCAGATGCACAAGGGGGCGCACGCATCTGGAGTTTGTTTGCAGTGGCTGGAGGCCCTGGCGCACCCATCTCTCTCTCTCTATCTCTATCTGCCTCTTTCTCTCTCTGTCTGTTGCTCTCAAATAAATAAATTAAAATAAATGGGAAAAAAATTTAAAAATATGTGAGTACTTTGAAAACACCATGCAACAGGTATTTATGGCATGGTTACAACAAATTATGGTCACCTTGGCAATATCAAGTTGATCATATCAGGCATTATGTGTATCATGATACAGAATGTAGGTAACATATAATTAACTATTGATACTCAATAAAATAGCTAATATGCTGCCTTCACAATATTCCAGCTTTGAGAACCAACCCAGATTCTTTTTTTTTTTACATTTATTTAATCTGGTTGTAACCTATCTGAGGAGTAACAGAGAGAAATCTTGTTTTGGATCCTTGTGGATCTCAATATATGCATATGGATCCAAAGCCACCTGATGAGGCAGAAGGATACACGGGAGCTAACCTTCCCTGCCAATCCAGGAACTGGAAGCTTCACCTGCACAGATCCAGGCCAGGTTCATGGTGGGGTTGGAGGCCTGGGTTCAAACACGGGAGCAACAGGTACTCCATGCACTCCAGAGTGGAGTGGGGGGAAGAAGATTATCAACCAGTGTTCCAAGCTGCCCAGAAAATGCCATCCAGTGGTCCACTGCAAAGCCAAGGATTGGCGTGGGCGTTTCACCCAGGGGCAGGACCACGCTTCAGGGGAATCAGCTTTCTATAAGAACTCTGTCATTGTCTTCCTACGCTCTCCTGGAGGTCGGCAGGCATTCCTTCCTGAAGCAGATTCATCCACTCTCCCCGGTTTTCGCTCTACTTTGTACCCACTGAGCCACCTTCTATTGTAGACTCCTGTAGCAGATAGCAGAAAGAGGCAGAGGGCAGGGGAGAGAGAGAGAGAGAGAGAGAGAGAGAGAGAATGGACACACCAGGGCCTCCAGCCACTGCAAATGAACTCCAGACGCACGCGCCCCCTTGTGCATCTGGCTTATATGGGTCTTGGAGAGTTGAAACAGGATCCTTTGGCTTTGAGGCAAATGCCTTAACTGCTGAGCCATCTCTCCAGCCTGAGGAAGGGGTTTATTGGTGCTTAAAGATTCAGGGGAAGTTCCGCAATGCCAGAAGAAGCTGACCTGCTTTCACAGGACCAGACAGAGAGAAAAGCACAAGCCAGAAGCCACACAGCACAGCACACTTCAGGAACTGCAGGTAGGCACACTTTGTGTATCTTTGGATTGAAACCTCAAACCCACCACCATACTTTAGGGCTGGACCCTAAGATCCACCCAGTCACACTGCCTCCAGCCAGGTGGCTGCAGATCCAAACTACAAGCTAATAAAACACGGAATATATTGGGAGGAGGGACATCTATTCAACTACCACAAGTCAGCAGAGATATTAGCTGTCCTGAATTAACACATCACTCAGCTGTAGTTGTTCAACCTCAGGAAGGTTTCTTTAGTCTTTAAGTCTTTCTTTCTCTACCTGCAATGTGGAATGAAGAAAGCTCACTACCCACGTCATTGTGAGAATGAATCCAAGGTGCTGTCGATCAAATAACGAGCCCCAACTTTCCCAATATGCTGTGTTTGTTTCTTTCTCATCTTTCCACTATGCAGACCTGCAGCTGGGGTGGGGGTATTATTATTTTTTCAGCTATGGATGCATTTATCTACTGGAAAATGTGGTCATCATATTTTACCAAAGAATTCCTTGTTTTCACCTGTCAAAACCCAAAACTCACCAGAACCAGGGCCCTCACAAAAGAAACACAAACACTTCTTTTTCTTTGTTTGTGCAAACAATGATGTCCATTTTGATTGAGAGACAGGAGGACAATTGAAGTGTGTGGAGAAGATCTGACCATTTTCCCCTGCCTGACCGAGGAGCCTCAAAGAGGTGTGCTCTAAATAGCTCTCACCACAGTAGAACTGTTTCAAATCATTTCACTGTGTTCATTTCCCCAGCAGGGGCTCCAATTACCCAATATATTCATTGTGAGATGAGCTAGTAATAAAACACTGCATTATCATGGTCGAAGCCACACCATATCATCTTCTCAATGGAATTCTTTCAGCTCCTGAGTGTTCGGCCTGCTCGGTTTCCCCCATACAGTGTGGGGTTCACTCAATGGACTCCAAACACCTACATAACACAGGTTTGGTTTTCCCTGAAGGCCTAGACTCACATGGTAACACAGCAACTCCTGATTTTTTCAGAATTGATACGTAGAACAAGGGGTGTTCCTTGGGGGGGCAGGGGTGTATACCTGGCTCCAGGGCTCCACCTGCCATTCTTGGCAGGGCTCCGGGTTACAGCTCAAGCTCAGCGGGGGAGGGATGCCAGCCAGGAACTGGCAGTGATGGGGCCTCAGGCTCCGGTGGTGGTCCCTGCTGTCCACGCACTGAATCTCACGGATCTTGAAGCCCCCGCTGCAGTTCCGGGAACACTGTGGGGAGCAAAACAGAGGTAACCCCAGAGTCCTCGGCATCAGGCCTCCATCCTTCCCCATGGGGCTTCGGGCTCCCATCATGAAGATGGGTTAGGGTTCGTTTGGATGAGCCCCATTTTCCTTCACACTCATGGAGAAAGAGTCATCCACCCAGCGCCCCCAGCTTGGGCTCCTGCAGTCAGAAAAGCCATCTGGAGGCATGAGGGTTTGGACGGGTGGCAGCAATGGACGAGAATTCCCGTTTTGTCCTTCATGGGTCTCAGGCCTGTCCTATAACTCTGATACACTCTGAGCCTCAGGCGTCACATCTGCAAACTGGGATTATAGGTAATCATGACTTCACAGGCTGTTGCAAGTAATACACGGTTGGGGTGGGAGAAAGCATGTTGGCGTAGTTTGCCTCAGCAGGTGACCATTCTTCTTCTTTTTTGTTTTAACTGAGGCTTAGAGACTTTTAAAATTTTTTTATTTATATTTATTTATTGGATACAGAGAGAGAGAGAGAGAGAGAAACAGAGTGAGAGAGATAGTGTGAGAATGGGCATGCCAGGGCCTCCAGCCACTGCAAACAAACTCCAGATGCATGCGCCATGATGTGCATCTGGCTTATGTGGGACATGGAGAATCGAACCTGGCTCCTTAGGCTTCGCAGGCAAGCACCTTAGCCACTAAGCCGTCCCTCCAGCCCAGAGAGTGACCATTCTTATTGATATCTATATCAATTCCAGGCAAACAAGCCTCACAGGGTTCCTGAGATGGAGAGGCTTGGAGCCCCATGTTGGTTGGGAGCTCTCTAACCCACATTTCTCTTAGAAACCTGCTGAAACAGTCTTTACATCCAGTGTGAACACAGACTGGACTACCGTGATTCTCATTAACACACCTGTCAGCGGGGTGCGTAGCTCGCTGTCAGAGTACTTCCAAATGTACACAAGGCCCTGGGTTCAATTCTCGCCACCACAGACTGCCCCTCGTCTCTCAGTCCTGACCCCTGGGAAGCAGTGTCCACAGCCTGCTCTGTCACGGGAAATTGCACAGTTCCCCTACAGGCTGCTGACACCCCCTTGGGTCAGAGAAAGCATTGAGCTGTCTCGGCTTCCTACAGCAAGAGCTTGGCTTTCCATCTGCTTATGATCTTAGTCTAGTGCTTCCTGGCATCTTCGCTCCTGTATATCGCTGCCTGTCGGCACCTGAGGTAGGGAGACTGCAGATAGACCTCCCTGCTCATTGGCCCAGCCTCTCCTAGGGTTAATAGTGTGTCCTTGTATCCTGGATGTTTGGTCTTCTGCTCTGGAATTGACCTGCTGTATCACTTTCCTTAGGCATCAGCTTAAATGAAACCTACTGAACACAGAGGCCTTCCTTGAACACTTTACCCAAAGGAAACACCTCCTCTTGTTTTTTCTCCTGTCCTCTCTTTGTAGTATGTCACATCTCACAGACTTTCTATGCTGTGTCCCTGTCAAGAAGGAGGGATCCGACTGTCTTGCTCAGCATTGTACCATAATGCTCTAGCACAAGGCTGGTGTAGCTGCTAAGTATGGATTTGTTGAGTTTAAAAAAAAAAAAAAAGAGGGGCTGGAGAGATGGCTTAGTGGTTAAGCGCTTGCCTGTGAAGCCTAAGGACCCCAGTTCGAGGCTCAGTTCCCCAGGTCCCACGTTAGCCAGATGCGCAAGGGGGCGCACGCGTCTGGAGTTCGTTTGCAGAGGCTGGAAGCCCTGGCGCGCCCATTCTCTCTCTCTCCCCCTATCTGTCTTTCTCTCTGTGTCTGTTGCTCTCAAATAAAAAAATTAATTAATTAATTAATAAAAAAAAGAGGACTTCTGGTCAAGATGGCAACTGCCTAACTGCGTGGCACATCCCTGGGAAAGAAAGATGTAGACCCTAAGGAGAGAGCCACCCCATCACACCTCAAAAGGGCCCCAGCTGAAACTATGAATAATTGGTGAAATGAGCAAGGGTGCTGTTTTCTTGGTGAACTTGGTACCAGCACAAGGGTGAAGGAGATAGACACAGAGAACAGTCAACTCCTACCAAATCAGATATCCAGAGACACAGAGGCTCCCAACACCTCATCACTGAAGCAGACCAAAAATGAACCCAACATGGCTCAGGGAAATTTTGCAGAAGAGGGGGCGGAAAGAATATCAGAGCCACATGTTGAGTCATGATATACAGAGACATTTATCGCACCAATAACTGTGGGCTAACTCCACAATGCACAACCCATATACCTCAACAAGGAGGGGCCAGGGGAATGGGGGAGGACATGGACGAGCCTAACAATGGTTACCAACTTGACTATTCACTGAGTACAAAACTAATTAATTAATAAAATATACATAAAAAAGAATTCAGGAGTTGGGGATAAAGCATTTGCCACACAACTGAGTACCTGGGTTTGGATCCCCAGGCGCCACCTACACAAGCGTGAAGGCGTGGCGGGCTTCTGCAGTCCAGGGCACCTACCGCAGGGGGAAAGGAGGCAGAGACAGGAGAATTTCCCAGGAGCTCAGGAGTGGAGCTGTGAACAAGAGACCGTCTTTCAAGGAGGTGGAAGGTAAGGTGAGGATCCACCTCAATGTTATCTTCTGATTTCCACACTTACATGTGGGCCATGGACATATATCCCAAATAAATTATCTTAAAAATGTGTTCAGAGGAAATGATAGCTTTACTCTCAGTAGGCAAATAAATTATCTGCATTATCACAAAATGAGTCTTGTCTTTTCCTTTTCTTTTCTTTCCTTTCTTTTTTTTCTCTCTTTATTCCCTTTTCCTCCCCCTCCATTTCCCCCTACCCCTTCCCTTTCTTTTCCCATTCCCTCCTTCCTTCTTTCCTTCTTCCTCCCGCCCTCCCTCTTTTCATTCTTTCCAATGTGTACGCATGTGCACATGTGTGGAAGTCACAACCCTGGCTGCATTGCTCATGTGTACATTTTTCAAGGGTTCTGAGGATTGATCTCAGGTCTGCATTCTCTCATGCTTGCAAGGCAAGGACTTTTCCAACTGGGCTATTTCCCTCCTTTTTTAACTTTGTCTTTAAAAAATATTTTTAAAATATTTTATTTATTTATTTATGAGAGGTAGAGAGAGAGAAAGAGAGAGGAGAGAGTGACAGACAATGAGAATGGGAGTACCAGGGCCTCCAGCCACTGCAAACGAACTCCAGACGCATGTGCCACCTTGTGCATCTGGCTTACATGGGACCTAGAGAATTGAACCTGGGTCCTTAGGCTTTTCAGGCATGCATCTTAACCACTAAGCCATCTCTCCAAGCCCTCTTTTTAAAACTTTTTATTGATAGCTTCCATAAATATAGACAATTACCATGATTATAATCTCCTCCCAATGTTCCTCCTTTCCTCCTCCCAAATTCCTCCTCCACTGAATCCCTCCTTCTTTCCAATTAGCCTACTTGGATGCCATCATATTTTCCTCCTATTTGTAGGTAGTAGCATACACTGTGGAGTTGTGAATTTCAAAGCCACGTTGTGTCTGGATGACAGCACTGTGAACACCCCTCCCCTTCCTTTGGCTCTTACAATCTTTCCACCACCTCTTCTGCAATTGACCCTGGGCCTTGCAGCATATGATAGGTTTCTGATGGAACTTACAGTTTACCTGTTGGGCTGCATTAGCTAGCCAGTAAGCCCCTAGGGGATCCTTATGTTTCTGCCCCTAGTGCTAGGATTATAGGTTCGTTTAAACAATTTTTAATATAAACTAATATATTATATTAATATTAATTATATTATTATATATAACAAATACAATATATAATTATATATAGTATGCACAATTATATAATATTGATATATAATATAATATAAAATAAGTTAATATTTTATTTATTTATATATATTTAATATTTTATCTTTATTTAGAGAGAATGGGCATGCCAGGGCTTCCAGTCACTGCAAACAAACTCCAGATGCATAGCATCCCTTGTGCATCTGGCTTCTGTGGGTCCTGGGGAATTGAACTGACATTCTCTGGCTTTGCAGGCAAGAGCTTTAAGCACCAAGCCATCTCTCCAGCCCAGGAACAGCTAATATTTTACATGGTTTCTGGGGATTCAAACTCTCAGTTTCTCATGCTTGTGTGACAAGGCTTCATTCTCTCCAAGCGATCTCACTAGCCACCCCCCACCCCCGGATTATTTTGAGAAAGGGTGTCTTGCTGTGTTTCTCAGGCTGGCTTCACACTTAGTCTTCCTGCCTTGGGCCTTGGTCTTTGGCATGCTGGGATTACAGATCTGTGCCACCATAGCCCATCAAGAATGTTTTTCTCGATGCCCTCAATTCTTCTCTGTTATCTTGCTGACAGTATTGACTGAAAAAAAAAAAAAGTGGCATCCAGATAGAGCACCGATTACCATGAAGCTGCTATGGCATGGTGATCTCTGGCTCTCCTCTCTATATGAGGAAACATCATATTTGCAGTTGCGAAATGAAAATTCCTCAAGTCTTTTCAATAGAAGAAGAGCCCCAAATCCAGATGCAACTTCTTTCTCTGATCGGGAGCTTGCACCAAGTCACTTCAGATCTCGGTCTGCAACACGGGAAGTCATGGGCCCATATGACCAAGGGACAGCTGGGTGTTCGAATGCTTCCATAAATCAAGTGCGTTTAGCACCTTAGAAATAATCAACACTTGCCAGACAGCTCCCTAAAAATGCAAACTAAAGGCATCATCTTCCTGCCACTTGGCGAGCACAAAGAAAAAAAAAAAGTATCTACTAAAACTAGTTTTATTAAGAGAAAATTTTGTGAGACCTAAGTGTAAAAATTGAGTTTTATTTTCTTATATTATTCATGTTGCTACAATCTGATATTTCCAAATATAATTTTTAGGGCTGGAGAGATGGCTTAATGGTTAAGGCACTTGCCTGCAAAGCCAAAGGACACAGGTTTGACTCCCTAGTACCCACGTAAGCCAGATGCACTAGGTGGTCCATGCATCTGGAGTTTGTTTGCAGTGGCTGGAGTCCCTGGCACACCCATTCTCTCTCTTTTTCTCTCTCTGCCTCTTCCTCTCTCTTTCTCTCTCTCTCAAATAAATAAATACATAAATGTTAAATATAATTTTCAAATTAGCACCCTTCTTTTGTCAAGCACATAGCCACATTCAATAGGAATGGACTTCACTGGCATGCTGCAGACAGCAACAAGGGCAGGAAGGCACTCATTAAATCTATGATTTTTCTACTCCATTTTCCCAGGGTCCTCAGAAGCAGCGCACTTTAGTCATTTCACTCCTAAAGCTGTTTCGCCTTTGCGTGCCAAATGCCAATGGCTGCAGTCATTGCCTTATGGCTGTAGGTCATTTATATTCCTGTTTTTCTAACCTTGAAGGTATGGGAGCAGAAAGATTGGCTGACACCTGGTGAAGCCAAGCAGGTCAGACAGTCTTCCAGCTACTGCATCAGTTGCTTTAACTGATGTGATTTATAAATGAAAACAAGATCCAATGAAATAATGCTTCAGCTTACAGGAGCCACTGATAGAAAGAAAGATGCCACATCAACCTGTTCTTTCTTGGGATATTTTTGGATTTGTGAGTTATCTTGATTCACTTTCCACTCTGGATTCGCACAGAGTGTTCCAAGATATACATCAACAAAATTAATGAACGTGGGGGCAGAAGGTCAGCCCAGAGCGTTTAGTTATGGTTCTGGCCCCAAATGGCTGCACGGCTGGATTAATCATTTCTCCCAGATTGCATTTCTCTATGGGTGACAAAATGTGAACATTTCCTGATTCATTTCAGAAATAAATAATATCTGCTTGACTCAACTCTGCAAAGGTCAGTGCTCCTTCCTAATATATGGTGAGCGTGGGGGGGGGGGAACATGGTGTCCAGCCAGTGCTTTGCAGAATGTTCCTCCAAGACATGCATGATGCTATATAGCATGCATGCTTAGGTATCAGAGTCACGTTGGGGCTTTCAAGTCTTTCCTTGTCACTTACCACATCTCTCTCATCATAAGAGTCACCTACTTCCACCATATAAATTTTCTTTCTCTGAAATTGGTATGTGTCATGCAATGGATGCACATATTTCTTTTTCAGGCAAGCCCAACAGACGGACCTTTTATTCCTCGTTTTTATGTGAGAGAGTGAGAATGAGAGCAAGTAATAGAGAGAGAGAGAGAATTGGTAGGCCAGGGCCTCCAGCCACTGCAATTGAACTCTAGACGTCACCCCCTTGTGCACATGTGTGACCTTGCGTGCTTGTGTGTCTGGCTTACATGGGACCTGGGGAGTCAAACATGAGTCCTTAGGCTTCACAGGCAAGTGCCTTTAACTGCTAGGCCATCTCTCCAGTCCTGGATGTACATATTTATGCAGTGTTTCCTTGGGCCTTAAAAGCTGTAATTAAAGTGGTGACATGTCCACCAGTTGGTGGCTTCTTAGAATTGGGATTCTGCCACATGAACCTCATAACCAAGAGTGTGTTAGCCATTTGACTACTCCAAGTCCTAGTTTCCTCATCAGGAATGAGAGTCCTATATTGAAGTAATAATGAAGTTGTCTTTTGAAAGCTTTCAAGTTAGGCACATCATGATATTGGTGGGTGAGGTATCTACACGTAGATCAAGTCCTCCCAAGTTTATGGAAGCTCTGCGCATCTATCTGCTTAGTGCTAGGGCGTGGCACTTCACTGACAGAGCTCCTCTGCCCACCGTCCTCTTGTTCCATGTCCAGGAAGCCAGAGGTTAAGAAATGCCCAGTGGCCAGTACTGACCTTCACTCTAGAGTTCACATCTTACCCAGGGCTTTGTGAGAATAGTCTTTTACCAGTTACAAAGCCTTGTTCGTGTACTATTACAGTTTGGATCTAGAATGTTCTCCAAAAGTCATGTCCCAGCATGGTGCTAATGGGAGGTGGTAGAAACTTCAAGGGGTGGGAAATTCCATTCTCTGATATCATCTCCCTTCCTAGCCCCCTCCCCCCTTTTTGGCTCCACAGTCAGGAGGTGAGCAGCCGAGGTTCATCACGTGTTTCCTGTCATCTAACAACGCTGGCTCAAAGTAATAGGACAGATTGGCCAAGGACTGAATTCTTGAAAACGATGAATCTGGGCTGGAGAGATGGCTTAGCGGTTAAAGCATTTGCCTGCAAAGCCTAAGGACCCAGGTTTGATTCCCCAAGACCCACATAAGCCAGATGCATGCACAAGGTGGTGCATGTGTCTGGGGTTTATTTGCAGTGGCTAGAAGCCCTAGCGTGCCCATATCCTCTCTCTCACTCAAATAAATAAAAATAAAATTGAAAAATTAAAAAAAAAATCTATGAATCCAAGTAGGGCTTTGCTTTCTGTATGTTGATTATCTGTGATGTTGATTGTGGTGACAGAAAGGTAAGTAACACACTGACCCCTTCAACAACTTTATAGGGTAAGTATAGACCATATTATCCACTTCAATTTTGAGGTGAGGAAACGGGTGCTCATAAGAGGTTAGATGAATGGACAGTACGCAGGCTAGTTAGTTACAGGGCTTGGTTGTGTAATTAAGTTGCGTGGTCAACTTGATCAGCCTGCTGTGAACGAACTCCAGACGCGTGCGCCCCCTTGTGCACATGCATGACATTGCAGTCTTGCACCACTGCATCTGGCTACGTGGGACCTGGAGATTCAAACGTAAATTCTTAGGCTTCACAGGCAAGTGCCTTCATTGCTAAGCCATCTCTCCAGCTGGTCACAACATATAATTTTTCATTATACAATTACAGATTTCATTATAATGCAAAATTGAAGTAATTTAGAAATAGCAGTGCATGCTAGACAGAGCCATTGATTATTAAAATTTAACTTTTTAATCCCAATTTATCTAATAAGTCAATAGGTGGGTAAAAACTTTGGAGTGAGCGCAAGTCTAAATGTGAGGATTGTGCTGCTTAAAATAGGCCAATGATAATGCCTGTGGTTAACTTAACTATGGCTTTTTATATTTTATTTATTTCCTTGAGAGAGAGAAAGAGAGAGAGAGGAAATAAAAAAAAAACAGATGCAGATATATATAGAACTATTGCGTGCATTAGGACCTCCAGTCACTGCAAACGAACTCCAGACATATGCGCCATCTTGTGCACCTGGCTTCTGTGGGTACTGGGGAATCCAACCTGGGTCCTTAGGCTTTGCAGGCAAGCACCTTAACCACTAAGCTGCCTCGCCAGCCCTCAACTAATGACTTTTATAAGAGGCAGAAAGGAGAGAGTTAGAAAGTACCTTTAGCAAGTGCTCATAAAAGGCTCTGCCCTGTCTGCGAGGACCCAGCCTTCCAGATTACCTCGCTCCAGTTTCCCACTCTCCAGCCAGCGCAGGGGCGCAGATGGCACTTCTTAGCAGGCTCGGGCCTCTGGGTGGCTGCACAGTCCGCATCCTTCTGGGTGCTGCACTCCACGTTTCTCCAGTAGGCCCCCAGTCCGCACGTGGTGGAGCACTGTAGCAGGGAGGAGGGAGAGAGAGAAGAGAAGCTGAGAGCCTTTCTCAGATATAACCTCGGAGCCAAAGGGTTTCTGTCCCAGCCGCTAAGATTGTCTGAGAGTCTTTGCAGGCTAACACTGGGACCCAGTGATCAGAACCTGGATGGGTAGGGCTCAGGAATCAATAATTTATTTTGGTTGTTCAAGGTAGGGTCTCACTCTAGCTCAAGCTGACCAGGAATTCACCATGGAGTCTCAGGGTGGCTGTGAACTCACAGCGATCCTCCTACCTCTGCCTCCCGAGTGCTGGGATTAAAGGTGTGCGCCCCCACGCCCAGCTCTGGGATCAGTAATTTATTTTTATTAGTAACTTTATTTATGAGAGAGAGGAAGAGAGGGCACACCAGGTTCTCGTGACACTGCAGATGAACTTCTGATGCACGCACCACTTGGGTGCATCTGGCTTTATGTAGATGCTAGGGAATCAGACCCAGGCAGGCAGGCTTTGCAAGCAAGCACCTTTCACTGCTGAGCCAAGCCATCTCCCCAGTCCAGGATTGGTATTTTAAACACTTCCCCCAGCCGACTTTAACAAGCATGTGGAATTGGGGCTTTCTGAGTTCCGTGTGATTGAAAAACCCAACGCAAAAGCAAATGTGCTTCGCTTTGAAAATTATCCTAACACAAATGCTTAGCGAGCTGCAGGCACAATGCCAGGCCTCCCGGCGGCGCTGTTCCGAGTGGATGTCAGATGTGAGCACCCGCCTCTCGTCCCATACCGGACGCTGCAATGCCATTCCCTCACTAATTCCATGAGACACGCATGCTGTGGACTAGTTTTATGACGGTATGGCTCAAGAAAGTCAAACTTGGAGCTGGCTTGTCCAAGGAGGAAGACAGAGCACTTGACCCAGCAGTTCTTGGACTGCAGTGTCCGTAGGCAGTTCCTGGGAATGACCTAGATGTCGATTCTGATCCGTCTATGCTGGGCTACACAACATTCCCCATGTCGCGAAAACTCTGGGTTCTCAGACCCACCTGGAGCTGGAAGGATGGCATAAGCTGCTGCGTCTTACTACTTGATCTGCTGGTGATGAATAAGGCAGTTATCTTTTGCCAGAGGTAAAAACCGTTCCTCTCAAGGTATTTAAATTTATTTGTAATTCTTAAACATCTTAAGTTTAGCTTAGTGTCACCTTCAAGGTTATGCAAAGTTTCTGCCATAATTTTTTCCCCCCTTTTATATGCTTAATTCTTTTTTCTTTCTCTTTTTCTTTTTGGGTTTTCAAGGTAAGGTCTCACTCTAGCCCAGGCTGACCTGGAATTCACTATGTAGTCTCAGGCTGGCCTCAAACTCACAGCAATCCTCCTATCTCTGCCTCCTGAGTCCTGGGATTAAAGGCGTATACTTTTTAAATTTTTTTTTTTTGATTATATGAACCTATTGGTGTTGGTCATATTCCCATCAGCTTATACTCCTATATCCTGTCCTACCTGCCCCCGGTCCATTGACTCTCCTCCCCCCTAAAACCACTGGGGTTATTGATGCTCACTGTGAATTCTCTCTCCTGCTTAACCTTAGAAGCATGGTTGATTCCGAAGACACAAAACACAGTTCTGAGCTAATTAAATTATTATTTAATTTAATTAATTTATTTATTTGAGAGCAACAGAGAGATAGAAAGAGAGAGAGAGAGAGAGAGAGAGAGAGAGAGAGAGAGAGAATGGGTGCACCAGGGCCTCTAGCCACTGCAAACGAACTCCAGACGCTTGTGCCTCCTTGTACATCTGGCTAATGTGGGTCCTGGGGAATAGAGCCTCGAATTGGGGTCCTTAGGCTTCACAGGCAAGCGCTGAACCACTAAGCCATCTCTCCATCCCTCTGAGCTAATTTAAAAGGTGATGGGAGTTCAAGAATTTTCTTCTTGAAAGTTTCTTTTGATGAATTATATATACCTAAACCAGCCTTATGTTTCTTTAGCCACACATCTGCTATGTAATATCCACCACGATGAAATACCAAGTCAAATGGGATCCTTAGGTAACATGTGGCATCACAGAAAGGGTTGAGGAGAACATATCTGGTGTCATCAGCTTATTCAAATTCATGCCTGTACAAGTAAACTCTTATCTTTAAAACTTGTTAGGATTTGCTTTAAGTCCTTTATAAGCTCCCTCGGCTGAGGACCCTGGGGCCACTGGAGGTTTAAGCAGGCCTGGGCTGTCGGGCAGGACCAAGGGTCCCTCCTGTCAGAGGCTGCAGCAGACCTAGATGTCACCTTGAGATTGGCAGGAGTGAGGCTGCTCCCTCCCCCAGCCCGGGACACGTGGATGTCCTGATAAGACTTAGGTTTCGCTGTCCCCAGAGCCTAGTGACCTCTTGCCACTTGCCCAGCACATCCCTATATGTTAATGAGGTATCAGCTAGCAGCCTTCACACAGCCAATCCCCCTGTGACCTGTACCTTATACCTCCTTCCCTCACTACTTAGACCCTGTGACCCTGTCCCGATCACCTGCGATGTCACTGCATGCTTATTAGGCATCAGGGGGACCTTTGTACTAATCAATCCCCTTATGACCCGTACTTCTTCCTGCTCTTTCACAAACGCTTATAAACCCATTCCCCTGACAAATAAACGAGCTGTTCTCTGAAGCTGTCTCCCAGGTGTTTCTTTCTGTCACCCTCATGGCCGTTCAAGACCCTGCTCCGCAGTCGCCTGGACGCCCCTGGGACACAGAGGCGCTGTGGCCCCAGGGAGGAATGGAACCAGCACTTCCTTCTTTGGGCATCATTAGACATCTATATAGTGAATATCATAGCAGCTAAAGGACATTAGTCATGTCATAGCTCGATTGTACTGGTGGCCTTCCTTGTTCACAGTAGCCTATACCCAGCTCTTGGCAAAAGGGCTTTGTAGCTTCTCTCATGGAGAGATGGAACGGAGAGATGGAACCTCCTTCCTGAGTGCCTGAATTAGGCTGTTCTCGTGACTTGCTTTTGCTAGCAGAATGCAGTGGTTGATATGCTGGTTCTCAGATCTTGCTCCCCGTTCTTGATGTTGTATTTGACCTTTGGTACAAGAACGAATATGGACTACCCTGCGTGAAAGAGCCAGGTGACTCAGGCCAGGCCGCCCCAGGGTAGCCCTTGGATAATCTCCAGCAGGTGCCTGGAAGACCAATGGAGGTCAGTAGGCTCTTCTGGCTGAGGGCACAAATAGGGTTCTGCAGAAAGTGGCTCATGAGCTACCATTCCCAGGCCAGCAATGAGCCCCTTAAATCTCTAGTGACGGCTGGTCGTTCTTCGTGGGGTATTCACGCTGCAAATAAATGCACATTGTCTCCAGGGCTTGGAATTTGGTCCTATTCACAGACATTTGGTTAATTCTTTTCCACAGTGTCTCCCTGGGCAGCACACAATTGCCCAGAAATAAAGCTGACAAGAGGAAGCTCATAGAATACAGAAGACGCAAAATGGCATTCTGTCGATCAGAGTTTTGCTAAATATACTGAATTTACTTCAAGTCCGGAGTGTGAGATGGGAGAAGAAAAGAAGACTCTGAAGAGGTCAAAAAAGACTTCATTTTGTCCTGGATACCATCCTAGTGACTCTGCCACAACTGACCGCTGAGGTCAAGGAGCAGGCGGTGGGGTGCCCAGAACTGGAACTGATGCGGAGGCTCAGGACAGTGTCGTGCGCAGACTGCTCTGGACAGCTGTGGAGAATCACGCTGTCACTTTCATTCTGCATGACTAGTCAGCTTCTATGTCACCGTCTGGCCCCAGGGACCTGACTGAATGGTGAAGCAATTCACTAAGAGATGGCTTTCTGTCAAAATAAGAGCCATGTGAATACATACTGCACTGTACCTAGTTTTTCTGGTGTGTAACTATACATCAAAAACCTTCTGTGGGGGCTGGAGAGATGGCGTAGCAGTTAAGCACTTGCCTGTGAAGCCTAAGGACCCTGGTTCGAGGCTCGGTTCCCCAGGTCCCACGTTAGCCAGATGCACAAGGGGGCGCACGCGTCTGGAGTTCGTTTGCAGAGGCTGGAAGCCCTGGCGCGCCCATTCTCTCTCTCTCCCTCTATCTGTCTTTCTCTCTGTGTCTGTCGCTCTCAAATTTAAAAAAAAAAAAAAATTTAAAAAAAAAAACCTTCTGTGGGCCTCGTGTGCTTCTGTGACTTGCATATTTTTAAAACCTTCATTTATCTCATATCAGTCTTAGGAGGCAGGCAAAGTCATTACGACCATTGCCATTTTACAGATGAGAAAACTGAGGGACAGTTAACGAGCCAGGATTCAACTGCAGAAAGATCAATTTCAAGCCTTATGCCTATTGATAGTGCTAACTTAGTTTGTTTTTTTTGTTAATCAGTTATTTAGTTTTAATTAGAAAAAAACATAATTAGGAAAAGAAATGTTATGTACAATGGAGATCTTGTTAACCTTTCAATAGAGGACAGAAATTGAGAACATGACCTAAGAGATATTTCTGATCAGATCCTGACTTCTGGCTTAGATCAGAAAAGCCAAAATGGGGTTGGAGAGATGGCTTAGTGGTTAAGCGCTTGCCTGTGAAGCCTAAGGACCCTGGTTCGAGGCTCAATTCCCAAGACCCATGTTTGCCAGATGCATAAGGGGGCACATATCTGGAGTTCGTTTGCAGTGGCTGGAGGCCCTGGTGCGCCCATTCTCTGTCTCTCTCTCTGCCTCTCTCCCTCTGTCTCTCGCAAATAAATAAATAAAAATAAACATTTTTTTTTTTTAAAGAAAAGCTAAAAGGAAGAGAAATCCCGAAGCGCAGGTAAAATGTGAGCGGGCAGCAGGGGAGTAGGATACTCTGGGAGGAAACAGGCTGAATACAAACCCTGGACGGGTCGGGGTAGAGGTGTACAGAAACTTAGACGTTTAGAATGACAGATGTGGCAGTTGGATGAAGAAAAGTAAGAGGCAGTAAGACTAGAAAGATGGATTATATAAGGCTTTGGAGCCCATTGGAGGTTAGGTTAGAGAGGATTCCCTCCTTTCTTCCTTCCCTCCCTCCTTTCCTTTCTTCCTTTCTATCTTTCTCTCTCATAGATGGATTTCATCTGATTTGTATGTACTGAGGAGAGATTAGAGATCTGTGAACAGGGTTTTTGGAATGCTTAGAACAGGCTGTGTAGAGGACAGATTTGGGATTCTTCCTGTATCTCCTGCAGTCGTGTGTGGAAAAGACCAGAGAAGGGAGAGAATTGAGGCGCATAGACTAGCAGAGGAATGAACAAGGGAATCGCAGGAATTAGAGGCTCTGCATTCTCAAATATGGGGACACTATTGATATTTGGAACTATGAAATGTTTCCTTATAAAACTTCCCTGTATACTGCAGAACTTTGATTGCCCTTGGCTCCCAGACATTAAATGTGGGTTACGGCCCCTCCTCCATTGTACCAAGCAGAAACATCGCAGCTCATCTCTGAGTCTCTCCTGCCATTTGATTGGGAACTAAAAAAGGAAATGAAGAGGACATGACAGAAATGACCAGATGCCCCAACTTGGAAAAAGAATTAAAAAAAAAAAAAAAAGGCTAGGGCAATGTTTTAGCCAGACAGGAACCGATGGATAGCAGTGGTGACCCTTGGGTCCCTGTAACAGGATATTGAGAGGTGAGCGAGCCATTATATGGAAGGGAACCCAAAAGAAACTATCTCAGGAGAGAGAAGACACAAAATCAAGAACAATGAGAAACTTAAACCCAGCTTTCATTATGAGTCCTGACCCTCTCAGACAAGTCCATAAATGAAAGATTTTCTATCCAAAATGCAGGGAAGCAGGAGGCACTGATCACTGTCATTAGGAAGTCTCCTGCCAAGGATATCCTGTGTCGTCATAGCCCCGAAGCACTAAAGTCTGCAGTTGCAAACTCCCCATTTAAAGCCAAACTGCCCAGAATTAGCGGCTGTTAGCACTCTTCAAAAAATTTTTATTTATTTATTTGAGAGTGACAGAGAGAGAGAAAGAAGCAGAGAGGAAGGAAGTGCCAGGGCCTCCAGCCACTGCAAATGAACTCCAGACATGTGCGCCCCCTTATGCATCTGGCTAACGTGGGTCCTGGGGAATCGAGCTTTGAACTGGGGTCCTTAGGCTTCACAGGCAATCGCTTAACCACTAAACCATCTCTCCAGCCTGGCTGTTAGCACTTTTAACACAGCTGCTAACTTCTTTGCTGAGTTAAGAGGTATTCAGTGGGACAGTTTATTTTATTTTGTCCAAGTCAAATGATGACATTTGAGCCAACGTAAATTATTTGTGTCTTGATTTATTATAATCAGAACATGTTAACCTCTGAGTTTAGTCATCATAGTTTATGTGTATGCTACCATGGTTTAGTTTCCTTGGATGTAGTAATTTCTTACAGAATCAATTAACATTTTCCAACCAGACAGAATATATTAACTATCCTTAGGACAAAGGCACTGCAACATATTTGAATTCAGTAAGTTCATAACTGGGCTGGAAAGATGGCTTAGTGGTTAAGGCGCTTGCCTGCGAAGCCTAAGGATCCAGGTTTGATTCTTCAGGTCCCACGTAAGCCAGATGCACAAGGTGGCACATGTGTCTGGAGTTCGTTTGCAGTGGCTGGAGGCCCTGGCATGCCCATTCTCTCTCTCCCTTCTTCTCTCTCTGTCTCTGGTAAATAAATAAATAAAAATAAATCTTAAATAATAAATACATAACTATTCTGGGATTTCAGGATGGATGAAAAGTAAGAGTGTGGGTCATCCCATCATAAATATTTATTTTATTTTATTATGTATTCATGTAGGTATGTGGGTGTTTTTTTTTTGTTTTTGTTTTTCGAGGTAGGGTCTCACTCTGGCCCAGGCTGACCTGGAATTAACTATGTAGTTTCAGGGTGGCCTTGAACTCATTGCAGTCCTCCTACCTCTGCCTCCCAAGTGCTGGAATTAAAAGGCACCACCACGCCAGGCATGTGTATTTTTAAAAAAATTTTGTTTATTCTTATTTATTTGATGGAGAGAGAGAGAGAGAGAGGGAATGGACACGCCAGGGTTTCCAGCCACTGCAAAGGAACTCCAGATGTGTGAGCCCCCTGGTGCATCTGGCTAACGTGGGTCCTGGGAACCGAGCCTTAAACTGGGGTCCTTAGGCTTCACAGGCAAGTGCTTAACCGCTAAGCCATCTCTCCAGCCCCATTTAAAAATTTTTTTTGTTTATTCTTATTTATTTGATAGAGGGAGAGAGAGAATGGCATGTGTGTATTTTTGAGGCAGGGTCTCATGAATGCTATGCCGCCTCAAACTTGCTTTTTAGCCTACGTGGGCTTAAATTCACAATATTTCTGTCTCTACCTTCTAAGTGCTAGGCCTACAGACATGTGGCATCACATTTCATGCAAGCAATGTTTTAATAATTCTGTGTTAATTATTTCCTAAGGAGAGCCTTCCCATCATTAACAGTGCTTCCTACAGAAGCCACCTTCTTTGGTGTGTCTCTCCATCTCAGTAATGAGCTTGTTCTCCCCAGGGGCCTGCTGACTGTCAAACCCAGTAAGCCCACTGTCCACTCCTGCCCCTGATCATTAGCAGTACCACGTCTCATAAGTGTGCGACTTATATTCTCTAACTCTTCACTGACCTACAAGATTTTCTCATCTACCTAGGTTCTCTATGTGACACTGCCATTGTTTTTATAGGTAACATGGCCAGAGGAACAACAAACAAACACACAAAAAAGACATCAGGATGATGATGTTTTCTGGTTTGCAAGATAAGGAATCATAGGTTCTCAGCCATCTGCCAGAGTTTCAGTGCCCACCTTTTCATACACAATGTGTGACTCTGGTTAGTTAGTTAGCCTGTTTCAGCCTCAGTTTAAAAAAAATTATATATATATGTTAGTAATTTATTTGCAAGCAGAGAAAGACAAAGAGAAGAGAGACAGACAGAGAGAATGGGTACACCAAGGCCTCCATCTGTGAACTCCAGGTGTATGCACCACTTTGTGCATCTGGCTTTATGTGGGTATGGGGGAGTCAAAACCAAGTTATTAGGCTTTACAGTCAAGCACCTTAACTGCTGAGCCATCTCCCCAGCCCTCAGCTTCAGTTTTAAAATGGAAAGCATTACCAGTCTCCTTGGTTGCAGTATTAATTGAGAGAAGTTTTGTAAATTATCTTAAAATCATACTTATAAATACATGCTCTATGCTTTATGAATGTTCACAGTCAATTTCTCCCTGTCGTCAAGAGCCATCCTTTAGAACTGATCAGGAAAGGATGTGATGGAAATAATGGATTAGGAAAGACATTTGTCCCCATTCAACAAGTTAGATTACTATAAGCACAGACAGTGTGGTGGTTTGACACGGGTGTCCCCCATAAGCCAAGGTGTTAGGAATGTTAGGTCCCCAGCTGATGGCAACTTAAGAATTAATGTCTCTTGGAGTTGGTGTATTGTTCTGAGTGGTCTTATGGGTGTTATAGCCAGCTTCCTCTTGCTGGTGTTTGGCGCACTCTCCTGTCGCTGTGGTCCACCTGATGTTGGCCAGGGAGTGATGTCCACCCTCTGCTCATGCCATCATTTCCCCTCCCATCATGGAGCTTCCCCCTCAAGTCTGGAAGCCAAAATCAACCCTTTTTCCCACAAGCTGCTCTTGGTTAGGTATTTTCTACCAGCAATGTGGACCTGAATGCCATAGACATCTTTTTATAAAAAATAAATTTGTAAATAGAGATACAATGGGGATTCACTGATAAAACATGTAATAACTCACATTATAAATGGAATATAAATCCACATGAAAACAAAGTTTAAATGAAATAATTATAGATTCGAATACAAATAATTTTGAAAGTTTAATTTGCCTATTTGTTGTTTTTGTTGTTGGTATACTTAGCTCCATGAGCCAATGAGGGTGATTAATTTATACCAAGAGAATGCTTTGCCATTAAGTTTTAAGTTGGTGCAGAAATTCATGGCAGAGCCAGCAGGCCACAGAAGAAGGGACAGTTCCATATCCAACTGAAAAGTGTGTCATTAGACAAGTCACTTCACCATTAACACCTCAGGTTTTCTACTTGTAAATTAATATGAGTGAGATAAATAATATCTATTCCCCAGTACTGTCAAAGGGGAAAAACAAGAGACAGTATGTTAAAGTGGTTTAAAAATTAAAGTGTTATAATTATATTATTATTCTTATATTAACTGCTAATTAGTAACTGTATTATATTCGCAATTATTCTTAACTTACCTGCCACATTTTACCTCTTTTTATCTTGGGAAATACAATCTAAAAGACCAAGAAAAAGCTGGATGTTTTGAACTTAAGATTACTAAATTCTCTTTTGAGTTGTTACATTATTTGAACAAGTTCATATGATGTACTTTCAAAATTCAAATAGGTGAGAAATGATTTTGGTGCCTCAAAGGATCTCATTAGTTCCAGAAATGGAAATAAACAACACAAACAAACCAATGTTTTGCCAAATTTCTGAAGCCTGAAAATAGGGGGCAACATTTTATCATCACATCTATTTCCTTCTTAATAATTCTAATTTTTTCAATGAGCAAACTGAATTTTGAATATAAGTACTCAAAGAAAATAGAAAGAATATATTGATGCCGTGAGGTCTATCTAGGACTTCCAGTCCCATTATGATTACTTCACAGGTTTAATCCAGGCCTCAGTATTAGTTTTCTGATTGAAATATGAAGTCAGGCCCTTTCAGTTATCCTTCCTCATGTGATCTCTGTAGTGTAAAGCTAGAAGGGACAATTTACATAAGAGTGCCACACCCATAGCTATTTTCCATAGAGAATGAGACCCCGGGGTAGGAAGTTGGACCTCTTACTTGACTCCAGTTTCCAACAATCCAGTGTGCGGGGCTGCGATCCTCCATGGGCTGCTTGTAACTGGAGGCATTTAACAAGAACCCCTCAGCAATTAGACTGGATGCTTCTTGTTCAGTGAGAACTGGCCCAGGATCTTGAGTTGCGCTCTTATTGGTTGGAAAGCGATGGGTTCCTGACTTTTCTGAAGGTACTGGCTGGTGGTCAGTGGTCATTCCCTCAGCTGTGGGTGTGCCATTTTTAAGGGACTTGGCAGGTGGTGAGCCTTCCATCACTGTGCTGGAAGGAGTCCATGAGGAGTCCTCCCTCAGAGAAGGGGTTGGTAGAGGTCCTAGTGGCATTTCTGGATGCTTTTCTATCGGAGTGTCCTTTTCAGGTACTCTGACCTTGCTCCAAATGACAGAGTTGCTCTCACCCTCGTTCTCCTGCTGTTCACTGTCTTCCCCGGAGCCACTGTGAATCTCTGAGTGATCTTCTGGATCGCTTGACAAAGTATTGTAGAATGGGGTTAGCTGCCACGTCACAGCATTGCTGGAAGAAGACAGATCAGATCCGCTGGTGGTAGTCAAAACGTCTCCCTCTGAAGGAGAACTGGTGTATGAAGAGGAAACATTGTCATCATTGGGCTGAATGGTCAAAGACCAGGAGCTGAGGATGGGCTGGGAAGTGCTCTCAGAGGAACTGACAGAGTTGGGGTCCTGGTCGGTTTGGATTGGGCTCTTCTGCCACTGCGTCCCATCCAGGCCTCCTTCTGTGGATGCTGTGGTAGAACTAGGACTATTGACTTCAGGAGCGTTTGTGCTTGCAGATCCGGGCACTGTGGGTGCTGGCAGCGGTTTGGGACTGGACGTAGGTGCAGGTGGAGGGATGGGCTTGAAAGGGTCTTGCTCTGACGTTGGTTGTTTTCTTCCAGTGGAAGTTGTTTCTTTGCTGGGTTTCAGAAGCCTGTGGCTTGATGGGCATTGCTGGAGGCCACACAGAGCTCGGCTGTTGGGCTTCCTTGTCTTATCACAAGGCTCATTATGGTTCTTAGCACACGTGACACTGCGAATCCGCACACCACCACCACAGGAAACCGAGCACTGGAAGAGAGAGACAGCTGTTAGTTTAATGGGGAAAGGTGATGTTCTTCTGGTGGTCAGGCCCCTTGGCAATAGAACTGTGTAGCTAATACTGTCTCTCCACTTGGTTTCTACGTTCTTAGCTTTTCATGGAAATCTGAAAACTTTTGGAGGTCAGCTGGGGCTCAGGACTGAACTGAAAACAAAATCCGTGCTTCAGACAAACTGAAGACTCTTTGGGCTTTGAAAAATGGGTATTGGAAACCACAATGAGTTCAGTGATTTAAATGACTCACTGAAGAGCTGGTAAGCAATATCATCTCTTTCCTAGGGTTATGATGCTAATAAATAATATGAAATATTCTCAGATGACCAGGAATCTATTAAGCTTATTATATTGAAGCTTCCTGTTTATATTTAGAAACATTATTATAACTCACATAGTTTCTCCCAAGCATCAAAATCATTTGCCTATGTCAGATAGCGTTAGATTAACAACTAGACAGTCACTGTATTTCCACATCCATCCTCATGGACCTTTTCTGAAATTTAAAGATGAGCAGTTAAACAAAGGAGGGGTATAGTCTTTCCAGAAGAGTGAGGTCAGTCTCTTAGTGTGGTGCTAATGTACACACTGGGGGAGAGGTGTGTCTCTCACCCTAGTGCTCCTTAAATATTCTGGGGTGAAGAGAGGAGTGCACACAGCTCAAGTGTCATTGAGGAACCCTGACAAAGGCGTCCTTCCTCAGAGTTCCAATGTAAAAAAAACAAAATTGCTTGTTTCATCCAGTTCAATATCTGACAACCATACACACTTCATTTCAGTAACACTGACATTTTAGATATTTGAAAAATTCACACTTTTACCAGGCTACTCCACTTTTAGCTTTTCTTATTAATGACATTTGAAGTCAACTAATCAGTCGTTGGCACTTGTTCGTGGACATCAGGACTGTGTGCTGGCCATTTTATGCTTCTCTACCTTGACTCCCTGACCCTAAAGCAGGTTTCTTAAGAATAGGATTACATTATCCTTTATGGAGTTCATGACGCATCATTGACATTATTCTGTGCGATACTCACAACACTCCTGAGGATTTACAAGGCAAGGATCATTATTCCACCTTCGACAAGAGAGCAATCAAAGCCTCAGGCCTCACTTGAAAGGCTGCAAATCAGCCTCTGTAAAAATCAGATTTATTCCAGATGTTTCCTTCCCCACCTAAGCCTAGTACAACACTCTGTACACAGGTATGTGTGGTGTGTTTATTACCTAACCTTTTGATTTCTGAAAAGTCCCTCAAAGAGATGAGCCATTTCTTATTCATAATTGAATTCCAGAATAGCCCTTAAGACATTGGATCACAGTACATATTTACTTAGTGATTGTTTCACTTCAAAAAATTCAGAAATGAGAAAATCATTGCACATTTGCTTGCATATTTTTAGCTCAAGCTCCTTGCTCTCTCAAGTCCTATTTTCTATTTCCTCACAGGAAAATAATATTGTTTCAATCAAACATAATCACTCACTGATGTATAATAACTCTGTGAAATCAGTTCCTTTGGACAACAAGCCAATGAAGTGGCTAAGTGCATTCTGGGGCCCAACTGTACCAGGCTGGAGCTGTCTGCAAAATAAGCATCCAGCTCCCAGATTGGACTTCCTAGTTCATGCTGAAATAATAATAATAATAATAGTGCGAATTTGGGTGGCAATCGTGCTTCGTATGCCAGGCAGTCACACTTACGTACCACCAAAGTTGAGATGGCCCATGAGGAAACAGTGCCTTCCCGTTCTTCCACAGCTCCTTGCACAACTAACTGAGAGGTTAGAAAGGGCAGGCTGGAGGCATTTTTATTTCTGACTTCCCACAGTATTTTGGGCCTTTTTATGTGTGGCAATTCTTCATGCCCCATACAAGTTAGTTACCTCTTGCTACATTGTGGTCTGAACCCTGTGGACTTTCAACTCTTCATTTATTTGTTTATTTATTTATTTATTTTGTTTTTTTCAAGGTAGGGTCTCACTCTAGCCCAGGCTGACCTGAAATTCAATGTGTACTCTCAGGGTGGCCTCGAACTCACGGCGATCTTCCTGCCTCTGCCTCCCGAGTGCTGGGATTAAAGGTGCATGCCACCACGCCCGGCTCATTCATTCATTCTATTCATACAGAGACTTAATTTCAGTTGGTTTTCCCCTTTCCCTGCCCCCTTTCCTGCCTTCGTCCTCCTGCCCATAGAATTCCCTGTTTGGTTTTCATATCACTTAAGACCTGCTACCTTCCCTATCCATATCCCTATGTTATTTATTTAATTATGAGAGAGAAATAGAAAGAGACAAAGTGAGAGAATGGGAGCTCCAAGGCCTCTAGCCACTGCAAACGAACTCCAGAAGTGTACCACCTTGTGCATCTGGCTTTAGGTGAACACTGGGGAATCAAACCTGGGTCCTTTGGCTTTGAAGGCAAGCGTCTTAACTGCTAAGCCATCTCTTCAGCCCCAAACTTCTCTCTCTCTCTTTTGTTAAAATTTTAAGTTATTTTAATTTTCTGTTTTATATTGACAATATATTTTGGCTATAACCTCCTCCCATTACCTTCTCTTGTTCACCTTCCCTTTCTCTGGACCTCTTCTTCCCAACGAGTCGCTTTCCCACTTTTTTTTAAAATTTTTTCTTTTTTAAATTTATTTGAGAGCAACAGACAGAGAGAAAGACAGATAGAGGGAGAGAGAGAGAGAATGGGCGCTCCAGGGCTTCTAGCCTCTGCAAACGAACTCCAGACGCGTGCGCCCCCTTGTGCATCTGGCTAACGTGGGACCTGGGGAACCGAGCCTTGAACCGGGGTCCTTAGGCTTCACAGGCAAGCGCTTAACCACTAAGCAATCTCTCCAGCCCCGCTTTCCCACTTTGATGTCTTATTTTTCTTTGAGTGTGTGTGCGCGTGTTTATGTCCCACTGAACTTAACTAGGGTTGCCTGCATGTGCACGGGCGGTGGGGGGGGGGTGGTTCTATCAAAACATGTGTAACTTATCAGTGGCTATACCTCCAAAGAAAATGTCTCCCACTCCCACAACCAGTAAGTCCTGGGAGAGAGGCAGAGGGCCTCATGCCTCCTCCATCGTCCATGACAATATCACAGATCTCCACTTTATAAATAACATAATCCCCAGTGTGTGTCCGAGCACATCTCCACACTGGATGCTTCAGGCAGGTTCAGGCTCCACTCTGGGAGCTAATGCACAAGCAAGGCTCTAGACTTCTCTCCAGCAATGCACAGTTCTCTTGCAGTTTTTGCCCCAGGAAATAGCAGAGCAGATATTGACACAATAGGAAACTTTTTGACACTTCTGTCCCCTACCTCATTGTTTTTGTTTGTTGTGACCTGCAATATTTCTTTTTTTTAAAAAAAATGTATTTTATTTATTTATTTGAGAGAGAGAAAGAGGAAAAGAGAGAGAAAGAGAATGGGCACACCAGGGCCTCCAGTCACTGCAGACGGATTCCACAAGTATGTGCCCCCTTGTGCATCTGGCTTATGTGAGTCCTAGGGAGTTGAACAGGGATCCTTTGGCTTTGCACGCAAATGTCTTAATAGCTAAGCCATCTCTCCAGCCCTGACCTGCAGTATTTCCAATGCCTCTAGGGATATGAGAATTTATAATAAACCTTCACAAAAATATTTAAAAAGAAGGTGGGTGTGATGGCGCACTCCTTTAATCCCAGCACTTGGGAGGCAGAGGTAGGAGGATCACCATGAGTTCAAGACCACCCTGAGACTCCATAGTGAATTCCAGGACAGCCTGGGCTAGAGTGAGACCCTACCTTGGAAAAACCAAAGTAACTAAACAAAAATTATACAAAAAAGATTCTTTACCCCTGTAATGGATTATGAAAAAGAAAGAACTATATAACCCGTGAAAAGTGGCTTAAATTCACTATTAACTCGACATAGATTTAGTATTAAATCTCAGCTTACTTGTCTGGAAATTGGAAGAATTTAGCACCTAACCTTCAAGGCCTTTGTGTGGATTCTGTGAAGATTCTGCACAGTATATACAAGACATAGTACTTCATCTGTTCAAGACAACATATATATATATAATTCTGAGCACATACATAGTATATATAAGGCCATTGGTGACTGGAAGTTACTATTGTCATTGTAATAATGATGTGGATAAGGACCATGGGCCTTGGGATCCCTGATTTTTTATTATACTCTTGGACTGTGATACATAGAATTGTCTTATCAGAGGAATTCTGGGTAAAGTAGATGTGGGCACATGTCTAGAAGACACTGGGGAGACCCATGTACCCCTCTGGTTTATTGCTGGCTGTTTTCTAGTTTCTGGCTCCTCAGGGCTAACTGATGGATTAAGAGATTTCAAGAGCTCAGTAATCTTATTAACTATGACTTTGACATACTTAAAAGAGTAAAACTGAAGTTAATAATAGCTACCAATGTAAAATACATCAGATTTTGATGTTTTAGAACAGCCTCAAGGTTAAATTTGGCCTACAGATATGGATTCCTTAGCCCAAGTAATCTTAAAACAACTCAGAAAAATGTAATCAGTGGCCCAAAATGCAAATTTCATATTAATACATTTAATAAAATTTCCATGATTTCATAGTAATAAAAGTCCAGACTTTTGTCATCCCTTGAAAAAGCAGACAATTAGCATGCATTGGTCCCAGTCCCACCCAGCACACAGGGCCCGGCCAGGAAGCTGCCTTGTCTCGCTGCCCCAGACCATGGAGTGCTACTTTGTAATCAGCCCACGTGTCTCTTCTGTGTTTATCTCCTGAGGAACTGTGAGCCCTTCAGATGAGATAAATGCAGCTGGATGGTACCTCTCTTAGAGCCCGTCTCAATCGGCACTTGCAGGATGCTCAAGACCCATTTCAACCGTGATTGTCAGGTGCCCTTCCCTTATAACTTGGAGCTTGCCATCAGACAAGCAGCTTGGTAGGCTATTCATGCCATCCCTTGCCACCACTCCCGGATTAAGGCCCCTTGGGACAGCTTGCTGAGGCTGAAGTCTGCTGCTGAATTGGTCAGCCATCCACACCTGGGGTGCACTGGAGGTGGGGTGGGGGATCGCTATTGGCACAGAGCTGTGGAGCTGAGCGAGTTCATTCCACAGCACAGTTGGCGTCCATCAGAGATTTTAGGCTAAAAGGCTGAGTCGAGAAATAGCTAATACTTGGAACGTAAAATGTTTAAATCATAGTTGCATCAAAATTGTCAAAAAACAGAAGAGAGCAGGGTGTGGTGGCGCGCGTCTTTAATAGCAGCATGCAGGAGGCAGAGGTAGGAGGATGGCCGTGAGTTCGAGGCCACCCTGAGACTACCTAATTTATTCCAGGTCAGCCTGGGCCAGAGTGAGACCCTACCTCAAGAACAAACAAACAAACAAACAAATACAGAGACTAGCTGAAAAGAAGTACCTTAAGAGAGGGGGCTTGGGCGTGGGGGGGAGGTGGGGGAAGGGACTAGGGTCTTGGTATATTGTCTATGTGCACGGACACTGTCAATACCATGTTTTAAAAAAACACTTAAATATTGGGAATTTATACACAACTGAAGAAACAGGAATGTCTTTGGGCCTATTCTTGCAGTCTGCACTTGCTAGAGATCCAAGGATGATCCGGATTCTTAGCTCTGGTCTCAAGGAGATCTGTTTATCCACATACAACCTGGGCCCCTCCTGGGAAAGACGTCTATCCTAGGATTTAAATCTAATCCTAACATTGTGGGTTGGTCAAGCTTAGACCCCAGAATTTGGCTGGTCTCTTCCTGAGACAGCCCCTAGCCCAAACCCATCAGCTGTCCCTCAGCTCATCTGAGCCAGAAGGCAGGACCAACCACCATAAGGTTATGAATGTGTTTGCGAGAGGAGAACAGGCTCTCTGAACTGCCCGGCCCCTTTGAACCTCCAACTGCTCAGGGGCTGGGCTGAGCCAAGGGGAGAACCCCCCAACCCTTACTTTCCATGGGCTCTTTCTCCACATGACAGGAGCTCTTTGAACTCTCTTTTCTGTCCTTGAAAGGTTTGTTTTTTGGAGGGGAGGCTCTCAAGCCACGTGGGTATCTTTCCTTGGTCTATGCTTCCCTATAGATGTAATAATTTAATAATTATCCTTCTCAGTCTTATTTTATTCAATTCGTTGTTTAAAATCAGACACGAACCTCGGGTTTAGGGTCCAAGGACTTTCCTAAACTCCTGGCACCCTGTTGTTACATTATGGTTTGAACTGGGTTCCTTCCCCACCTCTAAAAATATAAGTATGTCAGAATTCTAATGCCCCCTATCTCAGAATGTGATTTAACTTAGAAATAGGTCTTTAGAAAGGGAATGTAATTCAAAATGAGGTCATTAAGGTGGGCGTTAAATTAATGTGACTGGTGTTCCTAGACAAAAAGGGGAGTCTGGAAGCAGACAACTTTATGGGGAGATGAAGCCGGGGCTGGTGATGAGGCACTGACAGGGCAAGGAACCCTAAAGATTCCTGGGAAATCACCAGATGGCAGGAGCAAGTCTGAAATTCTTCTCCCTCGGAGACTACAGAAGGAATTCGCCCTGCTGACACTTTGATGTCGGATTTCCGCCTTTTACAAGAACTGTGCCCCTGTTGAAGGCAGCCAGTTTGCAATCCTTTGTCAGGGAAGCCCCAGGAAACTAGCTTAGTATCTTAGACAATCAAAACAGTCTGACAGGAGGAAGAGAATCAACAAGGCCTATCTGAGCTGCTATTTCCAACAAGGGTGCCCACGTCTGCTCCGCAGGAACCAGCAGAACAGCTAGCCAGGAAAGTGAAAGGAAATGCCATGTTGGCCCTTCCAGACACCCGTGTGCAAAGGTGAGGCGATGCACAGCCTCAGGGACAGCCCACAGGGATGCCTGGGACCTTAACTGAAATGGGGGGGGATGCCAGAGGGAGCCCTCATAAATGGCTTCTGTTTCTCTGTGTCCTGTCTTCAGTTTGCAGGACTTTTCATGTGTCTTTCTATGCTTCTGATTTGGCAATAGACGCACATTGGTGTTTGTTGCTAGGCCTGCTTTCTTTCTCTCTCTTTCTTTCTTTCTTTCTTTCTTTCTTTCTTTCTTTCTTTCTTTCTTTCTTATAAAAGACTTCCAAGGAGCCTCCTTTCTTTTTTTTTTTTTTTTTTTTTTGTGAGGTAGGGTCTCATTCTGGCCCAAGCTGGGTGGCCTTGAACTCATGGCAATCTTCCTTCCTCTGACTCCCAAGTGCTGGGATTAAAAGCATATGCCACCATGCCCAGCTAGGCTGGCTGGCTTTCTTTCTTTCTTTCTTTCTTTCTTTCTTTCTTTCTTTCTTTCTTTCTTTCTTTCTTTCACGTGCGCCCCCTTGTGCATCTGTCTAACATGGGTCCTGGGGAATCGAACCTGAGTCCTTTGGCTTTGCAGGCAAGTGCCTTAACCGCTAAGCCATGCCTCCAGCCCGCTAGGCTTTCTTTTTGAAGAGCCGGGGAGAGCTGATTTGTTACCGTCAACGTTTAATCTTTTTAGTCGCTCTGTGCTTTGTACGACTTGCATTTCAAGTGTTTCCCCAAATGTTCGTATGTTGAAGGCTGGTTCTTAGCTGGTGAATCTACTTATTTGGGGGTATTATTTGAATTGTGGGGACTCTGACCTAATCCCTTGATGGCTTTGTGGCATGATGGCCTATTGGGGAGGCAGTAGGAGGCAGGCCTTGATTAGAGGGCACAGTCACCAGCACCACTGCGTTTGCTTCCTGGGTGCCAGGGAGTGAACAGCTTTCCTATGTTCTGCTCTTACTCTACCAGGTTTCCTCCTTTCCAGTTATGATGAACTGAAACTTCTGAGACCATGAGCCAAAATAAATATTTCTTCCTTTTGAGAGGGAGTGAAGTAGCTTTGTTAGACAGTTTAGGGTAACTGGGCCCCTGAAAGTAAAAAGCAGGGATGTCTTTGGGCTTCTCTCTTCCCTAGATTTATTTTTCCACAAACAATCCCGAGCCCCTGCTGGGAGGGAGGTCTTCTTTCCTCAACTTCAAATTGAAACAATCCTGAGCCCCTCCTGAGTGGAAGGTCCCCTTTCCTTGAATTCAAATTGAATTCTGACATTTGTGGCTGGTCAAGTTCAGTCCCAAGTTCAGCACCATGTCTGGCCTCTTCCTGAGACTGTACCTAGCCCAGACCAATCAACTCTCACTCTGGCTCACCTGAGCCAGGAGGGGGGCCACCACCATAAGGTTACAAATACATTTACCAGGGAAGGTCAAGCCTCTCTCTGGCCAGGGCTCCTGCACTTCAAGGTTCGAGTAAGCTTCCCTCATCTCAGCTGGGGCCAAGACGAGGGGAGACCCTCCCTTACTCCCACATGGGCTCCCTACCTCCTGTTCTCCACCTAGCAGGAGCTCTCAGTACTTTCTCTTCTCTCTTACTCTCTTTCATGTTTATTTTAGGCTCACATGGGCTCTCAGACTACGTAGGTGTATTCATTTTTCTTCCCTTGGTTTTGTACTTACTTTTCCCCCCTTTTGTTTGTTTTTTGTTTAGAGCAAATGAGAGAGAGAGAGAATGAATTGGCAAGACAGGGCCTCAGCCACAGCAATTGAACTTCAGATGCTTGGCATCACCTAGTGGGCATGTGCAATCATGCACTTGCCTCACCTTTGTGCATCTGCCTTGCATGGGATTTGGAGAGTCTAACATGGGTCCTTAGGCTTCACAGGCAAGTGCCTTAACCGCTAAGCCATCTCTCCAACCTGGTTTTGTACTTTCTTCAATAAATATGATAATTTAGTATTATCCTTTTCAGTCTTAAAGGGTTTGAGGTTCAAAGACTCTATTTCTGAACTCCTAACACCTCATGTCACTTTGACCTGCTTCTCTCGGGTATTAGGTAACAGAACCTTCCAACCACCTTTGGGAACAGCTTTCACATGATAGATTCTTAGTAACTCGGTTGATTGGTTGCTTTGATTATTTGTACAAAGGGCAGATTAAAGACCTTCCTAGACCCAAGAAGTCTGCTTTTGAATGGTCCACTTTGTGTCCCATCAGTCTGTATTCCTATGCATCTCTAGTCTCAAGTAAACATAGTATTTTGCCGTTAGGAACCATCTGAATGATTTTCCATTTTACAATTATTTGGTAAAAGCAACTCACTTAGCTTTTGGAGAGGCTCTGAGATCTCAGTAATCATTATGCATTTGGAAGTTTTACAAAAGTGAGAAAGGATGATTCTCAAAGTGTTTTAAAACAGAACATGTTTCGTATGAATTCTAAGAACTGTCATATTGCTTCATTGTGCAGACGGTTAAGAAACAGCAGGACGCGACGCTCAGAGTGCAGCTCTGATGCCTGCTTTCTAACCTTGACTCCCCCTGGTGACTACGTGACCTTGAACATGCTTCTAAGCATCTCTGTGTTTCATTCTCTTCACCTGCAAAATGGAACTAATAATACTGCCAGCATGATTAAGTGTATTAATATGAACAGAGGCATTTAACACATACATTACATATCTAGTAAAAAGTTGCTACTAACATGGAATTAAATATTATTGATTTTCAGTTTCCTTTTAGTATTTCTTAGGGCTTTTTTGTTTGCTTTGTTTTAGTTGTTTTAAAGTGTCATACATTTTTGTAAGGCCTTTGAAAAGCTGACAGTCATTATGACCTGTGGTGAAGGTGCTTTATACAATAAAATAGTAATGGACAAAAGGAGTGGGGTAGATGAAAATTCAAAGGAACACAAATCAGGTCCTTTAGAACTTGATGCCTAACTCCACCGGGTACCACAGATGGGCAAGACTTCAAGATCAGAGAAACAGAAAATCTTTGTCTTCTCCCTGATATTCAGGTCATTTAGTGACACTCACTATTTGCCACGTATGATGCTTAGTGTTTGTATGGATTATTTTGCTCGCTGCCATACCGTTAGAGATTCTGCACAGGGCTGAAAAGGCTAGAAAAATATCAGCGTTCCATGAAGTCTGTCTGACAGGAGAAAGAACATACTGGTTTACAGTTGATGAAACGGAGGCCCGAGAAAGTGAGGTAGTTTTCCCATAATTGCAAAGTGAGTTTATGCTATACAAGATTACAGCCTGGATGGAAATATCTGGAATGTCTCTTCTTGCCCAGGGTACATAAAACCAGCCATGTTTATTACATGGTGCTTTCTGAGGTCCTCTGCCCATCCATCCATGGAAAAAGATGGCAGAACTTTCTCCAAAGCATCTGAATGAACCAGTCTGTAAGTCCATCCTTGGATCCATTATTAAAGGGGTAAACAAAGCAACTTATGGTGAGGAAAGCACTCAACAAATGATGTGAGGCATTATGTCATGTTCATCTTTTTCCACCTTATGTAACAAATGCTCATATCTATAGAGCTTACTGCATGCCACGTACTGTTCTAGTAGGAAAACTGCAAGTATAACACGTTATTTTATATCCTTAGTGATTTAACCATGAGAGAGAGAGAGAGAGAGAGAGAGAGGGAGAGAGAATAGGCATGCCAGGGCCTCTAGCCACTATAAATGATCTCCAGACACATGTGCCACTCTGTGTGTATCTGGCTTATGTGGGAACTGGGGAGTCGAACCTAGGTCCTTATGTTTCACAGGCAAGCACATTAATGGCTAAGCCATCTCTCTAGCCCTTAACACATTTATTCTTTGAAGATAAGTACTGTTGCTATGTTATGGGTACATAAAAGAAGGCACAGAAAGCTAAAGGCAGCCATAGAGATATTAAATAAATACTTTTGACAAGTGGTTAAATTAGGATTTGAACTCAGGGCACCATGATCTAGGGACTATACCCTATTTCTAGGTTGGCTGCTTCTCACTAGGAAAAAAAGCTGAGGCTGGGGAGATGGCATACCAGTTAAAGGCACCCATTTGCAATGCCTTCTGGCCCAGGTTTGATTCCCCAGTACCCACATAAAGCCAGACACACAAAGTGGTACATGCATCTGGGGTTTGTTTGCAGCAGAAGGAAGCCCTGGAGTACCCACACTCACTCTCCCTGTCTCTCTTCCTCTCTTTCTCCCTCCCTCTGACATAAATAAAACTATTTTTAAAAGAGCTGCAGAAACTTTGATACCTTGTCTTTGTTCAAAATGAATAGAGTTGGGCTGGAGAAATGGCTCAGTGGCTAAGGTGCTTGCCTGCAAAGCCTAGCAACCCCTGTTTGATTCCCCAGAAAGCCCATAAAGCCAGATGTACAAAGTGACACATGCATCTGGAGTTCGTTTGCAGTGGCTGGAGGCCCTGGAATACTCATTCCCTCTGTCTACAAATAAGTAAATGAATGAATAAATAAATAAATGAATAAATTGAGTCTCCATTTTTTATCCTCTGGGTTCAAAACTAGATTCAAGAAAATCAGGGCAAGATTCTTGACAAAGGTAGAGGTTGAAGTTAGGTATCAAGAGCCTGAGCTTAGGGCAGGTAGCAAAGGCTGGAGGGCACAAGAAAGGCCTTCCTGGGGGAAGTAGAGGAGAGAACGCCCACTTCTATTAACCACTGGTGGTCAGGACTGGCATGGCCGGACCCTACTTCTCTTTGCTGGGGTTGCTGGAAGTCCCTGCTAAGGGCAGTTCATGACCTTTACTTTTCTCCGTACCATCTTGGTGGCCACAGGCAGGACCATTATACAGGAGTCTAGCAGAGTCTCAATTCTTCAGTCTTTTGCCCTCCCTATCTTATTTATTGTCAGACTATCCGTAGCTCAGTACAGACCAAGGGAGAGCCAGGTCACTGCCCTGTTTCAAATAATGTTGGTACAACAAATACTGTGTTCCCAGAATCACTGCCCTCTCTCTTCTAAAAAGTGTCTGGGTAGTCTCAGAATGTCAGAGTCGTTTATTTTATCATAACTGAGCAAAGCTCATTAAGGGCTATTAGCAAGAGAGCAGAGGGAAGAAAGGAAGACCTAGTCAGGGAATCTTTGTTGTGATTTAAATAACTGCACTTCTAATGACACGTCCTAATGATGGAATCTGCTCAGCCTTTCTGCTCAGCTTTGCAAGAAGAAGCTTATGGTAGTTTGAACGCATGTCCCCCAATAGATTCAGGAGTTTTACTAAAGCTCCTTGGAGTTCTAGCTATCAGGCTGGAGGAGGTGTCACTGGGCAGATCCTGGGGTGCAGCCCTCCGGTGTGACTGGGGGCAGGTCTGAATTCCAGCCTGAGATTTGCAGAGCTCTGCCTGGGTTCCCGGAGGGTGCTTGCTTCTGTGCAGTTGGTTACTGTTTCTCTGCATGGACCTATGGAAGGGGGCCAGCGGACATATCTCCTGACTATGTAAGCTTCAATAAACCCCGTCCTTCCATAAACTGTGTCTGCTTTGGAGGTTCATCCCAGCAACGTGACGCTGACTATAACAAAGCCAGAAACAAAGCCAGATCCCACAGGTTCTATCAATCAGCTGTGCAGTGGCCTGTGTTTGGAACCACAGACGCTGGCACTTGTCACATCATACCAAATTTTTTGCTCCCTTTTTTCTTCCAGTTGAGACCGGTTATTATGTCCTGCACACCCACGAACATAGGAAGGGTATCTCCTCAGCCAATCTGTAATCGAAGTCTTTTGAGAAAGCACCGAGAGTCTGGCAATTAGTAAATTCTACACGGCGAGGTTTCTTAACTGCCTTGGATGCTGGTGACATCATTTTTGGGTAAAGAGACTTAATGGACCATTCACAATACCTCACTCAGCACTATTTTGACAACACTGTAATTTGTAGTAATCTGGGTTGGCAGTGGACTAATAGGCCAGGCTGACTACATGCTATGACTGCTTTCTGTCAAACGCAGCAGGGAGAACATTCTGGATCACCACTGGTGCGTGCACACACATCAGCGCATAGATCCCTAATGCACCTGTACAAATTGTTGGTACACCATGTTTGCATATATTCCTCTTTGCCTTTCTCACTCAACTCCTGTGCCTATTATTTAGTCCTGTCTCTTCCTTTTTTAAAAAATAATTTATTTTGGGCTGGAGAGATGGCTTAGCGGTTAAGCGCTTGCCTGTGAAGCCTAAGGACCCTGGTTTGAGGCTCAGTTCCCTAGGTCCCACGTTAGCCAGATGCACAAGGGGGCGCACGCATCTGGAGTTCGTTTGCAGAGGCTGGAAGCCCTGGCGCGACCATTCTCTCTCTCCCTCTATCTTTCTTTCTCTCTGTGTCTGTCGCTCTCAAATAAATAAATAAATAATTAAAGAAATAATAATTTATTTTTACTTATTTATTTGAGAGAGAGAGAGAGAGAGAGAAAGAGAATGGGTGTGCCAGGGCCTCCAGCTACTGCAAATGAACTCCAGATGCGTGTACCACCTTGTGCATCTGGCTAACGTGGGTCCTGGGGAATTGAACCAAAGTCCTTTGGCTTTGCAGGCAAGTGCCTTAACTGCTAAGCCATCTCTCCAGCCCCTAGTCCTATCTCTTCTGATAGGAACTTCTTATGTTTCATTTCTTTATCTCAACCAGACCCTTACCAGAGAATCATTCATAGAATTAGAAGGTAAGCAAGTCTGAATATGATTATTGGCTATGGAAAGAAAGTTATAAAACTGCTCTATTCAAATGAGTATGCTGGTTTTAAGTAGGTATCTCCAACAAGAGTAACTTTTGGGGCTGCAGAGATGGCTTAGCAATTAAAGTGTTTTCTTGCAAAGCCTAAGGACCCAGGTTCGATTCCTCAGGGCCCATGTAAGCCAGATGCATAAGATGGAGTGTATGTCTGGAGTTTGTTTGCAGAGGCTAGATGCCCTTGTGCACCCGTTTTATTTCTCTCTCCTCTCCTCTCTTTTCCTCTCTCTCTTCTTGCAGGTAAATAAATCAAAAGCAAGAGTAACTGCTCTTATAGATTTTAGATTCTGTCAGATAATTTCAGACCCTCTTTATAGGCTACATATGAGAAAAAGTCTCCTTTATTTATAATTGAATAGTTTTTCAATCACTAAGTGTTCATCTCAACAGAGTGCAATGCTCATTTGTTCATCAAAGTTAGTTCTAATTGATTTTTTATGGCTTTCTCCTGAGTGAACACTTCAATTTTCCCCGAAGGCAGGAACTCAGCAGAACAGTTCTGCAGTGTTTAGGCCAGTTGTGGGAAGCTTACTTGTATCATCTCATGGAAGCTCATAAGATGAAGGCAGTACCCACTGGAAAATTCTGATCTGTTCAAATTTTTCTTTTGATTATTTTAGACAAGGTCTCACGCTAGCCTAAGATGACCTGGAACTCATTCTATAGCCCAGGCTGGCCTCAAACTAATGGCAACCTGCACTGCTACCCCTGCTGAAATGTTCATTTTTTGTTTGTTTGTTTTTGATTTTTCTTTCCGAAGAAGAGTTTCACTCTAGTCCAGACTGACCTGGAATTCACTATGTAGTCTCAGGGTGCCCTTGAACTGATGGTGATCCTCTTACGTCTGCCTCCCGAATGCTGGGATTAAAGGCATAAGCCACCACACCCGACCTGACATGTTCATTTTTATTTATCATTATTTTTGTAAACTCCAGACATATGCACCACTTTGTGCATCTGGCTTTACACAGGGACTGGGGAATCAAACTCAGGTCCTTAGGTTTTTCAGGGATGTGCCTTAACCACTTAGCCATTTCTCTAGCCCCATGTTCATTTTTTAAAAATTACTTAGTTATTAGAGAGAGAGAGTGAGTATGGTCATACCAAGGCCTCCTGCCACTGGAAACAAACTCCAGATGCCCGCACCACTTTGTGCCTCTGGCTTTAAATGGGTACTGGGGAATCAAACCCTGGTCATCAGGCTTTGCAAGCAAGTGCCTTTAACCACTGTGCTATCTCTCTAGCCCCTGAGATGTTTATTTATTTTTATTTACTTATTTTTGCTTTTTAAGGTAGGGTTTCACTCTAGCCCAGGCTGACCTGGAATTCACTATATAGTCTATATAGTGGATAGCTGACCACTGGGCAGATGAGCACAAGATTCAGTAAGGCAGGAACCCAGGAAGATAGGATGCTGGGTAGAAGGACGTATATGAAACATGCCGCAGTGGAAGGACACTGTATTGTTGCACACAGGTCACTTTGGAGGAGGACTGGATGAGGGGCTGATGAATCAGAAACGCTGCCTGTTTACCTTCAGCCCTTCAGATCCAAAGTGGTGCATGTATCTGCTGTGTGTTTGTAGCAGTGGGAGCCCTGGGGTGCCCATTCATTCCCTCTCCCCTTTCTCTCTATTTAAAACAAGTTCCGTTAGAGACATTCTAATCCTTTTTACTCGGATAATAGGTAATTCCAGCCATTCCACCATGGAACAAGCTTACCTCACTCCAGTTGCCCACTGTCCAGTCTGATGGACACAGAACGTCTCGGTTACAGGAAACAAGGGCCTTGGGCCGCAGCAGGTGTTGGCAATCTGTCGCTGGGAGAGCCTGCTCGTCGGAGCCCATGGTCTGGATGCACAGGACGGTTCGCTTCTTCTCTCCGTAGGGCCCACATGTCGCTGAACACGATTCCCATTCCCCTGCCCACCACCTGCAGGCAGACAGGGACACGTGAGAGCTCAGTGAAAGTTTTGCAGGCATTTCATTCAGTCACCAGAAGAGAAAACAGCTGAACACAGATGATGGAGTTGGGAGGGACGGAAAAGTGCCTCTTTTGTCTAGGGTTTGTATGTCTTTGCTGTATATGATCATCTACAAGTGCTTAATTTTTTTGGGGGGGGGTTTCCAAGGTAGGGTCCCACTCTAGCTCAGGCTAACCTGGAATTCACTATGGAGTCTCAGGTTGGCCTCGAACTCATGGCAATCCTCCTACCTCTGCCTCCCGAGTGCTGGGATTAAAGGCGTGTGCCATTATGCCTGGCTATGAGTGCTTAATATTTTTAAAAAAATTATTTATTTATTTATTTATTTATTTGAGAGCGACAGACACAGAGAGAAAGACAGATAGAGGGAGAGAGAGAGAATGGGCGCGCCAGGGCTTCCAGCCTCTGCAAACAAACTCCAGATGCATACGCCCCCTTGTGCATCTGGCTAACGTGGGACCTGGGGAACCGAGCCTCAAACCGGGGTCCTTAGGCTTCACAGGCAAGCGCTTAACCGCTAAGCCATCTCTCCAGCCCCGAGTGCTTAATTTTTTATGAAAATATATTTTATTTATTTATGAGAGAGAGGAGAGAGTGGGCGTGCCAGAGCCTCCAGCCACTGCAGACGAACTCCAGATACATGCGCCCCCCCCCTTGTACAGCTGGCTTATGTGGGACCTGGAGAATGGAACCAGGGTCCTTTGACTTTGCAGACAAATGCCTTAACCACTAAGCCATGTTCTCCAGCCCCAAGTGCTTCATTTTTCATGGCTTCTTGTTTCCTGGTCCTTTTCTTGCCTCTAATGGATGGATAGCACTACTGAGTTAACAGAGAATACCACCCACTTTCTATGTAAAGTCAGCTCCAAAACATGAGAATATGTAAGATGTAAGTTCTGGGGCTGGAGAGATGGCTCAGTGGTTAAAGGTGCTTTCTTACAGAGCTTGATGGCCAGGGTTCGACTCCCTAGTACGCATCTAAAGCCACATGCACAAAGTGGTGCATATATCTGCAGTGTGTTTGTAGCAGTGGGAGCCCTGGGGTGCCCATTCATTCCCTCTCCCCTTTCTCTCTATTTAAAACAAGTTCTGTTAGAGACGTTCTAATCCTTTTTACTTGGATAATAGGTAGTTCCGGCCATTCCACCATGGAACAGTAGATGAGCAATGAAGACAAACGAGGTTGACAGGACCCTTGTTGCCTTGTTGCCGTCATTCATTAGTAGTTTTTACATAAACTGTTTTGTATCCAAATGTACGTACACAGAGCAGTTGCATAAAAAATCATGTTGAGTTAATGATTGAACCCAGTAACATCCACAGATATCTTTTCTGTGTTCTAAAATAAAAAAATCTTTAAAAATTACTTTATTTATTTATTTGACAGAGAAAGGGGAGAGAGAGAGAAAGAGAGAGAGAGAGAGAGAGAGAGAGAGAGAGAGAGAGAGAGAGAGAATGGGCACTCCAGGGCCTCCAGCCACTGCAGACGATCTCCAGACGTGTGCACCTTGTGCATCTGGCTAGTGTGGGTCCTGGGGAATCGAACCAGGGTCCTTTGGCTTTGCAGGCAAATGTCTTAACTGCTAAACCATCCCTCCAGCCTTGTTTTTTATATCTTATTTATTTGAGAGAGAGAGAGAGAGAAATGAAGATAAAGAGAGAAAACGAATGGGCACGCCAGAGCCTCTAACAGCTGCAAATGAACCCCAGATGCAAGGCCCCCTTGTGCATCTGGCTTATGTGGATCCTGGGGAATCAAACATGGGTCCTTAGGCATTGCCGGCAAGCACCTTAACCACAAAGCCATCTCTCTGGTCCCAGTGTTCTATAAGGTTACAAGTGCTTTCAAAGTTGGAACCAAGTCACCCTGTCCACACATTGAAAACATGTCATAATACGAGTATGTTAAGGGGAACGCCAGAAGTAACCTCATGAAGGCAAAACCAAACGCGGGGTACACCCACCATTGCTAGGACTTCTATTCAGGCTCAAAACGGGGACACTGAATACTCAAGTCATGCATGCATTGTGTGCGTTTTACTACATTTGCTACAAGATTTCTGCCGGCCAGACCCAGCTCCTGCAAGCCAGTGAGTGAACCAGGAGTACCGAGTTCACTGTCCATTAGGCGTGAGAAACATTTTAATTAAAACCTTCATTTCCCTGTAGACATTAAGAGGTGTGGCTCAAACAGCCAGTGCCAGCTTTGGAAGTCCCCTGTCAACTTCCCCTTGGCTACTGTCTCCACGCTTGATACTCCAACTTCTTCCGCAGGGCACCAGTTATAAGGGCAGCTGGGTCAGAAGCCCCCGCTGCCCCCAACCTCTGCACCCGCTGACACTTGACACTGTTCATAGCTGGGCTGCCTTTCCAGTCCTGGATTTTTGCTTTTTTTCCCTCTTTAATCTGGTCAGTAGCAGACATGCTTTGGTGAAGAGAGAGATAAAGGTGGAGGTGGCAATGCTGTGATGACATTTTGTTGTCCCCACAGGGTCACAATCAGCAGGTGATTTTCTCCTTCTTTTCTCCCTTCCTTCCTTTTTCCCTCCCATGAGAGGTGTGTGTATGTGTTCGTTCTTGTCTTGAGCTATAATCTCTTTACTGATTGCCCAGCTTGAGGGCTCATTGATTCTTGGCTCTCTGCTCCCCCTGTGGGATTACAGTTACAAGCACGCAAGGCCACACGCTGCTGGGTCACGTGGGGTCTGGAGACTTGAACTTGAACAGTCTCGGGGCCCTTTTAGGCCCCCACGCTTTCACAGGAAGCACATTTAGCCATGGAGGGAGCGATCTTTTCAGCCCAGCAAGTTCATGTTCAAGTGCAGGGTCTCTTCAGGGCTCCCCGCTTTCTCCAGTGCTTCTGTCTCCAGAGGAGGGTCTATGTTTGATAACTAAATAAGCCTGTGTGGGCTTCTCAGGGAAAGGAAGGGAGTCCTGAATAGAAGGCTTTGACCTGCCCTCCCTCCCGAGTCTTGTTGAGCACCCTTCTCCTGAGACTGCCCACCCAATGTCCATGAAAGCCACCACTACAGCCTCCACAGGGTGGCTGGAACTCCATTCCATCATGTGGGTGGTAAGCTGAAATGGAACCCTTGGATAATGGATCCTCAGAGATAAGTTATACCAATTTTCCTTACAATCCTTCAAGATGCTACAAACTTTTTACAACTTGTCCAAGGACATTCTAGTCAGGCGTTTAATGTAACCTAACATCTAGATGGCAAAGTCTCCCTAAATTTGCATTTTGGGTAGTTGAGGTACACATCGCAGTGTTGGGTCCGTAAAGCACCATCTACCAGGGGCAGCTAGCTACTCAGGCTTCCTGGCGTTTTAACTGTGAGCGTTGAGTCAGAGTCCAATTACTCTCCAGGTCTCCTGACTCCTAAATAGAGTGTTTTTCTATCCCAGTGGGTGGTGGGTACAGGCATACTGCTTGTTGCTTAATTAGTTGATAATAAAATCTGGTACATTGCTTATAGTTTCACCCCATTATATCTCCTTCCATCTGTTTGTTCATTACTCATTCTTGTGCTCTAAAAAGGAGTCCAAAAAGAACTTAAAACTTCTTCATTGTCACCTGTTCTCAAGAACTCGGATGGTTGTAACTGCTGACTAAGTTACCATTCTGGGCTCTCCTTGGATGAGCAAGCGTGTACACTGTGGCCACACAGTTGTTCACAATTAGCATCCCAGCATGGGGCTACTGGCTACACCAAGTGCTCCAGACATGGCACGGAGGCCTCCTGGGAAAGTTCTCGTGTCTTCTCTATCGCTGTGCAAACCTTCCCCAACACAGAAAACAGAACCACTGTCTTCTCCCAATCAGTGTTCATTTCTCTATTGCTTTGTGGGCAGGCTGTTTCTTCATCCCTCCATCTGGTAATAATAAAGTGTGATATTTCTGATTCTCATGGGAAAAGAGCACACCATGGGAAGTCCATTCCTAACTTTAAGAAAGTCTCCTGACCTTGAGATAATATGTGTCTAAAGAAGACAGAGCTTTGGGCTGAAGGGATGGCTTAGCGGTTAAGGTATTTGCCTGCAAAGCCAAAGGACCCAGGTTCTATTCCCCAGGACCCACGTTAGCCAGATGTACAAGGAGGCGCTTACATCTGGAGTTTGTTTGCAGTGGCTGGAGGCCCTGGCATGCCCATTCTCTCTCTCTCCTTCTTTCTCTGTAAAATAAGTAAATAAATAAATAAATAAAATATTTTATAAAAGAAGACCAAGCTTTGTTATACTAACTTTTGTTTACTAAATATTGTAATTACTTGGGTAGAAATTCTTTTACTTCTCACACTTTTAATCTCAAATTATAATTTTTTCAGAAGAAAGCTCATCTTCAATTCTGTTATATTGTTCAGGTATTAAGTCATTAAGATCATTTATTTATTTTTTGGTGTTTAATCCTGGTTGTCTTGTACTGATCAAAAAAAAAATTTAACCTTTGGGCTGGAGAGATGGCATAGCAGTTAAGCACTTGCCTGTGAAGCCTAAGGATCCTGGTTCAAGGCTCTCCAGTACCCATGTAAGCCAGATGCACAAGGGGACGCATGCGTCTGGAGTTTGTTTGCAGTGACTGGAGGCCCTAATGTACCCATTCTCTCTCTGTCTGTCACTCTCAAAAGAAATAAAAAAATAAAAAAAATTTAAAAAAATTTTTAAGTTAACTCTTAACAGTGTGAGATGAAACCAGATCAATGCCGACTGAATTAATCTAGTTGCTTTGCCTGGCCTCTGACAGTTCCAAGGGAGAAGAGGTGCACTGAACACACAAAATGTCATTCTGGAAAGACCATAATCTGAGCTCACTGGAAGCCCACTTTATCTAATTTTGCTACAGAGTTTTCAGCTACATTATCCCAAGTGATAATAAGCCTTATTTTCTCTTCCTACAGTTTCCTCCACAATCCTGGGAATGGAACACATGTCCTTGTGCTGTGGTCAAAATGTGCTGATGGCAACATGACCAAAGTATATCATGTGCACATTTTAAGTTTCCAATTAAAAAATTTTAAGGAATTGCAAAAAAACAAGTGCTTCCTAAAATTCACATGATAGTAACTTAATCTCTGGGTAACTAACAGCGCTGAGAGGAAGAGCCTAATGGGAGGTGTTTAGGTCACAGGGCGTTGCCCTCAGGGAAGCGCCACTGAGCAGAGCTGAACTTGAATGCCAGCTCTCCACTATTCTGCTTGGACACCATGTCTGACCTTTGACCTCTCGTGCCCTTTCACCTTGTGTCGTGAGCGCATGCAGGCAAGGCGGGCCTCACCAGACCTGGTGCTGGTGCCTTGGTCTTGGACTCCCAGCCCCTAAAATTCTAAGGAATGAATTTCTGTTCTTCATAAATGATCCAGTGTATGGTATTCTGTTACAGCAGCACAAACCAGATTTGGACATTTTTGTCACTTGTTTAGTGTGAAAACCACTTCCTTTTAGTTTCTCTTGCTAAAATCTTCTATGCTGAAGTCTGGGGAACCACTGTCAAGCTGCTACCTTTTGTCCCCCCCCCCCTTTTGTTTTTGGTGTCAGTCATGAGTCCATTCCTTGTAAGAGATTAGTTACAGGATAGATTAGTGAGAAATGTGACATCTGTCGAAGATTCATAACAGAAGACTGCTACAGAGCTCAGATTGATTGGTGGAAAGGACGGTGCAAAGATTTCAGAGAGACAAAATACTAGTCCAAACATTCATTCTCATCAAATAGACAACCTTTTGGTTTGATCAACATAGAACCAACTACTACCTGATCTAAGTGCTTTTGACTGTGCCTTTGATGGCCCCTTACCAAAAAAACATGGGACTGATAGTGGCCTATTCTGCTTAACTAAACTTAAGTCAGTCTTAGGCACTATCAATGCATTGCCTTGTAAAATCAAGATTAAAAAAATTTTTTTCGTTTATTTTCATTTATTTATTTGAGAGCGACAGGCAGAGAGAGAAAGAGGCAGATATATAGAGAAAGAATGGGCACGCCAGGGCCTCCAGCCACTGCAAACGGACTCCAGATGCGTGTGCCCCCTTGTGCATCTGGCTAACATGGGTTCTGGGGAATTGAGCCTCAAAACGGGGTCCTTAGGCTTCACAGGCAAGCGCTTAACCACTAAGCCATCTCTCCAGCCCTCGAGATTATTTTTTTTAAGGGACACGTTATTAGTTCCAGAGAAGGGACTAGGAGATAGTATGAAGAGCTCCTTCCCATGAAAAGACAGGTGGGGATTGTTGCAGTCAGGATCGCGTTAATGGTAGTAATCACCCGACCAAGAGCAGCTTGTGGGGAAAAAAAGAGGTTCATTTTGGCTTACAGGCTCGAGGGGAAGCTCCATGATGGCAGGGGAAAATGATGGCATGAGCAGAGGGTGGACATCACCCCCTGGTCAACATAAGGTGGACAATAGCAACAGGGGAGTGTGGTGGTTTGATTCAGGTGTCCCCTGTAAACTTAGGTGTTCTGAATGCTAGGTTCCCAGCTGATGGAGATTTAAGAATTAAAGCCTCCTGGAGGGAGTGTATTGTTGGGGGCCGGCTTAGAGTGTTATAGCCAGTTTCCAATGTCAGTGTTTGGCACACTGTCTTGTTGCTATTGTCCACCTTATGTTGGCCAGGGGGTGATGTCCACCCTCTGCTCATACCATCATTTTCCTTGTCATCATGGAGCTTCTCCTCAAGCCTGTGAGCCAAAATAAACCTCTTTTTCCCACACGCTGCTCTTGGTCGGGTGATTACTACCAGCAATGCGAACCTGACTGCAACAGGGGAATAACTCCCATGTCCAGTTCTTTTTTTTTTGAGGTAGGGTCTCACTGTAGCCCAGGCTGACCTGGAATTCACTATGGAGTCTCAGGGTGGCCTTGAACTCATGGCAATCCTCCTACCTCTGCCTCCTGAGTGCTGGGATTAAAGGCATGCACCACCACGCCTGGCCCACGTCCGGTTTTAACAGAGAACTCTGCTCACTTAGCTTGATGGGGATGCCAAGGCTGGTCACTGGTCATCCTTGTTAATGGCAGGGCTCTTTATTCCCCCCAGGAGCTGTCTGATTGTCCTGACTTACCTGGAGAAGGAATTCTGTCATGCCAGTTTAGCCTCAGATTCCCCTCAATTCTGATGTTTCCCATCCTGACTCTCACCCTGTTTCTCGGGTGCAAAATCCACTTACACACGCTGCACTTGAAATTGAGGTAATATTCTTTTTCCACCATGAATTTTTACTGTAGTAAACCTCTCACCTACCATGACGGTCTTCAATAAAAGTTTTGGTACTTCACTTTGACAAATATCACTGAATAAATGATTTCATTCATAAATCCTAACAAAATTAGGCAACTGATCATGCATTGCATGCATTGTTCTTTAATTACTAAACATTAGTTGATTTCTTGCCAGGTATGTAGGGAAAACTCCAAAGGACTGGGGCCATATCATGGATTTTTACTGCATCAACGTTTGGGAAGCTTTAAAATGTGATTAATGACCAGGACTAGGGAGATGGCTCAGCAGTTAAAGGTGCTTGCCTGTAAAGTCTGAAAGCCTGCCTTTGATTTCCCATTACCCATGTAAAACCAGATGCACAAAGTGGCGCAGGCATTTGGAATTCGTTTGCAGTGGCAAGAGGCCCAGGCGGGCCTGTCCTCTCTTTCTCTAGTAAATAAAATGTTATTACTGTCTGTGTCTGATTGAAGACTCAGATTCTCTTGAGAGACTGGGGGTGTGGGGGGCGTGGGGGGGAATGGTTAGGGCCAAGGCATGAGTGCTTTGCAAGAGCTGCCTGATGGCTTTTATTGGAGGCCAGGATTTGAAACCAGTAATGTTCTTGGTGCCAAATAAATGGACTTAACTGGCTCTTTTTTTTTTTTTCCTCCAGACTCTGTAGTTTTAGAATTACTTAGATATTATAGAGAAGAATGTGTGTGTGTGTGTGTGTGTGTGTGTGTTGTAAGGGAGGGTGGCAGAGAGCATGCCTTGAAGAGGCCTTAGTAGTTTTGGAAGAGAGTGAAGTTCTCAACCTGAGTTAGTTTGGGAGGGATGAGCTCTAACCATAGGGCCTGTCTCACCTGTAGTTAGTTTCTACCTATTTCCATGGCAGTGCTTACTGGTGTAGCTCTGGTCGCGATAACCCAGGTCATTTCCCTCTCTCTAACCCTCATTACTCATACACAGGTGAGACCAGGGGTGCTCCCAAAATTTTTTACAATGCACAAGATGGTCCTCTACAACAGTGAATAATCCAGCCAGACCTCAAATGTACGGAGGTGGGGAGACCTTGATTGAAATCATATGTCATTCTATCTTGCACCGAAGCCTCCATCAGCTGCCAGAGATGTTTACTGAGCGTTTGGCTCTGCTGGGCTCTATTATAGCTGTAGTCTCGTGGAAAGGTCAGAGAGAAGTCGGTGGTGAGAGGAAATGCAAATGACCTCATCCTAGAGTCACATAATCCGAAGAATGTCTCTCTTGACAGGCTACTCTACGCTGAATGCAAGGCTTTGACGCCGAAAGCCATCGCTAACTCAGACGCACTTCTCAGCGTTAGATAATGAAAGGATTTTCATCAAATACCTTTTTAAAAATATATACATCTCATGTACTCCTCTAGGGAAGAGAATGTCAAGATTGGATGAAAACCAAGCTATTACCACTGGTGGTAAACAACTGACCCATACAAAAGATGAAACCTTTTGGAAGGAGAAATGACGGCCCTGAATGATGAACACGGGCTGTTTGGACATCTCAGAAATTAGGTGACAGAGGGTGACAGATTGAGACTCACATCCAGAGGAACCCAAGGTTCGGCTAAGCGCCGCACAAACAAATACTCATGACAGAGCAATCTTCGTTTCTTGTGTATTTTTTTTAAAAGCAAAGTGATTTCATTTCTTTGAGAAGTGCCCCTCTAATCCCTTGGTGAGTTTACATACAACTTAGTGTTTCGAACCCGTCTTTCCTGGTTGCTCATGCATTTTTACTTTGTCCTTGCTCTTTGTCCTTTTATTTTGTCTTCTCGAGATGGAATTTTGCTAGACTGACCTTAGGCCCGTTGGTTATCCTCCTGCCTCTGCCACCTAAGTGCTGGAATTACAGCTGTGTGCCTCCGGAACATATGTGACTTAAAAAAAAAAATTTGTTCATTTGAGAGAGAGAGAGGGAATGGGTGCACCAGGGCCTCTAGCCATTGCAAACAAACTCCAGATGCATGCATCGCCTTGTGCAACAGGAATATGTGGGTACTGGGGAATTGAATCTGGGTCCTTAGGTTTCACAGGTAAGTGCCTTAACTACTAAGCCATGTCTCCAGCCCCATATGCTTTTAATTATTATTTTTACAAAAGTGTTAGTCCTGGGTTTAGTCCCCTGTGAATTAAAGAAACAAATATGGATCCTGGGATATGCACAAAGAATGAAAACAAAGAATTTTTAAAATTAAATTTCAAGGGCTGGATAGATGGCTTAGCAGTTAAGGCGCTTGCCTGCAAAGCCAAAGGACCTTGGTTCAATTCCCCAGTACCCACGTAAGCCAGATGCACAAGGTGGCACATGTGTCTGGAGTTCATTTGCAGTGGATGGAGGCCCTGGTGCACCCATTCTCTCTCACTCTCTCTTTCCGTCTCTATGCCTTTCTTTCTCTTTAATAAATAAATTAAATTAAAATAAAATAAAATAAAAATTGCCAGGTGTAGTGGCATATGCCTTTAATCCTAGCACCTGGGAAGCAGAGGTAGGAAGATTGCTGTGAGTTCAAGGCCACCCTGAGACTCCATAGTGAATTCCAGGTCAGCCTGAGCCAGAGTGAGACCCTTCTTCAAAAAACCAAAAAAAAAAAAAAAAAAAATTCAATTATATAACCTAGCTGCAGTCAAGTAATCACCTAAATACAGATTTTAAACTAAATGTGTGCACATGCGCACATATCTCTGTGCATCACCTTGGGTATAAGCAATAGAGCGAGGGTAAACACTTCACAGCTTAGTGGAGAGATATGTTGAGAATATTAATATCTCTTCCTAAAGGGCATGTCAATAGCTGGAATTGGATTTCAGTCAACTCAGGCTTGACCTGGTCATTTTGTTGATTGTTAGTGACTACAAGCCAGGGCCCTAGCATGTACAAGAGAAGTTTTGAGAAAACTAGGACCTTAGGAAATAGATGTCAAGAAAGGAAAATGTAGCTTGAATCAGAGCAAAAGTGCTACCAAGTGGCAGTATTCTTAAAAGGCTTGTCAACTGCTTGTGCTCTGCTCTTCCTCCTCAAGTAAAATCTTCAATGTGTCTGGAAACAATTGGAGGAAATTATGTTTCCAACCCAACAGCAGAATCTGGGCAAAACGTGTCGTTCCCTTTTCCTCCCTGAAGTGTGGCAATGTGGATGGCAGAAGCAGCTGTCACTGGTGTGAGAGGACCTGGCAATGACGTCATGTTCTCATTGGCTGGGAGTGTACAGCGGCCGCCTGGTACCTGGCTTCCACGCGGCTCCATCACATCTTACATTTCAACTGCCCAGGCGTCATTACCAGCTGCGTGAGAGGAGGCTATATAAGTCAGATGTTGGTTTCAAAGCTTTTCTGTGGGTCAACAAGCTGTATCCATGAGCTCAACGTAAGAATTAGCATTGCACTGGGCTGGAGAGATGGCTTAGCGGTTAAGCGCTTGCCTGTGAAGCCTAAGGACCCCGGTTCGAGGCTCGGTTCCCCAGGTCCCACGTTAGCCAGATGCACAAGGGGGCGCACGCGTCTGGAGTTCATTTGCAGAGGCTGGAAGCCCTGGCGCGCCCATTCTCTCTCTCTCCCTCTACCTGTCTTTCTCTCCGTGTCTGTCACTCTCAGATAAATAAATAAATAAATGAAAAAAATTTTTTTTTAAGAATTAGCATTGCAGGAGAAAAGAAGATCATTCGCTGTGGGATGCAGAGATGCCAATCAGCCACAAAACCACAAGGGGATTCTGTGGAAAATGGCTGGGGGACAGGGCCCTGTGGAGAGCTCTGGCCTAGCCCAGTCCTGCCCTATCTTTCCAATGTGTAGGATTCTCACATTGAGTCATAAAAGCCTGAAAGCTATTAAGGGAGGACACATTGTGCCATTACAAATAATCCTTGGCCATGACTACTAAGGAAATGGCTTTATAGTCTCTGCCTTGGTGGAAAGATCTCTTTGTTCTGCTTTTTTTCTTTTAAAGAAAAGATTTTATTATTATTTATTTATTAGAGACAGAGAGAAGGGGAGAGAGAGAGAGAGAGAGAATTGGCATGCCAGAGCCTCAGCCACTGAAATTGAACTCCACATGCTTGTGCCACCTAGGGCATATGTGTGACCTTGTATTTTGTGTCACCTTTGTGCATCTGGCTTATGTGGGATCTGGAGAGAGATGGAATATGGGTCCTTAGGTTTTGCAGGCAAGCACCTTAACCACTAGCCCATCTCTCCAGCCCTGTTCTGCTTTAAACATCAGCATCGAGTGGCCTTAGTGCCATGGAGCGGCTGTTATAAACAAACTTCACGGCTTAAAGCAATAACAATGTGGTCTCATGTTTCTACAGAGGGCCAGATGTTCAAAATCAGTACACATCAGACTGCGTCCCCTGAGGAGATACAGGGGGAAATTTGTCTTCTTTGATGCTTCAGTTTCTGACAGCCGCTTTGATAGCTTGGTGTGTGGGTACATACCTCCAATTTCCATCCCTAGTGTATTCAAATCTCTCTCCATCCTCTCCTTATATTACATTTTCCTCTGTGTGCATTTTGAATTTCCCTTTGCTTATGTCACATAATCCCATGTGTGCTGGCATTTGGGGCCTATCAGGATAACTAGGATGATCTCTTCCTTTAAAAACCTTTAATCATATGTTTGTTTGGTTTTCCCAATTATTGGCTTTATATATTAGGCGCTGAGTGTCTTGTGAGCATTTTCAACCCTCCACACTGCCATGCTTACTTTAAGCCCTCAGAGTATAGCCCGATAGCCTGTCTTCTTCCTCTTCCTTCTCATTTTGTTTCTCCTATTCCCTCCCTCTCTTCCTCCCTCCTCTTCTCTATAATAACACAGTGACCTTGGAGGATCCCAGTATCTTGAATCAATATGGCTAGCAGATTATTATCTCATTAACAGAAATTCCTACCCAAGGGTGATCTGGATTGGGAAGGAGGGCTTGCTTCTAGTACCTAATGCCACACAGGCCAGAGATCCTGCTAAGCAGTGCAGAATTACAGGGTAACCCTCACCACAGTCACTCAGCCCAGCATCCATAGTGCCTCGGTCATCTCCACTTCCAGGCAGCCTGAAGTATGAGGGAACACAGCGACCTCAAGGTGACAACATACTTGAAAGCTATAGCTGCAACGGTAATGTCCTCTTGGGACCATTTCCCAAGAGGATGTTACCCACAGTTTGGGACTTAATCTTAGCAAATCAGTACATATGATGCACTTATTTTGTAAAAAATGCTGCTTTCTGGGAAGAAAGTATCCTCACTGCTTGCCAAAGGCCACAGGCAGCATGGCCCCAGCAACTTCTCAAACCTCCCTGTATTTATTCTAGTAACACAGCCTGTAGCCTTGATTTACCACCAAGTGTTGGATTACTGCTAAATCCACTGTCTGGGCAGGCAGACACAGACAGAAGAACTTCAGCCTCATGGTATCAAGGTTACCTGGGTGGGCAATCCTTTTCGTAGCATTTCTTCTGTCTGCCACTGGGCTGTGTTTCTGGGTTGCAAAATGTTGCTTTCATTATCCCACGACCCTTCTTCACACAGTGGGCAGTCTGGCGGCGGATACCTGGGGTTGAATAGAAAGAGCCACGTGTGTTGAACTTGAGCCTGAATGTTCATTGTCAGCTGAGACCCCGCGCATGCCAACTGAACATAATTGTAGCTTATGGGAAAGTTTCCCAAAAGTTAATTGCCTTTAAAGCAGACTGTGTTATCTCCCCTCATGCTTCAGCTGGTGATGAGAGGAAGAGACCTTGTTTACTACAGGTAGATTACATAGCCTAGAATGTAGATGACAGTCTCGCTGGGAACTTGCATGCACCAAGCAGGAAACAAAGCGACATTTAAATAGGGAAAGTGGTGTCATCCCCAACAGTTAGCAGGCAATTGCTACATCAACTTAATGAGAGAAGAGAGGAGTTAGGACCAGCTGGGGTTAGTAAACTCTGAAAGGTGGGAATGAAATTCCAAATAATGTTATGATGTTTGGGTGTTAAGGATTATTAAAAACAGGGATGATAAATGGTATTATTTTCCAAGACCAGCTCTATAATGTGAGAGAAGCAGCCATGGCATGCTAGTTTATAGGCTAGTCAATTGTCTAAGGTGCTGTTATAAGTGTTCTGTGTATGCATTAATACCTGATCTAAATAGTGTATTACATATCATCTATTATGATGCATAATAACCAAGATCTCACAACAACCCAATGATGTTCACACAATCGTGATTATTACCTAACAGAAGAGACGAAGAAACCGAGACACTGTGAAGTTAAGTAGATTCAGAAAGGGAAAGAACCAATGGCATTGGATGGATGGATGGAAATGTCCAGAAGAGCACATTAGTTTGTACAATCAATATATGCTGAAATGTGACATCACTAAATCTGACCTGAAAGTTGCTTAAGCAATGTGACTGATTATACTTTTTATTTTCTAATTTTCAATGTCGAGGGTCTTCTAATATTCCGAATCTTCCAGTGAAGGAGTGCCACCCACTTATATTATCTTGGATGTTAAGGTAAGTCCATGTCTAGCTAAATACTCCTTCCGTAATCCTGAAGTTTTCATGTTTGTTTGATAAAATGCAGTGTGTAATTCATTCCTGGTTCATTTCTGCTAAATAAAGGATTAAGTACATAAATTACAATAAAACAAATCCAAGGGTCTTGGGTCCTGGCTATATTTCTCCTTTTATATATAACTTGACTTTGCAAGAAAATGAGAATGGGTTCAGGGGAGATAACTGAGTTAGTTAAGCGCTTTCCTTAAAAGCATGCTGACATGAATTTGACTCTCAGAACTCATGTTAAAGAAAGCTGGGTGTGGACATGGGTGCTCAGAATCCCAGTACTGGGAGGCAGAGACAGAGTCCTTGTGAGGCAAGGTCCAAGCTAGGGAGAGAGGCTAGCTCCATAAAAAATTGGACTATGTTCCTCAGGATGGCATCCCATGTTATCTTTGACCCCTACACACAGCACATGAGCACTCCCACACCACATGTGTGCCTGCATACACACGAACACACACATATGTGCACACACAAGACTATTTGAGGGTTGGAAGCTGAGCTGGTTGGTATCTGGAAATGTCATCTACATTTCATTTCAATCCTTTTATGGTTTTAGTCATCTACATTTGAAAATTGATAATCCGTGAAAGGAAGGCAAGGCTTAATCACAAGAAACCTTGCATAATGAAAGTATGCTGGCTAACATTTTATAGTTAATCTAGAAATCCTTTGTTATAAATATTGTCAAGAGGTTTCCAGATTAAAGGGGTATGGTGGCCCATGTCTTCAGTGCCAGCACTGGGCAGACGAAGAAAGGAGGATTTTGAGTTTGAGGCCAGCCTGGGCTTTTTAGTAAGACTGTATCTGAACACACACACACACACACACACACACACACACACACACACACACACACAGACCTTCAAAATTTTATTAAATCATATTGTCTTAGGAAATGTGCAAGCATAAGCTTGCATTTTTCTATAGATGGCTGCACTGATAGTCTCTATTTAGCTTTTCTTCTATACTGTGTCAAGACATGAAGTCTTATTTTCATGATTTATTGTCAAGAATCTTCCAGTGTTCCAAATCTTATCTGTCAAGATGTGAAGCCTGATTCTGCTGGCCTTGGATCAAATGCACAAGTGAAGCTATGGGTCTCCTTAAAAGAGAGATCAGAAAAGGCCATGCGATGTCCACCTGTCTCTTTTGTATCTCTCTACATGTGGTTAGAGAGGTTCTATGTAAGTCCTTGGGTTGGTAGTCCCTGATGAGCCCAGTCTAAGTAACAGTCATGTAAACAAAGAAGTCTCTAGATGGTACCAGTAATAGGATTTGAGCCCCCTGTATAGAGTCACCCCAAAGACGTGAGTCTTCATCGCTGGCATTTGAATCCTCATAGCTGAGGGGCCACCCTCGTGCACCCTGTCTAAATCTCTGAGGTACGATGAAGTCATGGTTGTTTTACTACACTGAATCCTGGGCACTTTATGTGTAGCAGAAGTGCATGGAACAATGCTCAGTGAGTTCCAGCAATCTTCTTTTCTCCATCTAAGAACCAGGGCTGCAATCCAGCGTGGCTTGCTGTTGTCTACTCAGTCCTGACTTTCTTTTTATTTATTTATTAGGGAAAGAGAGAGAGAGGGGTGGGGGGAGAATGGGAGCACTAAGGCTTCTAGCCACTGCAAACGAACTCCAGATGCATGTGCCACTTTGTGCTTCTGGCTTACGTGGGACCTGGGGAATTGAACCTGGGTCTTTAGGCTTCACAGGCAAGTGTCATAACCACTAAGCCATCTCTCCAGCCAGTCCTGACCTTCTTGACTTTTCATCTCCTTCTCCTCTGTGCCACAGGCCTTTCTCCTCTCCAGATCTATTCCACTCCTTTCTGTGTTCTTCTCTGAACTGCTGGCAGTGTTTGCTATATTACTAGTTAAGCTTGGAAATGGGGGAAGAATAATTCTTCTAACCCTATCCTCCCCACAACCTCCCATGTTAGTGTCCAGGAGCCATTAATTACCTTTCTTGGTTTCCTTAAACCCTACCTATATGTGTCAAAGTAGCCAAGGTAGTCAGTTTGGATATACAAACTGTTTCCTGCTAGAGTCTCTAGGTGATAATATCTCCTTTACATGAATAAACTTAATAGCTTGTAGCAAAATCCGAAAACACTTTATCATCAGTGGCATATTCATTAGTCATTTTAGAACTACCATTTCTGTAATAGCAGGGTCTTTCTTTAACATAGGCCAGTGTAACACCTCTTGTGGTAGGAATTAGAATCAGGTCATGCTTTTAAGAGCAGTTATCATTATGCAGCACTGCAAATGCAGAAAGTTTAAGAGGTCAGGCTGAATCTATGTGACCTTGATCTTTTGCTGGAAATGAAAGAAAGGGAAAATGATATGGTTTTTCTTTGATCTCATCATTTGTCCCCTTTTGCGCAAAGGGGACCCAGCCCCCAAAGAAATTCTGTTAGTTAAAGATGCAGCCAGTCAAGATGATGTCTGAGCAACAAGCTAACTGAAACATTTACTTAAAAGTCTACTTCTAAAGTAGGAATCAATCACATTGAAAAATCTACAAGAAACAAATTCAGAATACTTTTTCCAGAAAATTCTAAATTCTTGGTAGCTCCTGCTGGATGTAGTGGTAAAAGGCCAACTAAGTGCTTTGACTTTTAGAACTGTCCTCTTGTGCTTTAAACCTGCTCATACTGACTGGACTTGTGCCTTGAGAAGAGATAAGTTAAATTCCTCATGTGAAAAAAAAAAAAAACAAAAACCAATAACTGTGGTGTTTCCATTCAGGTGTCCCCCATAAACTTAGGTGTTCGGAATGCTAGGTTCCCAGCTGATGAAGACTTGGGAATTAACACCTCCCGGAGGCAGTGTATTTTTGGGGATGGGCTTATGCGTATTATAGCCAGCTCCCCCTTGCCAGTGTTTTGCACACTGTTCTGTTGCTATTGTCCACTGATGTTGGTGACAGGGTGATGTCCACCCTCTGCTCATGCCATCATTTTCTCTGCCATCATGGAGCTTCCTACTCAAGCTGTAAGCCAAAATAAACCTCTTTTTTTTACCCACAAGCTGCTGTTGGTTGGGTGATTTCTACCAGCAATGCTGACTGCAACAGTAACATAGTTCACTATATTCTCAATTCCCACAACAAGATCATAAAATCGAGGTTTTTTATATGATTTCTTGATTTTATTTGAGATTTTCTTGGTTCCAATGTTCAATTTAGAAAAGTGAGCCATTATGCCTAAACTCAAGATCAGAGATGGCCAAGGTAGGTCTGTCTAAGACTCAAAGTATCACGATGCAATTTTTAAACAGTTAGAGCTCTTTTACAGCCACTCAAATAAAAATAATATCAGTACAAGTTGTTTGACATTAGCCCATAAATTATATATATCCTAAAATTGGGCATACCACTGATTTTAATGATGTAAAACTATGACAGTTTTGTGAATCAGTCGAGTTTGTCACTCTCCATTCCCAAGCATGGCATGTAGACAGTAGCGTTAGTTGTTAGGAAGAGACTAGTAGAAATGGCATAATTTCTGCATTAGTGACCCGTGCATCCTTATCCCATCAGCTTTCAAATTTAGTTCCTACAAATATTTACTTTGGTGATATTATGACCCCCTTTGGTTCCCTCCATTGTTTTTCTTTTTTTTTTTAAATTTTTTATTTATTTATTTGAGAACAACAGACACAGAGAGAAAGACAGATAGAGGGAGAGAGAGAGAATGGGCGCGCCAGGGCTTCCAGCCTCTGCAAACGAACTCCAGACACGTGCGCCCCCTTGTGCATCTGGCTAACGTGGGACCTGGGGAACTGAGCCTCGAACCGGGGTCCTTAGGCTTCACAGGCAAGCGCTTAACCGCTAAGCCATCTCTCCAGCCCTCCATTGGTTTTCTTGACCATGCGCTCACATCTATGCTTTACAATACAAATACAGTTAAGCAAACCTTGGATCCTATTGCTACAAGAGCTCAAATATATTGAAGTATTTGTACATTTGAGGATGCAGAGATTGTTGGGTGATAAGGGCCCTGGAGAGGGTGGGTGAAGCCTAACCGTAAAACATTTGGCTTTGGCTTGTAACCCTCAATACCAGAAATCAGTTACAATCCACACTGAGCTGTTGATCCGTGAGACCTACGAGGGCCCCAACACAAGACAATCTTCTGTCCAAGCACTTGATTACTGGCCTGAAGTAAAAGGTAAGAGCCTTTTGCTGAAGACACAACATGCTGTGGACAAAGAACGTAGAAAGATCTGGATGGAATACGGAAGGAAGCTCTAGATGGTCTGCCCATCTACAGCAGGAAAGTGCTACATGCATTGCTGTGGGAAAATGGCCAGCCACTTTGAGTGCTAAAAGGGGACACTGACATACCAAAGCCACCAGTCTGACAAGATGCACATGACTGTGTAATAATAGTGGCACCAAGCCTAGGTGGGTACCCAGTGGGTCTCTGCGTGTCTAGGAGATCTGCTCAGTGGAAAGGACCCCTTAGCTGGAACTGGGAACTAAGTCAGAACCCTATGGAGACCAAAATCATGGACTCCAGTAAGAAATTCTCACTAGTCTTTAGCCAAAAGAGCGCCACACCCACTCAAATCTCTCTTCATAGTGCTTATTCCACTGAACCTCTGCTGACTTCAGTCTCCTTTGGAGAATCTGTTTTTCCTTTTTAGAAAGGCAGCTAGGATGAGAAGACTAAACCACCCTATGTCCATCTGCCAGGGCCACAGAGTGGAAGGGAGTGTCCAGGGGCACTGCTCCCCCCTTTTACAATGACTGACTGATGCTCTCACATCTATACTCCACAAACTAGGGGTAAAAAATCAAACAACCCACTCCATAAGTGGGGCAGAGAAATAACAGGGAGTTCTCAGAGGAAGAATTACAAATGGCTAACACACTCTTAAGAAAATGTTCAACATCCCTAATTATTATTCTGTTTGAATATAAAACTTTAGAGGAAGAAAAGATAGAAAACTAGCCTCGTGTATGAGGCTAGAATAACGGACATCCAAACCAGACAAGAAGAAGACTAAAAAACTGAAGACTAGGATTTTTAAGCAATTTCTAATATAATAGATACCAAGACAAGGTTAGTCACAAGAGATAAAAACTGTCACTGAAAATAAAGAGAAGAATCCATCAAGAAGGTGCACATTTGTAAATCATATGTGCATTAAATATTGGGCTTCCAACTTCATAAAATAAACCTTAATGGACATTACTTTCCACCACTTAAATGATGTACAGTAAAATCTACCCCATAAATTGAACCATGTTGAGGTTGGAACTCGTGATATTCCAAAGATGGTATTTTCCCTAAAATCTTTTCTGTCTGAAAATAAATGAAATCATAAGCTCAGAAAGTCAGTGTAAATTGGAGACTCTTCATACATTCATGATTAGAAAAAGCCAGATGGAAAGAGGGAAAAAAAAGCAAAGTACTTAATTGCATAAGAAAGGCTGGTAACATCACCTCTCACTTTTCAGTAATGTGATTAATATACTTTTATAATATATAATGGTATTTTAATTTTTTTTTAATTTTTTTATTTAAGAGAGAAGGAAAAAAAGAGAATGAAGAGGCAGGCAGAGAGAATGAGCAAACCAGGGTCTCCAGCCACTGCAAATGAACTCCAGACGCATGTGTCCCCTTGTGCATCTGGCTTATGTGGGTCCTGGAGAATCGAACCTAGGTCCTTTGGCTTTGCAGGCAAGTGCCTTAATTGCTAAGCCATCTCTCCAGCCCTATAATATAGAAAGTTTTAACTTAATGAAAATAAAAATCCCTCTCTGAATGATTCAATGTTACAGGCAGCCTCCTGTCTATATATTTAGTGATGTGTTTCCAGTGTGAATATTAGCATTTCATCCCCTATATCTGAACATATTAAAGCTGTCCTTTTTCCTGCCACAGGCAGTGGCAAGTTCACTGTCGCTCTCGCAATTTAGGGAAGTTCAGGTGGGTAAGTGAGAATTAGGACAATTCCTGTTCAGACTTAATAATCAGCGTGCCATTTACCTAGGCAGGATGCATCGCTGAAGGACTAGGCTATAATGACACCCAATGTCTAATTCACACTGGTTAAGGGTGTTTAGTTCCCCTTAAACTATCTCCAGATGCTTCTTTATGTCCATCGCAAAATGCAGCCACTCACCTCTGTATTCTCAATGCTCTGTCATATTGCACATGGATCAAAGGGTCTGTTTTATCTTGAAACAGAAGAGGGGTTTCTCCTGCTTCCTTGGGAGTCTCTGACAGCGTGGCTTCACACTATGTGGTCCTGGCACAGATCACTTAACACTACACTTGAAACTTGCATGGACAATGAGAATGCAAGGGAGGGGGCGGTGTCATACGTTGAAAAGCACTTGTAACGACATTCGTGGTGACCTCATTTCTTTTCTCATAATGCTCTCCAGGGAAAGAATTTCTCCCATTTATTTTTTTGCTTAAATTATCCTGACTTCGCTGGGATCCTAGCCCACGGTGGGCAATGATCCAGGACAATGCGGGAGGCAGCTGCAGAGAGTTACAGGAGGGATCTGCCTGCCAACACCTGACCGTGTGGTTGTCCAGTTGCACCTGCGATCTACTTATTTCTAGAGGTTTAGTGTTTTCCAACCTTATATATTTTTAATATTTTTATTCATTATTTATCTGAAAACAGAGAGACATGGAAAATGGGCATGCCATGGCCTCCTGCAATTGAACTCTACATTTACACACTACTCTGTACGTCTGACTTTATATGGGTACCGGGGAATTGAACCTGAGCTATCAAGGCCTTGCAAGCAAGTGCCTTTAACTACTGAGCCATCTCTCCAGCCCTCATAGATGTTTTAAAACAGACATTTGATTCTTGTCAATTCTAAAAGCTAAACTTGGTTTTCTCTGCTGAACTGGGGGAAGAAAGGAGCTGATGAAGTAACAATTGTTTATGAGGTTCACCGTGCATTCTGTGACTTGTATGTGTAGACCTCATTCCATGACTGCGCCCCTGAGGAGGGGCAGTAAGGGGCCCGAGCCAACCCAAGTAACAAGGAGGCTAGTGGAGGCAGAGCCTGGTCTCCTTGCCCAGCACTTTTATTCTCCTTGACACATCACACATTCTGGCCATTTACTCTGTAGCTGCTCTGGCTTTTCAGGCAGTAATTATAAGCTGGTGGCAAGAACTCAGACTCCAGCATGATCCAAAGAGAGGTCTGGAGGGAGAAGCACTCACATATGGCATGATTCTTAAAGTGGGCCACTTTGAGACTGGCTATGGTCCTTAGGGACAGCAGCTGTATCTCACCTGTCCCACATGTTACACTGCACTCGGTCCAGCGGCCAAACTGCCAAAAGTACAGGTCCACATCACTGTCAAGTCCATCTTTCCGGATTGTGTACTCATACCTGATGCCGGGGTTGGTCACCTGGAAGAGTAACTGAAAAGCAGGAGAGGGATCATGTCAATCTCTGTTATGGATTAGACTATGAACCAGTCATGTCCATCATCTGAAAGTCGTTATGAGAGAAGACATTGGAACAGGTGCCACGCAAGAGATCTACAGCCATATTAGATTTGTCTATCTCTCTCTGTTGCTAGAAATCTAACCTCAATTCTGTGATTTCTTGACTGAGCAACCATAGTAATTTCTACTCCTATAAATAGGGAGGTTTAATCAGATGGACATTGCAACCGAGGAAGTCAGTTGGTAAAGTCACCTGAGGCTCTGTGGACTTACTACCTCTGTGAATATAGTAAGTGTCTTAGTTTCCCCATTTTCTTTGTCTTTTTTGGTTTTGGTTTTTTGAGGTAGGGTCTTTTTCTAGCCCAGGCTGACCTGGAATTCACTATGTAGTCTCAGGGTGGCCTCAAACTCATGGCAATTCTGTTACCTCTGCTTCCCTAGTGCTGGGATTAAAGGCATGAGCCACCATGCCAGGTAGTTTTCCTATTTTCTTTCTTTTTTAAAAATTTTATTCATTTATTTATTTGAGAGAGAGAAAGAGGCAGAGAGGGAGAGAATGGGCGCACCAGGGCCTCCAGCCACTGCAAACGAACTCCAGATGCGTGCGCTCCCTTGTGCATCTGGCTAACGTGGGTCCTGGAGAATTGAACTGAGATACTTTAGCTTTGCAGGCAAACGCCTTCACTGCTAAGCCATCACTCCAGCCCAGTTTTCCCATTTTCAAAATACGGATAAGTATCCACCAATGGTGTTCTTTTGAGGGTTAAAATGAGTGAATACATTAAAGTGATAAGAACATGACGTGAAGTTAGCACTCAGACACTAACTACGTTCCATTTGTTGTTGTCTTACGTTGTTCCTCTAGCTCTCAGGCTGGTTAGTTCCCTTAATGTATGCTAGTTCTTGAATAAAAATGTTCATCATGGGCTGGATAGATGGCTTAGCGGTTAAGCGCTTGCCTGCAAAGCCAGAGGATCCCGGTTCGATTCTCCAGGACCCACGTTAGCCAGATGCACAAAGGGGCGCATGCACCTGGAGTTCGTTTGCAGTGGCAGGAGGTCTGATGCGCCCCCATTCTCTCTCTCTCTCTCTCTCACTCTTTTTTATTTATTTATTTTTTATTTTATTTTTTTGTTTATTTTTATTGATTTACTTGAGAGTGACAGACAGAGAGAGGAAGAGGCAGATAGAGAGAGAGAGAGAGAGAGAATGGGTGTGCCAGGGCCTCCAGCCACTGCAAACGGACTCCAGATGCGTGCGCCCCCTTGTGCATCTGGCTAATGTGGGTCCTGGGGAATCGAGCCTCAAACCGGGGTCTTTAGGGCTTCACAGGCAAGCGCTTAACTGCTAAGCCATCTCTCCAGCCCTCTGCAGGCAGTTTATATAGCACGTGTTTAAAGGTGGAGTTACTATAAACATAGAGATGGGAGTTGGTTGCTCTGTGGAGTAACCACACACAAATCTCTGCTCCTGTAGGTTAGGCTCATGACGTTTGTGGACCACAGGTGCTAACCTTGACCCCCAGTTCTGGGAAAGCTTTGGCCTTTGGTTTTGAAACAACCTCCATGTAGCTTTTTTTTTTTCCCCCTTGGCTTTCCCTGTAGCTTTTGAATGTAGCTGAATCTGACTTTTGGGCCACCCCTCGTTCCCCAGTCGGCTTTACCTCTACCAGTACAGACATCCCATTAATTTTTCCACAGGTCTTCAATGTATGTAACACAAACCTTTGGGCCTTTCAAGAGCTACTGTAACCTGACCCCAAGGCTCACGGAGGCGAATCTTCTGCCTGACAACCGCCTGACTTGGAGACGCGTGTTACATGGACACACTTTACATCCTAGAGGAATATTAGCCTCAAATAAATAAATCAACTTGGGTGGTGTCAGAGGCTCTGGCATTTTGTTATCAGTGTTTCAGCAATTTCTGGACAACAAACAAGAAACAGCACAAATGTCGTCCTCCCTTCTCTGTTCTTGTGAAAATAAGTGTTGGTGATTCCTGATCTTTCCTGGAAGAGACTCCAGAAGCATGCTGCTTAGCACACAGGTCAGCATTACCTGCAGCCACACTGACTCGTTGGTGGGGCCTGGAGCCAGTAGTTTCTCCAGATCTCCTTTCCGATCATACTGGAAGACAGTTCCTGCCAGCTTATAGTTCCCATTCCACTGGATAATAAATCCTCCATTGAGATAATGTTTTTCTGGGTCTTCACTCCTGATGGCCAGGAAGTTTCCAGCAGCCTTGACCTCCATGACCCTTATGTCCCTTGCCCCTTTGGGGATGAGTCCGATGTCAACGTACCCTAAGGAGGAAGGAAGCAGTAATGAACGAGGCACGCTAGCATCTCGGCTTGACACAGCCTATTTCTGGGCCTTTGTGGATCCTCTTCCCAGGATCTCCAGCCCTCAGTGCGTGCTAGGTGTCCACTGTGACTGGCAGAAGCACAAATTATGAAGAATTTAAGAGTTTGGCTAGCAGCAGAATTCTTAGGAGATTCATGACTCAGTGTGTAAACAGTTTCATGAGGTAAATAAAATAAATGCAATGGAACTTGGATGCGTTTATGATCCAGTATTTATTTTTCTGTGATTTGGGGTTGATAGTTTAAACTATTATAGTTTAAACTGTTATAACAGGCAAGTTTCCTGCTATCATTATTCCCTCCTTTTTTTTGTTCTTACTACAAGATTAATCTTTTTTTAAAAATTTTTTAAATTTATTTATTTGAGAGCGACAGACACAGAGAGAAAGGCAGATAGAGAGAGAGAGAGAGAGAATGGGCGCGCCAGGGCTTCCAGCCACTGCAAACAAACTCCAGACGCATGCGCCCCCTTGTGCATCTGGCTAACGTGGGACCTGGGGAACCGAGCCTCGAACCAGGGTCCTTAGGCTTCACAGGCAAGTGCTTAACTGCTAAACCATCTCTCCAGCCCAAGATTAATCTTTTAAAAAATATATATATTTTATTTATTTATTTATTTGAGAGAGAAACAGGTAGAGAATGAGAGAGACAGAGAGAGAGAATGGGTGAGCCAGGGCCTCCAGCAACTACAAACGAACTCCAGATGCATGTGCCCCCTTGTGCATCTGCTTTACATGGGTCCTGGAGAATCAAACTGGGATCCTTAGGCTTTCCAGGCAAATGCCTTAACTGCTGAGCCATCTCTCTGGACCCTTAGATGAGTCTTCTTAAACATTGCACTTTCCCTCTTTCTTATCACAAGCAGGTTAAAAACACTCTTACGGGGCTGGAGAGATGGCTTAGTGGTTAAGTACTTGCCTATGTAGCCCAAGAACCCCAGTTCGAGGCTCGATTCCCCAGGACCCATGTAAGCCAGATGCAAAAGGTGGCGCATGCATCTGGAGTTCATTTGTAGTGGCTGGAGGCTCTGGTGCTCCCATTCTCTCCTCTCTCTGCCTCTTTCTCTCTCTGTCTGTCATTCTCAAATAAATAAATAAAAATAAAACAAAAAAATTAAAACAAACAAATAAACAAAAAAACACTCTTACAAGTCATTTAACCCTGGCTTCCATTCACTAACAAAGTTCTGGAGGGAACCTTGCCACATGGCTTGCTTGGTTCCACTTCATGAACAGAGGCTCAGTGGTTAGGTACACTTCCTGTGCAAGCATGAGGGCCTGAAGAGGCCCGAGAGACTGACCAAGCTTGATCCCCAGCGCCCATATAGACAGCTGGCTGTGGCCATGCATGTCTGTAATCCCAATCCAGTAGGGGATCAGAGACCCGAGAATTATTGAAATTTGTGAAAATAAAGACACTCTTGTTCAAATAAAAATGGGTCGAAAAAGTAAGAACACTGGACCTTCTGCTCCAGCCACCACAGACCAGCAGACAAGAGCCACAATGAGGCACACAAGTGAACACCACGCCACATTACACACGGACTCCTATGTGCACACACAAACAAAAAGAAAATATTGTATGTGCCACTTTTGTTCCTGGCTTTTAAAAAAATGAGGGGGATAAATAACGATGATAAAAAAAACCAACAGTTTGGGGTTGGAGAAATGGCTTAGTGGTTAAGGTGCTTGCCTGCAAAGCCAAAGGCCCTGGGTTCGATTCCCCAGGACCCACGTATGCCAGATGCACAAGGGGGCGCATGCGTCTGGAGTTCGTTTGCAGTGGCTGGAGGCCCTGGAGCACCCATTCTCCCTCTCTAAAATAAAATAAAATAAAATAAAATAAAATAAAATAAAATAAAATAAAATAAAATCCAGTTTGCTTTTTATTCTTCTACATAAGGAAAAAACTCCCAAATTGTAAATGTTTATCACAGGCAGTTTAAAAGGAGAAGGTTAGTAATGTAGAATGGAAGCTTTCAGAGATGGTCAGTGCACCTCTGCAGAGTCTGGTCAGAAGGACGGGTGAGGATACTGCCACAGCATTGCAAATGATAAACATGTTCACCCAGCAAAATCAGTCTTCATACATCTTCCCCTTAGCAAAAATGTCCCATTAGCGCCCGCACTGGGAGGAGAAGGGAATCATAATCCGTCCTTACAGAAGGAGACTCTGAGTCCATGGAGACCACGTGCAGAAACTACCCATCACCTACCGCATCTTGAGCATATGAGCTACGTGAACACTCACAGTCATTGAGTGTAAGACAGGATACTGGCCTCATTTCTGAAGACCCTATTGTGAGAGACACCATGGACCATCTGTGCTAATACATCTTATCTATCCAACTGTTCTTTAGAATCTGGGGGTGGGAGGGGAGAGGACTTGACTCACTGGCATATTTACTTTCTGGGCATTGTCACTTGTAATAAAAACGGGCTTGCTGGGCGTGGTGGCGCATGCCTTTAATCCCAGCACTGGGGAGGCAGAGGTAGGAGGCTCACCAAGAGTTCGAGGCCACCCTGAGACTACAGAGTGAATTCCAGGTCAGCCTGGGCTAGAGTGAGACACTTCCTCCAAAAACAAAACAAAACAACACAAAAATGGGCTTATAAAATATTATACTACTAGTCCTGGGCAATTTGTTTTCACTGGTCCAATTGTCTTTTACAAAATGATACTAGCAGTTTGTGCAAGCTCCTTAGAGGGCCAGAGCTCATGATTTTGTGAGAAGGTTGCGGGGAAAACTCACGCAGGTTTTGGTACTTCACTCGAAGCAGAGATAAGTCAGTATCTTGCTCCGATATGAACCTGTATTTAGCAGACTCACAAAACAAGGGAGAACTAACTACATAGACTAAATATGCCTGAAAGATCTTTGAAAAAGTTGCATTCTTCAGCCTTAGATTTAGAGTCCCCCCCCCCCAAAAGCAGCTGATAGGAGAAAAAAAATTGTTTGTTTCCAGTCTCAAAGGTAAGCTTCCTGATGTCAGAGAAAACATAGCAGAGGGCTGGAAAAATGGCCTCATATAAGCCAGATGCATAAGGTGGCACATGTGTCTGGAGTTTATTTGCAGAGGCTAGAAGCTCTGGCATGCCCAGTTTCTGTCTTCTCTATATATTTTCCCTTTCTCTCTCTCTCTAAAATAAATAAAAATATTTTAAAATTTTAAAAAAAGATGGTAGAGTACAGACTGGACATCACCTCCTGACCAACATCAGGTGGACAAGAGCAGCTGGAGAGTGAGCCAACTGACACTGTAAAACTGGGGGCTAATAAACCTCAAGATCTGCCCCCCAGGATACGCCTCCTCCAACAAGGCTCCACCTCCCAAATTACCACCAGCTGGGGACCGAGCATTCAGAACACATGAGTTTATGTGTAGTAATATCTGATTCACACCACCACAGGGCTTAAGAGTGAAAAACGTTCTCTTACATGGTGGGCAATCTCAGCTATCTTAGTAGAAGCCAGAAGGGAAAGGTAGGAGAAGGAGACATTGACACTGGTTTTCTGTACCTGGTTTTCGAACAACGGATTGGAGTCTGACCCACCAGATGGTTCCAGACACCTTGTATGGAATCCTCACTTCCTTTCACTTCCCTTTCTTTAGGAATTTGAGGCTTCCTGGGAAATACAGTACAGGAAGTCACCAAATAATGGAGCTTTATAGTTTTAAGAAAGCCGCATCTCCTGTTGTTATTACGTACTACCTTTTTTTAAAAAAAAAATTATTTATTTATTTATTTGAGAGTGACAGACACAGAGAGAAGGAGAGAGAGAGAATGGGTGTGCCAGGGCTTCCAGCCTCTGCAAACGAACTCCAGACGCGTGCGCCCCCTTGTGCATCTGGCTAACGTGGGACCTGGGGAACCGAGCCTCAAACCAGGGTCCTTAGGCTTCACAGGCAAGCGCTTAACCGCTAAGCCATCTCTCCAGCCCACGTACTACTTTTTGCCTCAGATCTTTCTGGGATGTTTTTTTTTGTGTGGTTGTTGGCCTTTCTACATGAAATTCCTTATTCTTAAAGCACATGCCCTTAACTTGGATTAACATTACGGCTCCAAGCACTAATCTTCTGAACTAGGAAATTTGTGTTTTGCCAGATAAGTAGTCTTTCTAAGCTTAGTTCTTAGACACTGGTATGAAACAGAAAAAGCAGGAGGGAAACCTGCTGTCACATTTATGACTCTTCCTCCATGCCAAGCACACATCAAAAGCCTAATTAACATTTCTCAGGTAATGAGTAAATTAATAATGAACCAGAAGGTTCTCAGAATCTATATATAGCCGCCTGCACTTTGGACCCAAATTCTTCCAATTTCAGTCACTTCTAATCATGGTAATCATGGTACTACTTCTTGATGCTGATTTTTTTCCTCCTTCCTGGAGACTGGAAATTGAAACCATTATGTGCAGTTATAACAAGGAAAGCCAATGTGCCCAAGTCTGACACAAGTTAAAGTGCAAGACGGCGCCCTGAATGCTTGACATCAAGCCTACTAAATATGGGCTCCTTTTCACAGAGGAAGACAGGAATATAGTTGCTGGAGAATCCCAAGGAGGCTGGGGAAATAGACATGTTATGGTGGAAATCACTTGACTTCAATGATCAGATTTATAAAAGGCTGGGCTCTCAGGACTGCAAAGGCAAAAGGCGTTTACTCAGGGTCAGAGAGGGCCTCAGAAATTGAGCTCTGAGGCTGGGATTCTTCAAGTCTAAAGGTGGTCTAGACCAGACCTGTATTCTTTTTTTAAATTTTTCATTTATTTATTTGCAAGCAAAGAGAGAGAAGAGAGACAGAAAAAGAGAGAGAGGAAGAGAGACAGAGAGAGAAAGAGAGAGAATGGGTGCACCAGGGTCTCTAGCCACGCAAACAAGCTCCAGATGCATGTGCCCCTTGTGCATCTGGTTCATGTGGGTCCTGGGGAATCAAACCTGGGTCCTTTGGCTTCACAGGCAAGGGCCTTAACCTCTAAGCCATCTCTCCAGCCCCAGACCTGTATTCTTACTGTCTATTTAAATGCCACATCATCCTGCTCTTTCTTAGGGATACTCACAAGAACTAGAAGAAAGAATTTGGGTCATATTTCATGTCTCCATAGTCAAAGGCTGAAGGAACAACTATTCTTGTTGGGAAAGGAGAATCAAATCTAATCACTAAGGGTGTGTGTGTGTGTGTGTGTGTGTGTGTGTGTGTGTGTGTGTGCTATACTATGATGCATGTGTGAGGACAACCTTGGGCTGATCCTTGCTCTCCACCTTGGTGGAGACAAGATCTCTCAAGATTCTCCTGACTCTGCCACCCAGTGCCATAGAATGTGGGAATGCTACTTGCATCCGAATTTGTGTGGATTATGGGGATCTCTGCTCCGGTCATTGGCTTGTCCAGCAAGTGCTTCTAACCGCTGAATAATTTCCCTAGCCCGCCAAGGACAATTTCATTGCAGACTTTAAAAAATTAAATATGTTTTTAAAAATCACTCTGCAGGTGGGACAAGGAGAGCTGAGAGCACAAAGACACATGGAGATGTCCAGTGCCCGGTGACGGCGCATAACCAGAGCTGCTGAGTTTTCTGTCAAGTGTGGCCGGGGAGGGAGGTTTAAGTTACTTTTGCTTTCTTTTTCCCTTTGCTAGGAGGCCAAGGCAGAGGAAAAGCTCCCAGAAGTGAAGTCTAATTCCTGAGATCAAAAGGTTAAGTGTGGACTGGAGAGATGGCGCGGTGGTTAAGCGCTTGCCTGTGAAGCCTACGGACCCGGGTTTGAGGCTTGATTCCCCAGGACCCACGTAAGCCAGATGCACAAGGGGGTAAACACATCTGGAGTTCATTTGCAGTGGCTGGAGGCCCTGGTGCCCCCATTCTCTCTCCCTCTCTCTGCCTGTTTTTCTCTCTGTGTCTGTTGTCCTCAGATAAATTTTAAAAAATTATTTTAAAAAATTGAAGTTAGGTGCCAAAATGGGATCTTAGTGTGAGTTTTTATCATTTAAGTAAACATGACCATATCTAAATAATGGAAATTATTACAAATTGCTTTTGTAAAGATCATAAGATATTAGCAGAATGCTTAATCATAAGCTTAATGCACACTGAAACACGGGTTCTTCACTTTCATCCTTAGCAAGTAATTAAGAAAGGTTATCTTTCATCCATAATAAAGTAACCAGTGAAGACAGAAAATACACTTAAAGGTCAGGGCAAGAATTATTTCACAATTTGGGCTTAGTAGTTCAATGGTCAAAAATGAAAGAGTAGGAATGGAACCTAAACACGCTCAAGACCACGTGCCATTATGGTTATTAGGGAGCAAGGGAGCGCGCAATGGACCGAAGAGCACACCTGTGATCTGGGATCACGCTTGGGAAGTGCATCCTGGACGTTAAGTGTATCGAGGACAGTGGGCGGCTTTTATCAGGGCCTGGCAAAACAGGACAGTGCCCCACCATATCTGTGTGTGGCCATCCCGTCCTATCTTCGGCGTCACCTCTGGTTGGCATAACTTCTCCCCCAGTACTTCATGCTTCACTGCCTATGTTCCCAGCACCCGAATCTCCATGGAAATTAGGGAATTAGCAATGCCCTGCCCTCAGAGCCCTTCAATTAGTGGAAATTGGCATTGGCCATCTCCCTCGTTGACCCTCCTGGTGAAAATGCGCCTGCTGGCTTGGTGACGCCTGCCTTCTTGGCTCCTTTCATTGCGCTCGTCTACTTCCTCCACACCTGCTGTCCCTTCAATCCTTATTTATGTATGAGGAAACCCAAATTAAGATACCCTGAATTGTCTTCATTGTGTCCAGGGCTTTGCCTAAGATTTCACCTCATAGAGATCACGACTAATTACCAAGGGTCTTTGAGACATATTTTAACCAAAAGAAAACCTGAGCGGTTCATAGCTGGTTTGGGTCCAAGTGGATTCTTACCCAACGCCCCTGTGGGCACCAGGAGGCCAAAGCTTCATGACAAAACCTCGTAGGGGGTAAAGACATGGGAAGAAGATCAAAGTATGGGTGAAAGGGGGATGTGGAATGTGAGATGGAACTGCTGCCTTGAGAGTCACAAGGGACCCTCGGGTGGAATTCCCTCACAGAGAACTACTGAGCAAAGGGGATACCTGAAGCGCCCTAGCTTGCTTCTTCAGGGTGCACCTCAACAGCTCAGCCCCCATTCCCACTGATGGCTGCTCTGTCCTCACACACAGGATGTGTGGGTGTACATCCTTCGCCACCAGATTTTGGCCTCTTCTCTCCCCCGGTTTCTCATCTGTTTCAACGCCACTGTCTTTAGTAACCTGGTTTTTCTTGTCATGCCTAGTCCCAAGGAGGAGACTTGCCAAGCAGTCACCCACCCTTGTTCCCATGAGAGCCACTGACGGTTTCAGTGTGATGTCTCTATATCTGCTTAGCGACCATCCTCGTTCCTGAAACTTCCAACGAGCTCTGTCTCCTTTGCACTGAAGGCTATATTCCATTTTTAATTTTTTTCAAATTTACAAGCTATTTTATTAAATAAAAGCATTTGTTTTTGTTTTTTAGACTTCCATTCTAAGTCTCCGCCCCCCCCCCCACCGCCTTGTTACTCAGTAACTTGATTTTGTTTATTACCAGATCCCTCTTTCTGTCTGAACATCTTCCGCACGGTCTGGCAGGCAGAGCCGTTTCCGAGACACACTCCACAGCGGTCCTCGGCGGCACTGGAATCAATCTCGTAATCACAGCCAACCCTCTGTGGGAAAGAAAGGGTGGAGGATGAGTGACACAGCCAGATGTCACGCCTGCCTTAATGTGCAACTTCTCCCTTTCCACCTTGTTCTCCATAAGCCTGGGTTCTGGTTTCGTTTCCCTGATGGTAACCAGAGGTATAACCAAATGATCTGCAATGGTAAAGGAAATGTAGCCATTCCAACAAAATCATGGGTGACTGGCTCCAGGACCCCCTTGAGTGCCAAAATTAGTAGATGCTTAAGTCTGCTGTATAAAATGGCATAATGTTTGCACATCATCTATGTACACCTTCCCATATTTAAATCATAAACAGATTTCATATAATACCCAGTCGGGTGTAATGCTATTTAATTAGTTGTTTCCTATATTGTTTAGGGAATAATAATTTTAAAAATATGGACATGTTCATTACAGATACTTCCTTGTCTTCCCCATTTTAAAAATATTTTATTTATTTGACAAAGAAAGAGGCAGAGAGAGAGAGAGAGAGAGAGAGAGAGAGAGGGAGAGAATGGACATACAAGGACCTCCAGCCCCTGCAAACGAACTCCAGATGCATGCGTCCCCTTGTGTATCTGGCTAACGTGGATCCTGGGGAATCGAACCTGGGTCCTTTGGCTTTGCAGGCAAATTCCTTAACAGCAAAGCCATCTCTCCAGACCTTCCCCATTTTTGAAATCCATGGGCTCCATGAAAGTGGAGCCTGAGGAGACAGGAGGGAGGCTCTCCTTGCTCAGAACAGAGAAAGACACACACTGGGTGAAGTCCTCAATCTCTCTTGGAGCAAAGTTAGAACTGAACAATTCCAGACCCCTGACTATAATAATAATGATGCTTTGGATTTGGAGTTGATGGGGCAGGAAGTCCCTTCAGCTGTGGAAACCTCACACCCCTACTGTTCTGTCTAAGAAGAGTACCCAGAAGTGACTTTACTCCACCCGTAGCTTGGTTCTTCACCAGTTCTCATGGGAGTTATTCTCGGTCACTGTCTCAGGAGAATGGGTAAGCCAGCAGCCACTGGAGGAAACCTGGCTTAAAGCGGAGATGTCTCCAGTCCCAGGACATAAGAGCTCCTCATCTTCAGCCCATCACCCGATCTTTCACAGCCTGCTGTGACCTCAGGGTGCTTTGTACTTAGCTGGATCCCATCCATTCTGATTCCTTCCCCCCAGCTTTAGAGGGGGCACTGGCTGGACCGAGGCCAGTTTTCCTCCTGTGTCCGGACTCAGTCCATTCCCAGTGTTCTGTCTAGTGAACCTCTGGAATCATTGTTCCCTCACCACTTTCCCTCTAATCTGTCAACACGAGCAAGTGTTTCTTATTCTAAAATTCCTAGCTTAAAAGGAATGTGGTGAAACTTGGGATGTTTTTTCTATAGAATCAGATCCCATAAAATCATGACACTTAGGTTTGAAATTTATGAACTTCAATTAAATTTCTCCTTTGCCACCTTTCTTCCATATCCACATGGGGAAACTATACCATATTCCTTAACTTTCATCTGTTTGGACCAAAGAATTGATTCCAGGTAGGCTATTGTTCTCATAGATAATTTTCTTAGTTATTTTAAAGCTTCCCTAAATATACTGAAAAAAAAAAAAAAGAACGGTTTGAATCTTTATACCTTTTTCCAGATGAACAGAATGAAAGTCCACTGACAAAAATGAGTTTAATTCCCCAGATTAATCATCTCTCATTTTCTTGTAGGTACAAAGACTATTTGCTGCTTGACCCAGTCGGGGGAAAAATAAAGTGATAGAAGATTTTCAGAAAACCAAAACTTAATTATGCAGATCACAATGGAAAGAAAAAATGCCTTAGATATATGCCTGCAGTGGTTAGGAATAAAATACCAACCCTTCACACCATGATATGCTTATGCCAACTTTAAACATCTTCTAATAAGCTGACCTTTTCAAATCATATTCCCAATGACCTTCATTCCTCCACTCCTTTGGAGCTAGCCTGGGAAATTCACTCTGAGACACATTAATTTTAAAGTATTTTCTTTAATCTCTACCAAGAGAGGAGTATTTTTCCCCTTTAAGTTTTTTATGTTTATGTTTTTTCTTATTACAGAAGCACTTAGTATGGCTACATCATGTCTTGGTGCCATCCTTTCCCTTGGTCCTGGTCCCCATTCTGCTGGGTGCCTTCATTAGTGGGGTTGCTGATATTCCTCATGGGGTTGTGGGTTATGCGCTTGAATGTGAAGAATACAGAAAAGCAAGCCATATATATGTGGAAGTTCATCTCAGCGAAATGAAGTGAGTCTTAGAAGCATGTCCAGAATGTTAATGGTAAATGGTGGTAGTGTGTTCAGAGTCTACAATGCCAGTAGAAAGCACTGTACAAGTATAGCAATCCATCAGGCATTATGGTATAGTTTCCCTTTAGCTGGTTAAAAGCAAAATCTCTTTAAACAGATTTATGCTTGGATTTTGGATCACAAGACTTTCCATTCCTTGTAAAATAAATTGTGAGCAATAAGAAATAATTCTTTTTTACATTTATTTATTTACTTATGCATTCATTTGAGAGAGGAGAGATTGAGAATAGATACACCTGGGCTTCTTGTCACTGCAAATGAACTCCTGACATAGGCACCACTTTGTGCACTGGACTTTATATAGGTACTGAGGAATCAAATCCAGCCCTTCAGGCTTTGAAAGCAAGTGCATTTCACCTCTGAGCCATGTCTCCAGCCCAGAAATAATTGTTTGATGGTTTTATACTCCAGATTGCTAGCAAATCATATTCAAATCACTTACATAAAAGTGGGATTGATTAATAGGATAAGTGTAAGAAAAGTATTTAAAATTAAAAGCCTAGATTATAACTACCATTCATGCTAGCTCTCCTTCTGATAAGCTCATATGAACAACTGATGGGGAATTAAATGCTAGCAGCTCTGTGTAAAACACTACTTAAACTGTTGTAAATATCAGTTTTATCATTTTAATGTTCCTGAAATTATCTGGGCTGCCTTTCTCTAACAATTTCTTCTCTAATTTGGTTCTTCAACTGCACTCTGTTCAATGCCTATTGTGTCATATCGACTATCAACAAGTCAAGAAATGAACGTGCCAGTAGATGGGGGGAAAAATCACTTAAGTCAGAACTGTGAACAGCCTAGGTAACTGCAGAGGAGTCTTCTCTTCTTATTTAGACCACATATGAAGACCAGACCACATGTCACTGCTAAGAGAGTATCACCTTAGCATATGAATCCCCAAATTGTAAAAAGCATTATTTTTATGAAGTTGTAGATTAAGTAAACATACCCAATACCTTACATATGCCATTAATACAGACATTTCTGCTGTTGCCACCTTCAAAGCAAGGGGTTCCATCAATGACAGCGTCCAGCATTTTCTCAGAAAACTGGCCATCTATGGGTCGGCAGTAGAGCCCACAAGGATGTGCTGAAGTGAGAAGAAGGCAAGTAGCAGTGAGTTAACGTTCACACTCAGCATTTTCCCCACAGCATGTCTATGTACCCACGCATGTGTTCACGACAAGCATCTGCAAGTACTATTTAATTTAGTGAAGCCATCTTGTAGTTCCAAGACACATGTCAAAATGTAGGCTATTTTTTTTCTCTTTTGTTTCAGTAAAAAGGTTTTATTTTAGCAAATTACATTTGAAGAATGATTGAAAATACCCTGTGCCCTTTACTTTATTATAAATGCTGAGACCTTTCAATCCGACACTGAAACCTGCTTGTGTAAATGAAGCCCAGGGGCTGAGGAGGCAACCCCATCAGTAGAGTGCTTGGCTCCTGTTGTAGTCACGGTCTCCTTGTTGGGATAAAGCACCTGACCAAAAGCAGAAGCTCGGAGACAAGTTTTGTGTTTTTTTTTTTGGCTTTCAGTGTTCTAGGTAATCTTTGTGATGGCAGAAGGAAAAGCATGGCATGAGCAGAGGCTGGACATCACCTCTGCCACAGCAGGTAGGAAGCAGCGGCAGGAGAGTGAGCAAAATTCTGGCAAGGGAGAACTGGCTCTAGCATCCCTATGCCAGTCCTCAGCAACACACCTCCTCTAGCAAGGTTCCACCTCCTAAATTCCCACCCACTGAGTACCAAGCAGGGAGAACATATGAATTTATGGGGGGGCGGGATCTGATTCAAACCACCACACCTCACCAGCACAAGGACCTAAGTCTGATCCCTAGAACCTACGTAATTTATACATACACACACACACACACACACACACACACACACATACATATGCAGGTATAGTCAAACATGCTTGTAATCCCAGTACTAGGAAGGCTGAGATCCCTGGGGCATTCTGGGCAGCAAGTCTAGCCTAATTAAGCGAGTTTCAGACCAGTGGCAACCCATGTCTCAAAATTAAATTAAATTAAATTAAAATTAAAAAAAAACACGGGTGGATAACAGCTAAGGAACTTGTCTGTTGGTTTCCACATGCATATGTTCATACATATACACACAATATTGGACACACACACACACACACACACACAGAGCTCAGGGCATCTAGGATTAATCTAGAAAACTAATAATATCAAGAAGTGATATAGGATTCCAGGCAATCTGAGCTCACTTCCAGGAAGAGACAGCCCTTTTTCATAGTGTCAGTTCATTACTAACCATCTTAACTCACCCTTAACAAATATTTTTATTTTCCTCAAGTCCAAAACATACTTGGGCACAGATTGATGGTCATATAGAAGCAAAACATAGGGAGGTTTTTCATATGTTTGTCACTGGAACCCATCTATCTTAGGTCCTACATGATAGCCATCACAAGACTCAGTTTTCTACATCTTTGGGAATGAAGACAAGATGATCTATAGCACAGGGCCTTGTAACAAAATATGCACTTATATATGTGCCCACAGAAGCTAGCATAAGTTGCCTCAAAAATATTGAGTTAATGTATGCATACAATAAGAATTTAAATAGTACTTTTCTTTCAAATGTTGTGTTTTGTCTTTCTTTATTAAACTGAGACCTTGAGAATTTCTCCTTCCAAAAGCCCTTTTGGAAGTCACATCAAGATTCATGTACTATGGGTAAGCCTCTTGATTCTTGATGCCATTGGACTGGCCTTACTCAGTGTGGATGGACACCAAGTGCAAAGCAAGGATACATGACACTATGTCTGTCCAGGGGTGTAATGTCCAGGCTGGAGAGATTGCTGAGTGGTGAAGGCACTTGCCAGCAAAGCCTAAGAACTCATGTTCAGATCCCTAGGTCTCACATAAGCCAGTGACGCAAGTGCTCAATATTGCAAAGGCACACAATGGGGTGCACGCATCTGGAGTTCTTTTAAAGCTGCTGATGGCCCTGGTGTGTCCATTCTTTCCCTCTCTCTCTCTCCCTCCCTCCCTCTCTCTCTCTCTCTCTGCCTCTTTCTCTCTCAAATTAAAAATACAATAAAAAATATTAAGGGTGTACTGTCCAAGCAACTAGGAAATAAAGGTGTAAAATATTTATGAGCATCGCTAAGAATAAAAGTACCTCAATATTAAACTTGGGAGAAAATTGAGAAAGAAGTCAAGCACCTATGCTCAAAGCTTCAAGAACAAAGTAAAGGGAAATAAGGAATACCAATTGCTTTTTAAAATTTATTTATTTTTATTATTTATTTATTTATTTGAGAGAGACAAAGAGAGAAAGAGGCAGTTAGAGAGAGAGAATAGGTGCACCAGGGCCTCCAGCCACTGCAAACAAACTCCAGACGCATGCACCCCCTTGTGCATCTGGCTAACGTGGGTCCTGGGGAATTGAGCCTTGAACCAGGGTCCTTAGACTTCACAGGCAAGCACTTAACTGCTAGGCCATCTCTCCAGCCCCCAACTGCTTTTACATAAGGTGAGGTGGAGAGGTTGCCCAAGAAGATGGCCAAAGTCAAAATGAGGTGAAGGACAGGATCAGAAGACTGAGGGTACCGCATAATCTGGGCTTATTGTTCACTTCTGTTCTTGGTGGGGAGGAGTAGGGGAGCAGAGGAGCCACCTGGGAACAATTCTACTTTGCCAGGGGTGAGAACATCAGTCCAGGTGTGTATGCTAGAGAATCATTCATTAAGGCTTTGATTTGAGCTTTCGAATTTAGATTTAGGATTTTGTATTCCAACACAGAAAGCAGAAATGGAATGCATCCTTGAATAATTCGAGGGATTTCTTTAAAAATACTTATCTATTTCAAAGCTACTGGGAAGAAGCCAAGACTGTGGGGATTTAAGGTACAAAATTTAAGGATGTACTTGCTCCCAGTGTAATATATTGTTATTGTGAATAATTGTCCATCTAATGTTAAATGATGCACCAAATTCCAGAATGCTGTGGTTCTAATGTTTGTTTTAGGTTCTGGGTTTATGCTCTTTGACCCACTTTCAGAGAGGTAAAACTATCCAGGGAGACTTTTGCTACTCTTATTTATATAGTGAATTAAAATGAAATTGGGTTTGTTAAAAATAGCAGCTAACATAATGTTTGAATATTAATTTCAAGATTTTGTCTTCCTTTAGTAATTCTCTCCTTTAAAAATATTTTATTTTTCTTTATTTATTTGAGAGAGAGGAATAGGCAGGCAGAGAGAGAGAGAGAGAGAATGGGTGTGCCAGGGCTGCCAGCCACTACAAGCGAAGTCCAGATGCATGTGCCCCCTTGTGCATCTGTCTTATGTGGGTCCTGGGGAATTGAACCTGGGTCCTTTGGCTTTGCAGGCAAGTGTCTTAACCACTAAGCCGTTTCTCCAGCCCCATTTCTTGCCTTTTAACCATCATAATTATCCTATGAACTTAGTCCTATTATTACCTGTTTCCAAAAGTGGACAGTTTAGGCATCGTGATGTAAATTTCAACATCTCCATTATGAGTGGCAGAGCTAACCCATCAGTATTTTAGTCTTAGAGTTCACCCTACAATGCCTAACTCTCAAGGCTCTACCACCAAAAGGCAATGTTCAAGGACACTCAAATAATCTTCATGTTCATCAGCTGTTACTAATGGCCAGCCAAATCTTGGAAGGAGGAATATACACACCCAGTAGCTGCAGAAAGAAGTTTGGGCTGGGGGATTTTCCTTCACACATCACTGGAGTTCGATCCTAGGAATTGAAATCTCAGTCCCAGATCTCACATCTTGCCCAAGTGTTCTCTGAATGTAGTCTTCACAGAAGGGACAGTTGTGGAAGCATACTCTTGCTGTTCACATCAATTTCCCCCAATGATTAGCATTACTTCTAAAAGACTTTTTAATCCAGCTTTGTGCTATGGTCAGCACTATCAGAACGAAACTTCTGGATGAAACAGCAAAGGGGCCGTTTCAATCCTGAGAGATTATCAACCCAGGCAGTCATAAAAATGAATGCTAGCTTTAGTGAGAGAAGCCAAGGACATTCACTACAGCAATGAAATGCTTATCCAGAGAAAAGTGGAGCAATCAAGTAAGTTATGTTTCTATAACAGGATGCTGTGCAGCCACTGGGAGGAATGCGTAGGCTCTAATGCTGTGACCTACTGCTCAGTGAATCAAGAAAGCTGTGGTATTAGCAAGGATGACTGTTTTTGTATAAACAAAACCTGTTGTCAATAATGCTTACTTGTTAGGAATGGTTAAGAGTGTTGGGATAATGAGAATTTTTTTTTTTTATTTTGAGAGACAGGGAGAGAGAGAGAGAGAGAGAGAGTGGGTGTGCCAGGGCCATCAGCCCCTGTGAATGAACTCCAGACACAAGTGCCCCCTTGTACATATGTGCAACATGGTGCACTTGCATCACTGTGCTTCTGGCTTACATGGGACCTGGAGATTCGAGCATGAGTTCTTAGGCTTCTCAGGCAAGAGACTTAATGGCCAACCCATCTCCCCAGCCTGAGAATATTTTTCATTCTATTGTGAACACTTACGGTTTATAATACAGATATATTCATTCTTTTAAAAAATTAATTAATGTCTTGGGTTCTTTTCCTGTGAAGTGTAAGGTTCCAGGTTCTATTCCCCAGAGCCCATATAAACCAGATGCACAAGGTGGTTCATACATCTGGAGTTGGTTTGCAGTGGCTGGAGGCCCTGGCATGCCCATTCTCTCTCTCTCTATCTCTTTCTCTCTCTCTCTCTCTCACTGTCTTTTAAATAACTCACTCACTAACTAACTAACTAAATAAAATATTACACATAGAAAAAATAATTTCTTATCTTTTAAACCAACAAACAAAAAACTGGAGTTGTCTCCTGTCTCTCATGGTAATCACACCTCATCTCCATGATGAGATGCCCTTATTTCAGAACTTTTCTCCATTCTGTTTCCCTAATACATCTTCAAGGTTAGATAGGTTAAATAAAAAGTATGCTACACATAAGAAATGCTAATGTCTGTGAAATACAACTGCATGGTTTATGGAGTCTTGGAAACATCCACAGATACTTGTTTTTTAATGTTTTTAAATTATTTATTTATTTATTTACTTACTTATTTAAGAGAGCAAGAGAGGGAAAGAGGGAGAGAGAGAGAGAGAGAGAGAGAGAGAGAGGAGAAAATGGGTGCACCAGGGCCTCCAGACACTGCAAATGAACTCCAGACGCATGTACCATCTTGTGCATTTGGCCTACATAGGTCCAGGGGAATTGAACTAAGGTCCTTTGGCTTTGCAGGCAAACGCCTTAACCACTAAGCATCTCTCCAGCCCATCCACAGATATTTGTAGTAGTAGTAACAATACGTAGATCAACCACTGTGATCCTTCCGAGCATATCTGTGCCTAGTCTAGAAAGAATGCTGTGGTTGATGTAGCCTTGCAAACTGAAGGTTCATTGTCCCCCAAGCAGTTAGTAGTGCTCAATATACAGTCCTGTGGCACTGCTCCTTCCTTCCTGGTCCATCTTTCCTAGTGCTCTGAGGGGACTGTACACATATCACTAGATACCATTTTCACTGTCTGTAACACAGGGCTCGGCACACAGGAGGTAAAAGTGATAATGGGTGTTCTTATTTTTCAGTGTTCATTATGAGTATCAGAGAGCCACTGTTTCAGATATTAGCCTCATAGATTCAATCACCTCTATGTAGCATTGGATATGTTCATTGTCTCACATTTATTTGTCTACCTTGATATATCATTTTGTTTGGGCCATGTCCCTTTTGCCCTTAGCTTTCAAAAGAAGCATTCATAATTCAGCTAAGGGAAAGAACTAAAACTAATTTGTGGGTGAACTCTTCCCCTCAAACTGCTTGACTCACCTTCCCAAAGGAAATGGATACCTGGATAACTGAATGAACTTCTTTAATCAAAGTTGGCATTTTTTGGGGGGAGGGGTAAGAGTGGCATTTTATATGGAAGAGAGTGGTCAGGGCAGTCACTGTGTGTCAGCATCTGGCATCTACACATAGGAGCACACCTTCCCTCACCAACAAAATAAAACCGTACTCCCATGGTGCAGGACTGAGAGAGAGAGAGAGAGAGAGAGAGAGAGAGAGAGAGAGAGAGAGAGAGAGAGAGTGACATTTTAGCTATTGTGAACCACATATGAAGGTGACATTTTCTATCCTGCTAAAATGGGATGGCTTAATGTATTTGGGTAATAGCCATTGGAGTGATCATTAGAAGCAAAAAACAAGCAACAAACAACAATCAAACAATAACAACAAAAAACAAAAACACCAACCAACCAAACAAAAATCCACTTGTTTCAAGGGTTAACTTCACACTGTCCACGTAATCCTCTCATGGGCAGTTCAGGTACCTGCATGAACTTACTGGGTCCAACTTTATATTTTCAATTCTGCTGAAATGGGATGGCTCAACATTTCAGGGTAACAGTCTTTATTTTTGCATGTATATATGGGGTATGTGTGTATGCATGTTATGTGTGTGGTCACATGCATGCATGTGTGTGTGTAGGATACATGTAGATATAGGGTGTCTTCCTCAACTATTCTCCACTGCCACATGCCCATCAAGAAGCATGATGACCCAAATTCCTGCAGGTCCTCTCTACCATAAGTGAGAACTCTTTTATTTCCCACATGACACAGTTTCCACATTTACTGGTCAACTTGAGCTGGTCACTGTTGTCATCTTCTGTGATATAGAATGGTATAGTTCTCCCTGCCAACCTGTATAAAGCTTCTTACATCTGAAATGCACGGTTACATTTCCTTACCTGGATTGAAAACTGGAAACCAGCGGTAGAATTTATTTTTGTAGGGAACGGTGTCAAATTCACTGCACTGCATCTGCCGAAATGTGGGCGCATCCGTGCGACAGGGGTGCACGTTGCATAAGCGGTAGCGTTTTCTTTCTCCAGTGCAGTATTTCCCTCCAAACTTTGGTCTGTAGATTCAACAGACAAGCTGTTGTTTTAGTTTCCTGAAAAGCCAATATTTTCCTTTAACATTCCTCTGGTATCTGGCCAAGTCTGTTCTGGTTAAACCCCATGTTTTTCTGCCCTAAAATGAACCTTGCAAATAACTTCTCCTGATTTTACACATTTTTGGTATTTCTCCCTAGCAGTTCAATCTCAAGAATATATTTGCTATTTTTAAGCAGTTTATATATCTTTCCTACCTGTACACTGCCCCAGGAGAAATTAATACATCATTTTCCCACTGAAATCTATTCCTTCTCTGCTTGCTATTTAGCAAGTCCATAGCACCCAGATTTCAGAATCATGCGTCGCTGGCCATCCTTCAACCCCACAGTTCATCAGTCACCAGTTATCCAGTACAGTTCTACATGGTTTAACTACTCCTCAGTTTCATGGCCATCAAACAAGTCTATTTTCTCCATTCCTGTCTTCCTTTTGCCCACTCCTCCCCTCTATTCAACCCACAGTGTACACTGTTACTGAGATGTTTTGAAAGATTATCATGGGCTGGAGAGATGGCTTAGTGGTTAAGGCACTTGTTCAATTCCCCAATATCCACATAAAGCCACATGCACAAGGTGGCACATATATCTGGAGTTCGTTTGCAGTGGGTAGAGGACCTGGCGATCCTCTCTCTCTCTCTCTCCTCCCCTCTCTTAAATAAATAAATACATAAGATATTTTTAAAAAAATAATTAATTTCTTATTTTAAAAGCTTTAGTGGAATACAGTGGCTACAAAGTCAGGCCCAACTTCTTGATTTTGGCACTCCAGACTCTCATGATTGTGTCTTACATGACTTTACAAATTTTACTTTCCACACTGGTGACCAGAGGGGTGGCCCTGGGGAATTGTCCCAATGCAGAGGCTGAAGGGACAAGCAGGCGAGCAGCTCAGAGGCAGTCACATGCTAGAGGCACAGAAGACAAGCACACCTCCCCATAGCTCCTATTTGGTGGTGGCAGAGCCAAAGTTTGGGCCACTTGCTTTAATTTGTAGCCTGAATTCTTATCTCCCTGCTGTCCTCTCTGACCAGGTCGTCCCAAGAGACAGAAACCTGGAACCCTGCCTGTCTAGTCATATTGTTGTGGTGGTTATAATCCTTCTGTGTACTCTGTTCATTTTAAATATTAATGCTGGTTACTAATCCTCCTTCTCCACTTTTCATTTGTTTTTATTTTTATTTGTTTATTTGAGAGAGACAGAGAGAGAGAAAGAGAGGGCATACCAGGGCACCCAGCCACTGCAAACAAACTCCAGATGCATGTGCCACCTTCTGCATCTGGCTTATGTCGGTCCTGGGGAATTGAACCTGGGCCCTTTTGCTTTACAGGCAAGTGCCTTAACTACCAAGCCATCTCTCCAGCCCCATTTTTCATTTTTTAATGTTTTTATTTATTATAGAGAGGAGAAGAAGGAGAGAGAGAGAGAGAGAGAGAGAGGCAGAGAGAGAGAGGGACAGAGAGAATGAGTATACTAGGGCTTTCTGTCACTGCAAATAAATGCCAGATACATGTGCCATTTTGTGCATCTGGCTTTACATGGGAATTGGGGAATTGAACCCGGGCCATCAGCCTCTGCAAATAGGTTTTAGCCACTGAGCCACTTCTCCAGCCCTCCATTTTTCTTAATGCGACTTGAGTAGACATCTATTTCTTGCACATAAAAGCTTTGACCAGGGAGGTTCACATAGCAGTCATTTCACTCATTGATTCCCTGTAGGAGACACTAAGAACTGCTCGTGACATGTGAGGCTAGGCTGGTTTCCATTTAGAGACGGAGACACTGTGACTTGGCACCTTTCCAACTCATTTCCACCCTACAAATACCACCACTCACTTTTAATGAGCCAAACCCTGCAGGGTTCTCTTATCCCTGTAGCTGGTCTCACTTGACCAATGTCAAAGAAAAGGTGTGAAGGTCAGAAAAATTTTCCATGGAAGAATAATAGTTTTGACAAAATTGTATAGTAATTATATCAAAAGAAAGTTACAATCTTGTCAGCATAATTAGATACAACCTGCCCATACCCTGATCTGAATCTATGACTAGATTCACAGAACTCGGTATATGACTGCATTTCCATTGACAATTTTTCTCAGTAAATTTAAACAAACCAGCTATGGAGTCATATTTCTCCACTTAGCCAACCAATAAATTATGACCTTGAGAATGAATGTCAGAACACTGTGACCCCTGAAGCTAAGCTAGAGAAGGATCCTTTTGTTCCTCAAACTAGAGCATCCCCATCAGTCACTGACCATCTTCCCAAAGTTATAGAATGGTGATGACTGAATATGGTCAGACTAGGAGCAAGTTGCCTGTGTCTCCTGATCACTAACATGGACGTCACATTTCTGACAAAATTGAAAAAAAAAAAAAACCTACCAAATAAACATTTTCTCTAACAATATAGTAATCTGTAAGAAATTCCTGGTGTTGAATATTTGAAGCCATAGACAAGGGTAAACTTTTCAATTAGTTTTGTCAGTATTCCTCAGATGCATACATACTTGTATAGTAAATGATGGAGCTCTCATAAGTATGACTTATTGATAATTTATTATATAACAGATATATGTTAAGCTATAGAAATTAATTATCCCTCAGAAAAATGTTTCATATATAGCATAGAGTGTATATATAATACATACACATCATATACATATATACTTTACATTTATTACTATATTTATTAATTAAAGGAGATGAATAAAACCTGGAACTCAGATACCAAGAAGACTTGTAATCACTTTTAACACTGAAGTTTTTTTTTAAAATGTAGCTCTTATTCAAGACAAAGATAAGTCTAGGAAAATGAAGCTTAATACAGTTTCTATTTCCAGGAAGCATCAAATGTATACCTTGAAAATAAACCTGGAAACTCATACACCTGGAAGAATACAATATATATTTGAAATGTGAGCCAATTTAAATTTAACTCATATATATAATATACATATATGTATGCATCATTATGTAAGTTTCAAAAAAAAATTAAGCAACTGAAGAAATGAGAAAGTCGTTTCTAAAAACTTTGTGTGAAATACATCCGTGGAATCCTTAACAGGTACTAAGAGGTAAGTTATCTTCAAAAATGAGCTTAGCAACTTTACTAGATAGCTATGGGAAGAAAGTATTTTTTTATAAAATTGTACATTCCTTATGATTTAAAGCCAGCTACAATTTTATCAACAAAACTGAGTATAGCTAATCTGTTAACGATATGTTGGAGCTATGTAAAACGGTTGGATTTAATTGCATAAGCTCTCAAAGGCTTTTACATAGACTCTATGCTTAGAAGAAATATGCTGGTGCATTTAAGCACATTTGCTCTGTTTCCCCAAATGATGGAATCACCTTTCTTATTTTGCTGTTATTAAAAATTCAATTCCAAGTAAAAACAAATTGAAACAACCCGAAGTAATTTCTTTGAATCAGAGATACTTCTGCAAATCTTCTAGCTCCTTTCTAAAAAAAAAAAAAAAAATTATTTATTTATTTATTTGAGAGCGACAGACACAGAGAGAAAGACAGATAGAGGGAGAGAGAGAGAATGGGCACACCAGGGCTTCCAGCCACTGCAAACGAACTCCAGATGCATGTGCCGCCTTGTGCATCTGGCTAACGTGGGACCTGGGGAACCGAGCCTTGAACCGGGGTCCTTAGGCTTCACAGGCAAGCACTTAACCACTAAGCCATCTCTCCAGCCCCTTCTAGCTCCTTTTTGTCGGGGTGAACTTAGCTCCTTCAGAAGGTTCCGGGGTAACTGAGGTCATCCCTTCAAGACTGCCATCATCACAACTACAGGAGGAGGGAAAGGAGGGACTGGAGGCTTACTCCGGGTTGTTGCAAAGTCTCTCTGCACTCTGGGCTCCGGCCCCACAGGTCCTGGAGCAGTGCGACCAGGGAGACCAGCGTCCCCAGCCTCCAGGGATGCTCTCCGGCTTCTTCCCCACTGTGATGCACTTGCCCGCCATACACCACTGCCAAAGGAAGAGGTAAAGGATGCATGAGTCAGGAAGGTCCCCCAACAGCCGTGCTGAGAACTCCAGAAGTCTAAGCCCTGTTCTCTCCTAGCGAGACTTCCGGCAATGACACATGAGCTGCTCAACAAAGAAGGGGGTAATGTAAACATTCCTTTGAGAGCCTTGGTGTTTAGAATCCGAGTTTGAGAAATTGAAGAGGATCTTAAAATGCCTATTTGTGCTCAAGGTAGGAGTGCTACTCAGAGCCTGGTTGGCAGATTGATTGCTAGTTGTAAACCAATGTCACTTTCTTCAAGAGAAAATGGCTGGCTATGGAGGCTGAGGTAGAAGGGTCACAAGTTTCAGGCCATCCTGAGGTACACAACAGGACCCTGCCTTAAGCAAAACCAACAGTGAAAACTCACATAAAAACAACAACAACAAAAAAAAAGAGGGCTGGAGAGATGGCTTAGCAGTTAAGGCGAAAGATCCCAATTCAACTATCCGGGACCCATGTAAGCCAGATGCACAAGGGGGCAAATGCATCTGGAGTTCGTTTGCAGCAGCCAGAGGCTCTGGCTCTCCCTCCCTCCCTCTCTTGTTCTATCTCTGCCTCTTTCTCTCCCATAAACAAATAAATACAAAAAAAGTGGGGGGGGGGCGGGCAGTTTCTATACAAAGCATGCCAACTTTGTGTGCTTAGTAACAGAGCTGTTTAATGCATTTACGTTCTGTCGTGAGACCCTCATCTGGGGGAAGATTGACAGCTCGTGGCTGGTATCATGAGCAGCACTTGTTCTTTACGACTTCTGAAGGTATTTAATGTCTGCAACAGAGAAGGCATCCTCCTACCAGAAAGTTCACTTCGCTGTTCACCACTAGCTTTTAGGAAACTCTCACGTATTAAGAAAAAAAAAAAAAACAAAACTTACTTTCCTTGAATTACTGATTGCCTATAGTTTGCGGCCTTTCCAGTGACTCATAAAAATATTTACCTACCCCCTTCAATGCAGCTGTTCCTCAGTGATCAGTGCAGGAGGGTAAACACATGAAAATTAAAACAAAAGGAAATGAAATTTGGTTATTTTTTTAAAGCCACATTTCCTGGTTGATTTGGCCACGTTTTATCCCTCAAACTCCTTTTTCATTCTTTCTGTTCATTTTGATCAGGTTCTATGACCTCAGTGAACCTCCTAAACCATAGGCCCATGACAACATGACTGGCTTAATCGCTCAGCATGAATTACCCTGTGCTCAGGAAGACTGGATGAGAACTAATGTCTCTGAGTTGACTGTATGGCTTTAATGCTTAGTAAATGCAATCATGTTCAGTTAGTGAGAAAAAAAAAGACTGTATGTAGCCCCGTTGTGATGAGTTTTAGAAAAATATAGCTACAGGAGATGCCTTTCCAACCTTCGGTATGGAGGGTGGGGGGCAAACAACAAGATCAAGGCTGATAACAGGTTCAGCAGATGCTGCTTAGAAACTTCTTAGAAGTTCACCAGAGGAAGACGGGCCCATTGCTCTGCAAGTGTGTGGGGAACTGGGCTCAGCCCTCCCCTGACTTCTTGTTCCCAGGGAAGACTTGAAAGGAACAGTGAAAGCAGAGTCATTTCCTCTGGCTGCCCTGACTGCCTGTGTCAGCTCCATCCAACGCTCCTCACTCACTCCAGAACCTTCTTCGCCTAAACTCCTAGCCCACCGCCCCAGCCCAACACTTTACCTTCCTCTCGCCACACCGGGTCCCATCTGCGGCAGCATCCAGTTTCGAGCGACAATAGCCTTTCACCGAGCACCACAGTGTCTGGCAAACATTCTGGAAAACAAGTGACAGGCTGTCTTCTTGTGTGTGCATCACCTTCACCAAACCACTGCTAGAACACCTACACGCCCACAAGCAACGCTAGCGCTGTTTGTGGGTGAGAGTCATCATTACAGCTCTTTCCAGCCCGGCTTGGTCTTCGAAACTCATTCAGAAAAAAACAGCAGACCACGCCAGACAATATGAAAGAGAGGAGACCTATGTCGTGAGCACTTGAGATTGCCATTTCTCTATGGTGGACAATATCCAGCAGGGTACTTGATGACACTCTCTAACCAAGACAAATCCAAATTTTGGCTGGAAGGTGATCTGATTACTAACAGCTGCAGTAGTTATAACTTGAGCCTGGCTCACTAAAGGAAATGGAATTTATTCCACCCAGAAAGCTTCCGATTGTTTGTGTATTGTCCAAAGTAATCAGCTGTTTAAGCTGCCAAGAAGCAAACATCATATTCCCTTTGATTTCTGTGCCCACAGGAAAAAGGGAAGATTGACAGAATGGTTACATATCTGAAGTAGTTCAGTTACTTGTATTCACCTGCTTTTAGATTTTAAAAATAAAATATCTGGGCTACAGAGATGGCTTAGCGGTTAAGGTGTTTGCCTCTGAATCCTAAGGACCCATGTTGGACTCTCCAGATCCCATGTAAGCCAGATGCACAAAGGTGAGGCAAGGCACAGGGTTGCACATGCCCACTAGGTGGCTCGAGCATCTGGTGTTCAATTGCACTGGCTGAGGCCTTGGTATGCTAATTCTCTTTCTCGCTGTCTCTCTCTCTGTGTCTCTCTCTCTGTCCCTTGCTCTCTCTAAAATTAAAAAACACTAAAAAAAGATAAAAAATAAAATATTTTATTATTATTATTATGGCAATATGTTCTACAATACTATTATTTGCAATATTTTTATTATATATATATATATTTTTTAAATCTATGTTTAATTAGTATAGAAAGCACTAGGTTTCATTATGGTATTTTGTTTGGGGTGGCCTTCCTCACCCACTCTTGTCCCACATCTCATTATGACATATTAATTACATGAAATACTTATAAGCAGAAGAGGACAAGACAAACAATAAGATAGATGGATAGATAGATAGACAGATAGACAGACAGGTAGATAGATAGATGGATGAATAGATAGATAGATAGATAGATAGATAGATAGATAGATAGATAGATAGACAGACAGACAGAAAGACAGGTAGATGGATGGATGGATGGATGGATGGATGGATGGATAGATAGATAGATAGATAGATAGATAGATAGATAGATAGATAGACAGACAGACAGACAGACAGACAGACAGACAGACAGAAAGACAGGTAGGTAGATGGATGGATGGATGGATGGATAGATAGATAGATAGATAGATAGATAGATAGACAGACAGACAGACAGATAGATTTTGTATATGAGAAACAACTGACAATATTTGTTCTTCTTCACCCTATTACTCTTAAGTTCCTCTTCCTATAACTTTTTTTTTTTCTGTTGACCCATCTCCTATAGTTCTATGCAGTTATGGGAGGCTTTATCGGATTTTTTTGTTGTTGCTGTTTATTTTCATTTATTTATTTGAGAGCGACAGAGAGAGGAAGAAGAGGTAGATAGAGAGAGAATGGGCGCGCCAGGGCCTCCAGCCACTGCAAACAAACTCCAGATGTGTGTGTCCCCTTGTGCATCTGGTCAACCTGCGTCCTGGGGAATTGAGCCTTGAACCAGGGTCCTCAGGTTTCACAGGCAAGCGCTTAACTGCTAAGCCATCTCTCCAGCCCTTTATTGGATTTTTTAATCATAAAATTTTATATTTAATTTTTTTTAGAGAATTCTCATCCTTACTTAAATTTTGTTATTCCTTCCTATTCTTTGAAGCCTATTGTTCTTACCCTGTCCTTTATGTTTCATGTTAACATTTATATTTTCTTTAAATACTTTTAATTTATTTTGTTTATTTGAGAGAGAAGGAGGGAGAGAGAGAGAGAGAGAGAGAGAGAGAGAGAGAGAATGGGCATGCCAAGGCTTCAGCTGTTGTAAACAAACTCCAGACATATGTGCCACATTGTGCATCTGGCTTATGTGGGATCTAGAGAGTCAAACATGGGTTCTTAGGCTTTGCAGGCAAGCTCCTTAACCACTAAGCTACCTCTCCAGCCCTAAATTGTAGGATTTTTAAGTATGAAAGCTATCTAGGAGCATTCCCTTCTTTCATCCCAGAAGCCAGGATAAGGTACAAGATATTTCCCTGTCATTTCTCTTTGCTGTTGATGGATTCCTTTTACGCTGTCATCTCATTGAGCTGTCACTCCCTGAGAATCCCTGCTGAAGGTCAGGGCTTTGGTTCTAACCAAAATCTTGCTCAGAGTGAACATATCATTGACTTCCATCCAGATGCTAAACTATTTGAAATTCTCATATCCGCCTCAGTACCTATGCATATTCACCACCCTTCCTTTTGGTTCATTTTTTTTTTCCTCTCTGAGGATTTGACTTTTGTGTTTATGGAGAATGTGTTGAGTGAAAGGTAAATGGTACTCTGTACTAATTTTGCAAATCTTTAAGAGCTGACGCTGATTCAAAATGCACAGTCCTATATCTTTCTGGTATTTTGTTTTCAAAGTTGGAAATGAAAAAGTTATGCCAATTATACTAGAAAAGGGATGTGAAATCTTTGCTAACACCTACTGAGTGATGTCTATGTCAGGGATAAAAATTTAAACAGATAGCTTATAAGAGAAGAGTTAACAAAAAAAGCTCTCATATACTCTAACAAATGCAGTGTCAAACAAAATGAAGAATTGTGTTCGAAGAACTACTTGAGGTGAAACTCTAGTTACAAGTAGGAAGATGCCAGAAGAGAACAGAGCACGCTATGTTCTGAATGTCATGAGGACCTGCACGTCCAAGGAATGTAGGCCACTCAGTATTGCTAAATGAGGAATTGAACAGAGACAACTGGAGTAGTCTGTTTCAATAAACATCAGAATGCTTTTTTTTTTAAAAAAAGCATAAACCTTTCTTCTATAAAATTTCAAAACTACAAATAATTAATTTTAAATGTCTCTAGTGCATCCTTGAATTGGTGAGGAAAGGAATGCCTAAGAGGCTAAAATGTGGCAGAACTGTTAATCTCAAGGTACAAATTAAGTACAAATCTAAGGTGACTACACCTTAGATGGGATGGGAAGATGGAGATCAATGTATATACTACTACCAACCTCTACAAGGTCAGAACCCCAGAAGGGCTCACTAAAGCTACCCGGGTACACAGAGAATTTGCCTCCTAGAGAACTTCAGAAGGGGTGAAGTGTCACCTGTGAGAGCAACAATATTTTTACACTACTCCTCATGACAGTCATGCAGCAGATCAAATGAACGACATTTTCCACTGGCTTAGGGTCAGCAGTGAAAAATATTCTCTGAAAGAACCGCTGACCAAGTAAGATCTAGAGAAATTCTGACATGAGGTCTCAAGTGTAAGGTTTTTTAAAATATTTTATTTATTTATTTATTTATTTATTTATTTATTTATTTATTTATTTATTTAAGAGAGATAAAGAGGCAGATAGAAAAAGAGAAAGAGAGAGAGAGGGAGAGATTGGGCATGTCAGGACCTCCAGCCACTGCAGACAAACTCCAGATGCATGCGCCACCTTGTGCATCTGGCTGACGTGGGGAATCGAGCCCCAAACCTAGGGTCCTTAGGCTTCACAGACAGGTGCTTAACCGCTAAGCTATCTCCCCAGCCCTCAAGAGTAGGATTTTATAAGAAAAGTGATTATTATAAATGGAAATTGGACCAATGATGACTATGATGTGCTTGATGGAGCCAGCCCCTGCCTTGGCAAAGAATCCTTAAACTCCTCAATGGTGCCAGATGTGGTGGTTTACGCATTTAATCCCTGCACTGGGGAGGCAGAGGTAGGAAGGAGGATTGCCATGAGTTCAAGGCCCCCTTGAGACTACACGGCTGCCTGTCTGATGTGCCATAGCTTGGCTTTCTGCACATCGGAGCCCTCTGTTTGCCTCTGCCCATCTCAGCTCACTTGGACCGGGAGGAAGGTGAGAGGAGGCAGGCTTTCTCTAGGCTCTTTTTGTGTCTCTTTTTAAAAATGTGTCTTCCCCATAACTTATTTACTAATGTCTGTCTTCCCGCTTTCATCACTACTGCATCCCCATAGCACAATAACTCAATTAGGGAATGCCTACAAATCACAACTAAATACAAATCTGTAGTATGTGTTGGGAATGGTGGCGCATGCCTTTAATCCCTGCACATGGGAGCAGAGGTAGGAGGATCACTGTGAGTTCGAGGCCACCCTCGGATTCCAGGTCAGCCTGGGCTAGAGTGAGACCTTACCTCAAAAAAACAAAAAAACGACAACAACAAAAATCAACCCAAAACAAAAAATCTGTAGAATGTGTGATCAGTTCCCAGAGTAAACTCTGAAGAAGGTTAAGTGTTGGGGCTGGGGTGCAGCCGAGGGAAGGAGCACTCCATACAAGGCCTACATTTAACTCCCACATGTTCCCCAGCTTTCCACTGCTGTGACAAACTGGGACACAGAATAATCAAATGGGATCTCTGGTTGCATTTGCTTTGCTGTGTTGAAATCTTTATTTCTTCCTTTTACCACCATGAGTTCCTGGCGGGCAGAGGCTAAGTCTTATTACTGTTTTGATCTTTTTTAAAAATAAATACAATATTTTATTCATTTTTATTTATTTGAGAGCCACAGAGAGAGAGAAAGAGGCAGATAGAGAGAGAGAGAGAGAAAGAGAGAGAGAGAGAGAGAGAGAGAGAGAGAGAGAGAATGGGCATGACAGGGCCTCCAGCCACTGCAAACGAACTCCAGATGCATGCGCCCCCCTGTGCATCTGGCTAACGTGGGTCCTGGGGAATTGAGACTCGAACCAGTGTCCTTAGGCTTCATAGGCAAATGCTGAACTCCTAAGCCATCTCTCTAGCCCACTGTTTTGATTTTTTTCATCATATTCAATTCACAGCACAGAGCGTGGCAGGGGTTCAGTGAGAGCCTTGTCGTTTTCTTGTTTTTTTTAAAATTTGTTTTTTTAATTTTTATTTATTTATTTGAGAGCGACAGACACAGAGAGAAAGACAGATAGAGGGAGAGAGAGAGAATGGGCGCGCCAGGGCTTCCAGCCTCTGCAAACGAACTCCAGACGCGTGCGCCCCCTTGTGCATCTGGCTAACATGGGACCTGGGGAACCGAGCCTCGAACTGGGGTCCTTAGGCTTCACAGGCAAGCGCTTAACTGCTAAGCCATCTCTCCAGCCCAGCCTTGTCGTTTTCTCTGTTAACACTGACCATTTTGTGGTGAAAGGGCTAAGTCAGAGAACGGGCAGGGTCCAAGTCACAAGAGTGTCACGCAAGGGGTTAGAGTTTCATCTTGCGGTTACTAGGGATCTTAAGAGCAGAAAAGAACCATGGTTAGATCTGGGCTTTGAAAATAACAGGAGTAATAATGTGAACAGGGCAAGACTGTGTAGGATGTAGAGCAGCAAGGAAAGACATAAAGTCAAGACGGCAGCAGTGGTGATGAAGAAGACAGGACAAGAACACTTGTTATTTAAAGGGACAGTGCCGCACAGATGTTGAAAATCAGTGATCGGAATGAATCTTCCACCCCCTCCCCCTTGGGATATAGGGATCCTATTCAACTCAGTGGAAAATTTAGGAAAGGGGAGACTTCAGTGATCACGTTGGCTGTTACGGAGTGTGCAGGTAAATCCCGAAAGTCACATACAACTTCCTCACCTCAACCAGCACCACACTGTACATTCCCCAGGACTCCACGGAAGCTGGCTTCCGGAATGGAAAAGATCCCAACTTTCATCCTTCTGCCTCATATTAGTATAAGTCTGTTCAAACCTTGACACTAACGTATAGCTTCCTGTTCTGGGTCTGGACTTCCAGTTTCCAAGTATTTCCCCGACCTTTCCTGGAAGCTAGTAGAGTCTGCAAGCCCCACTCATACCCATCAGAGACACCAGCCTTCCCAACACTTACTTCCACTTCCTGGCAGAAGGTAGCATTCGGGCCATATTGGAGCTGGCACTGGTGATGAACATCATAGATTACTCCAGGGGCAATGACGTTGGACTTCAAGCCCTTCTTTTTGGGGATATCATCAAGACAGAATCCCCACCCTCGGCTGCAAACAAGTTCAAACAAGAGCAGTTGCATGTGATCCCTTCAGAGTTTCATCCAACAGACCCTTCCATCCCTCTAGCCACTCTTTGTCCTTCAAGATAACCTTATTCTTATAAGCCAGAGAACATTCTGGGCTTGGGGAGAAGTTAACAAAAGGAAGGTTATGTCCCACATCGTAAGTTTGACTGTTACCTAGGAAATACAAAGGGTAGGCAAACAGAAAACCATCGCTTTGCCATCGGCAGGGTTTATCTGAAAACTTTGACCTGTTCTGGTTGTTCCTATCAGTCCCCCTAAACTTTATTCGCAACCAGTTCTAAAAAGCCACATTAGTGGGCTGGTAAAGTGGCTTAGTGGCTAAGGCATTTGCCTGTGAAGTCTAAGGACCCACATTCCATTCCCTAGGACCCACGTAAACCAGATGTACAAGGGAGCGCATGCATCTGGAGCTCCTTTGCTGGAGGGCTGGTGGCCCTGGCGCACCCATTCTCTCTTGCTTTCTATCTGCCTCTCTCTCTCTCTCTCAAATAAATAAATAATAAAATATTTTAAAAAGCCACATTGGGGCAGTTGGTGAGTGTGGGGGTGGGCGGGGTGCTCACTCAAGAAGAGAGCAGAGCCTTGCTAAGCAAATGTCAGAGTCAGAATGCAGAAGTGACATTCATTCCTTTGGTGCCACCCTCACACTGGGGCCTGCAGAATGGAACCAAGTCTTTCCCAGGCATCAGCTCCTCTATGTGAACTTGAAGCAGATCCTGATTTAGAGGCTGTCACGAGATTCCCTGTTAACTTACTCCAAGAAGCGGGTAATATACTCCTTGCTGCACTTGGACCACGTCAGAGGGGCAGGATCATACTGAATTTGGTGGGACATGATGTACGGATGCCTGCCCACAGGCTCACAGTCATTTTCTTTCCCATCATGCTGGATGCCAAAGCTGACAGAAAACACAGAAATAATAGGCAGGCTGGCATTAAACAAAGAAAAAAAATAATAGGTTCACCAAGGTGATAATAACCCACGGGGAGTCGCTTTGTGCAATGGGAGCTGTTTACAAAGTGAGATTTTTTGATGTTGGAGCGACATAGCTCATTTTGTCTCCTAAGTGCAGGGGTGATTGCAGGCATGCCCTTGTCTCCAATATGTAACCGTGGGAACCATGAAGAGAATTCGTAAACTTCTGTTGGCAGAATGCTGAGAGCTCTTGGTCTGGCTTGCTGTGTGTCTGAAGTCAGCAGGAGGGCAAATCATGCCCCAGGACACCTGTTTTCCCCTCTGCAACAATGCAGCAGGAGAGAACAAAGCCTTTCTTTCTGTCTTTTCATGGAAATTTCAGAGAAATTTTTTTGTCACAGGCACAAGTAGGCTGTTGCCAAGTCTCCAATAGCACACTTCAGAACACAGTGGTTGAGAGCAAGGTTTGTGGGGACAGGTGACCGGGCTTTGAACACGAATTCTGCCATCTGGTGACCCGTAAGGAACTGAAACTTGCAATGTCTCCCTCTCTTAGAAAATGAGGTCATGTTCATACAGCTAGGAAGTCCAAATGGAATAAGATTTTGAGGGATGGAGAGATGGCTTAGCGGTTAAGGCGTTTGCCTGCAAGGCCAAAGGATCCCGGTTTGATTCATGCCCCAGGACCCATGCAAGCCAGATGCATAAGGGGGCGCATGCCTCTGGCGTTCATTTGCAGTAGCTGGATGCCCTGGCATGCCCAGCTTATTTTCTGTATTTTGATGAAGAATGTTACAGGTTGAGATTTGTCAGAAAGCACACATCTTGTCAGAGGCCAAAGTGGGTCTTCAATGGAGCGTTTTGTGCTCTGAACCCAGTGTTCTGGTTCCTGCATAGATCCGTCTGTCCCCAGCCTTCCACTGCCATGGCTGACTAGACAAGCTGCCCTGAAAGACCCTGAAGAGCTTAGCAACCAACCAGTGCAAAGGGTGTGTCTGGTGAGACCAAGAAGTGTTGTGTTAAAAGCTACATCCTCAGGATCACCCCAAGGTACCTCCTTGGGTCCTTATAAAATTTATCTCCATGGGGATCTGTGCGCTGGACACTGAGAGCTTATGGACATAAGCTCAGAATTCCAAATACAAATATGACAAATGCTAATTTCTCACTCTTCACGGTGCAAACCCTCAGACCTAGCAGCTCACATTTGGCTTCAATGGAATTGGATTACCATCTGACAGTCCTACACAGAGGCATCTTTGTGGGAGATTTAGCTGTCTCCTTCTAGTTTTTTTTTTTTTTTTTATGTGTGTGTTATAGAATTATTTTACTTCCAAAGTCTAATCACATTCCATATGAATACAATATTCACAAAGAAGTCACCGAATCAATCTATAAAGCTCTTATCTCCCACCTACAAAGAAAGTGGCTCAGTGAAATCATCTTAGACAAGCTTCCCCAGTCTGCTGCCAATCCAGTCCCACACAGCTCACAAAACACCGTGTAAGGTCACCTGTTCAGGACCTAATAAAAATTCTACACTTTGGCCCAGAGAGATGGCAAAGCAGTTAAGGCGCTTGCCTGCAAAGCCGGAGAACCCAGGTGCGATTCCCCAGGATCCACATAAGCCAGATGCACAAGGTGGTAAGGTGGTTGGTGCATGTGTCTGCTGTTCATCTGCAGCGGCTGGAAGCCCTGGCATGCCCATTCTCTCTCCCTCTCATCTGCCTCTTTCTGTCTCTCTCAAATGAACAAATAAAAATAAAAATTCTACACTGCAAACAAGGTTCAAACACTTTGCGCAAATAATGGTGTTTTGTGCAGCGGGTATTCCATATTCTGTTCTTTAGTGCTTGGTACTCCTGGTGACTGAACCTAGATTCCAGAACATGGTACGCAGGCACTCTGCCACAGGGTTATATCCTGAGCCCTTGCTTTTCTTGAATCAGGGTTTTGCTATTGTAGCCTACTCTAGCCTAGACTCGAGACCTCCTGCTTCTCTTCCCAAGGTCTGGAATTACAGGTGTGCACTACTACACCCAGATACTGGGGGATTTAAAACCTACACTTTAAGCCAGGTGTGGTGGCGCGTGCCTTTAATCCCAGCACTTGGGAGGCAGAGGTAGGAGGATCACTGTGATTTTGAGAGCCCCTGAGACTACATGGTGGATTTCACGTCAGCCTGGGCTAGAGTGAGACACTACCTCGAAAAGCCAAAAAAAAAAAAAACAAAACAAAACAAAAAAAAACTACACTTTAAATATACCCCTCCTATTTCCTTTCCCTCTCTCCTCTCTGTGCATGTCACATCTTCCTCCTGCATCATCTCTTTTTACCTTTTTTTTTGGTCTTCTTCCTAGATCATAAGGCTTTACCCACTTTTGCCCCCCTTTATACAAATACATATCAATATTACAAGCTAGGATCCACGTATGAGAGGAAATATGTGGTTTGGGGCTTTCTGAATTTGGGTCACCTCACTTAATATACTTTTTCCAGATCCATCCATTTTCCTAAAAAAATCATAATTTTATTTTTCAATTGTGCATATGAACCACATTTCCATTATCCATTCATCTGTCGATGGGTATTCAGGCTGGTTCCTTTTCCTTGCTATTGTGAATAGATCAGTAATGTCATCTGTTGACCATCTAGGCTGGTTCCATTTCCTTGCTGTGATTAGACTGCTGATGAACAAGGGAGTGCAGGCATCTGTACAATACGGAGGGCTTTGGGGATATGCTGACCATGGTATAGCTTGGTCATACGGCAGTTCTTTAAAATTTTCAGTATTCAAATATTCAATATTTCTGCTCAAGCAGAAATACAACGTTCTTAGAACTGGGTCACTTTTACCCCTTTCTTTCCTCGTCTCCTCCCAGTTCAAAATGCATCTCTTAATGGCCAGCAGCCTCTGGGATCTGCAGTGGGGATCAGCCCACTCAGGCCTTAGTACAGTCTTCATGGTGGCTTTGGTCTTCTTTCAGAAAATTGGATTTACCTGCCCACCATATCCCCTGGGCTTCCAACCACAGTGCCTCCTTCCTGGGGCACACGGGAATCCTGGCTCTTCTTGTACTGGGTAACTGTGGGGCTGATGGCTGTCCCACTTCTTACAGAGAGTCTGCCTGGTTTGAAGTACACGGACCATGTTTGTGAGGTCCCCACATGAGCAAAACAGGAGACCGGGCATCCACGCTCATTGCCACACATTGCTTGGATCTCACATAAAAGCAAAAAATCTGTATAATTTTTGGAGAAACCTCCATTTTGATATCCATGACAGCTGTAATAGCTTGCACTCCCACAGCAATGAATAACACCCTCGCCAGCTTTCTTGAAGATAGCCATTCTGGCTGAGGTGAGACGGTGTCTCAAAGTGTTTTCAATTTTGTGGCCAAGGGTGCATTATACTTTTAACAAATCCTACTGGCAATTCAAACTTCTTCTGTGAACTGTCTGGTCATTTCACCAGCTGATTTAGTGTTTGGCTGTTTAAGGTTTTTTTGTGTCCCCCCCCCTTTTTTTAAAAAATAACTTCTGGGTATTCAATCCCTATCTGAAGCTTACTTTGCAAAGGTTTTTTTTCTCTGATTCTGAAAGCTATCTCTTCACTTTGTGGGTACTTTCTTTTGCTATATATAAACTTTTAAATTTCATGTAGTTCCATGTAATAAGCTCTTTTATTTATGGTTTGCATGCATCCTGGCAAATGAAAATATGCTAAGATCTTTCCCCAATGGGAACCTCTAAAACCTGCCTTCGAGGGGTGCATCTAAACTTCATACATCTTTGCAACTTCACACATCTTTGCAACAAGTTGAACATCCTATTAATTCATGCTTGCCTAGTGGGCTTTCTAAGCTTATAGAAGTTTTCAAATGCTCATTATTCAATGTTCATTTTAACACATGCAAGGCAAACCATCCTATCTATTTTATAAGATGGTTGAGAAAATTGATGGCATCATATAAAATCCAATGGCATAAAGTAAGGGTTCAAAAATGTTAGGTTTAGGTTTGTGTCTTTTTAATGATCTCAGTATTGCAATTTCAAGCTGTCCATTATGACTTTAATCCCAGCACTTGGGAGGCTAACGTAAGAAGATTGCTGTGTGTTAGAGGCCAGCTTGGGCTACCGAGTGAGTTCCAGGCCAGCACAAGCTATGAACAAACATTGTACTGATTCTTTGGTGCCCGTAGGTACAAGTGATCAGGACTGAGGAGACCCTGAAAGCTGTGAAGGTTATGATCACTCCCACTTTAGAGATGGTGAAGAGGTCTTGGAGCCTCATGCCTCTTGCAATCCAAGCCTTCCAACAGTTTAAGGTGCTTCCTATTCCCTTGTCTGATGTTGATACCGGAATATGGCAAGTGGGTGTCAGCATCCAGGGTCCTTTACCTGTGCCCAAGCTCATGGGCAATGGTGAAAGCCAGAGGAAGGCCAGAGTCTTCGTTGATATTACAACTCCGGTGAGGCTGGCACATGCCCGACAGTTGAGACAGGCCCAGGGTCTCACACGGACGGTTGACGCCAGCACAGATATCTTTTCTGAAAGCAGAGAACAAAGATGCTTACGCACTCGAATTAATATTTGGGGGAAACCCCGTGGTAAAATAACCCTCAGCTTAGTTCGGCTCTGAGATTCCATCTCACCCAGTCAGACAGTTATCAGGAAACAAATGAAATCAGATGCTGGCAAGGCTGTGTCCAAACAGGAGCCCGTATTCACTGTTGATGGGAGTGTCAGGTGGTGTGACCACTATGAAAATCAGCATGTGGAGGTGTCTCAAAAGCTAAAAGCACCACTGCTATGTGACCCAGCTACGCTGCTCCTGAGCGTATTCCCAAAGGATCTTGGGTCCTACCACAGAGATACCTGGACATCCGTGTGCATTGCTACTCCTTTCCCAGCAGCCAGGAAACATAAGCGGCCTCAATGTTCATCAACAGTTGAATGGGTAGTGAAAATTCAGTACATATACAATGGAAGTTTGTGCAGACATGAAGAAAAATGAAATTATAGCATTTGTGGGGAAAAAAGGATGGAACTGGATAATAGAGTGTGGTGATCAGGCTCAGAAAGACAATACTACATGCTCTCTTTCACATCTATTTCCTATGTACATATATATATATATATATATATATATATATATATATATATATATATATGTAAAGGCCAGGAGACTAGAAAGGGTGAGAGGGGAATAGAAAAGCTTTAAGAAAGTAGAGTAGAGAGTTTAACAAAATACAAGTTAGATAAAAGTAGAATGAGAAATGCCGGAGGCAGAACAGGATGAGGGAAGAAGAGGCCAAAATGATGGGAGAGAGGAGCAGATGCAGTACAGAGCCAACTAGCCATAAAGCATGCCTGAAAGGGCCATAAAGAAACCCACTGTTCTGTGTGCTGATTAAAAACATAAAATAAGGATCTCAGTATAAATTCACATGATTTTGCCTTTAAAGCATTCTTAAAATTAAAAAAAAAACCTCCATTTGGATATAGTGGATCAACATTGAATTCACTGTGCTTATTCTGACTCTATTTTGAATTGTTGAATTTCATTAAGACTTTAGAAATGCAGGGAGATGTGCTACGTGTTTTATTTTGTATTGTTTTGGCTTTTAATATCAGGACATTAATATGATTTGCCCAACAAAAGAGTTCATTAAAAGTTTAAGTTACTTTGAACTCCTAATAGGGAAGGGACAATTAGAAGTAACTGCAGGGGGCGGGGGAAGGCTGGAGAGATGGCTTAGTGGTTAAGACCTTTGCCTGCAAAGCCAGAGGAACCAGGTTTGATTCCCCAAGACCCACATAAGCCAGATACACATGGTGGTTCAAGCATCCGGAGTTCCTTTGCAGTAGCTGGAGACCCTGGTGCCCCCATTCTCTCTCTCTCTCAAATAAATAAGTAAAAATGAATTTAAAACTATTTTAGAAATAGCTGGGTGTTTTCAAATATGAAACTCTTATTTGGTCTCTCTGAAGAAGGTTCTCAAAATTCATCCGAGACTTCTTTCTTCCATTCATAAAAAGTGAAACTGGTCCTATTAACCCACAATATCATCAAATCAGTTGGCTATCCAGTGCCATTACACTAATAACAATGCTAATGTGCACACACACATCCACCATGACACCAAGATTTCTCCATTGCCTGACTCTGTAAAAAAAAGGAAAGATTTCTAGGATTTCAGATAATCCTCATAAAAGTTTTTCAAATTAAAGCCTGCTCTCTTATCCTGCAGGGATTACTCCAACCACTGACAAGAGTTTTGAGAGTCATTCATTAGTCCTTAGATTTTCTTCGGTGCAAGAAGAGATCAAGGCCAGTATCACGATTGCCAGTGACGTTCTGAGGTTTGGCTTGTGCACCTGAGCTCCTGGGGTTTGTGTGACTGTCGTTTCCAAGAACAGATGGCCTCTTGCTCGTTGTGTCCTCTGGACAATGAAAAAGACACACGTGCTTTGGGAACTGTGTGGCTTTTTGATTCTCTAAGTGGCAACGGGTAGGACCAGGGCACAGGAAAGAGCATTGCCAGTCTCAGCACATGTGCCACGTGCACGGACACTGCACTGACTGGCCTCAGCTGCGGGGTGGTGAGTGTTGGAAAGCTAGATCACACAGTCCCACCAGGCCACCGTGGAAAGAATTTCTAGAGGAGAACTAGTCAAATACATTCCTGTGCTGTCAGATGGGGTTTATATTGTTTCATCTAGAAAGGGAAGTGAGATCCAGGGAGCTGCTGGTAAAAGATGTTTGGCAACCAGTGCCGGTCTACTGACTTTCTCAGTTTGATTTGGAAGGACAGCATGTCTTTGGAATAACTAACTTTTAGAATGTATCCACTAAGTCCTTAGCAACAACGAGGAAAAAGAAGGCAATAAAAGAAATTGCAGGGCCTTTAATCCCAGCATTCGGGAGGCAGAGGTAGGAGGATTACCATGAGTTTGAGGCCAGCCTTAGATGACATAGTGAATTCCAGGTCAGTCTGGGCTAGAGTGAGACCATACCTCAAAAAACAAAAAAACAAAAAAACAACAACAAAATGCAGGAGGAATATGATTCTTGGAGATGAGGATCTTTTGCTGCCGAAAGGAAATTAGCTCTGCCTCCACCATGCACTGAGCCCATTACATAAGAGAAAATATGCTTTAGAGTTCTGTGTGGAAGACACATTGAGTGATTTGGGTGTAACATATCCCCCATAGTCTCATGTGTTTGTGATTAAGCCTCACAGTGACTCCGCAGTAGGAGGCAGCCTTCGGGAGGTGGAGTCTTGCTGGAGCAGGTGTGTCACCGGGAAGGACATCTCTTGGGATTTTGTAGTCCAGCCCTTCTCACCAGTGCCAGCAAGCTGTCCCGTCATCTCTGCTCTACCTCCTTGCTGATGTGGCCATGTGACACCCAGCCATGATGAAACTGCGAGGTAGAAATAAACCCTTTTCTTTCATAAACTGCTTCTGGGTGGGCGGTTTGCCCCCGTCACGAGAAAGGTGACTGCTGCACGCACGGGAGGTCTCCCCGCGAGCCCACCCTGTGCTCAGGGCAGCTGAACAGAGAACTGGTGGTGTGAGTCGTTCTTGTGCCTCGTTTCCTCCCAGTTCAACCTATATTTTCCAGACCAGCCTGTTTTCACTGTGGGTTGGGGTAGGGTGAGGAGATGTTGAGGATTTTACCTTTATCCCTTTGCTAGACTTTTTTTATTTATTAATTTTTTTTTTTTTTACTATTTTTGGTTTTATTTTTATTTATTTATTTGAGAGCAGCAGACAGAAAGAGGCAGAGAGATGGAGATACACACACAGACAGAGAGAGAGAGAGAGAGAGAGAGAGAGAGAGAGAGAGAGAGAGAGAATGGGCACTCCAGTGCCTCCAGCCGCTGCAAACGAACTCCAGACATGTGTGCCCCCTTGTGCATCTGGCTAATGTGGGTCCTGGGGAATTGAGTCTCGGACCGGCGTCCTTAGGTTTCACAGGCAAACGCTTAAGCACTAAGCCATCTCTCAGCCCCCCAAGAGTCTTTTTGATTGGAAATAATTTTGTTTATCACAAGTTGGAGGATGGTGGTGCTACTCTCTCTCATGAGTAAAGATGAGGGACTTTAAATATAATATTTAAAACAGTCCCTCACCATAAAGAATTACTCAGCCCCAAATGACAATAATCCTCAGGTTTTGGACTTAAGAATATGAAATTCTCTATGCTGTCTAAAAAGGCCTTGGGTGTGCTGCCCTGGAACACTTTGGTCCTGCACCTTTGACAGGAACACCCCAGTATATAGGATGTTAATGAGCTCCACCTTATCCAAATGTCAAACTTACACTGATCTGAAATTTCAACCCTCACAATTACTCTTTTGAGGGAAAGTTATTAATAATTAATTTAAAAACTTGTGTTCTAAGAAAACCTTTGGCACAACTGTTAACCATAGACTCACCGAATCTGCTACACATTGGGTTTCCGGGAGCTCCTTTGGGGAACACGTTGGTACAGTGTGGACATGGAACATAAGCACAGAGGCTCCAGTTCTCCGTAGCTTCAGAGATCATCTCTGCTACCTTCTTTACTTAGTTCAATAAGAACTGAGTCCCCTTAGAATGGAAGCCCTTCTTTGATCTAGAATGGCTTAGTATGTAGCAAGGGCTCAATAAATTTACTGAGTCAATGAACAAACACAGACTTCAAAGAGCCTGGATTTGGGTAATAAAGTACATCAACTTTTCACAGTTTTGAATCCTGAAGGATTTGATGGTTTTTATTAGCACCAGAGTGTATATCAGTACTCAGAACAAAAGTATATCTTTGCAGTACTAGGGCCTCCCCCTTGCTAGGCAAGTGCTCTAACACTGTGCTATGTCCCCAGCCTAAAATGCCTTCCTGGGTGTAAAAGAAAGAAGGGCGTAATTGCATCACCACCTCCCATCAGTTAGGGCGGGTTAAAACAGGTAGGTGTCTGTAGACTGCATGTAAGAAATTGGAGAAAATAAGTAAGAAATCATAAAAGGATTGGAAAACCCACTGGTTGAGGGTTGTAGGCATATTCAGATAATCTTAAAATGGACTTTTTGGTATAAAGAAGCCAGTTTTAAATGTAAAGGTCTTCATTGCGGTAGGAAACAGGATTAGCAAAGAGAGACTTTTCAACTCAGCCGCTGTGTCCACCGGCCCCCTCCACTCGTTTGAACCGGTAGCTGCTCTCACCAGTGAGCAAGAGCCGCACACAGTGATGAGGCTCTTGTAAAGTCAGACAGCTGACAAGCTTTCTAATGATCAGCCCTCCCCAGCTGGCCACCCTTCCCTTCCCCCTGTCTCTGAGGTACCTGGTGAGAAGCACAGCCACGTCATGATGGACGGGGTTGAGGTCACTCTTGGGATTGATGCTCTTCTGCCATTTGCAGAAGCTGGACAGCGTCTTCTCTGCGTGGTGAACTATTTTCAATCCTTGCTGAAGAAAGAAGAGGAGGAAACTTACATGGGTCAGATCACCGTGGTCCAGGCTCACTGTATAGGCATTAGTCTCCCAAGGCACTTAATAAAGAGTTGCTCAGGTGGGCACATCAGAGGCCAAGTAATTCCTCTGGCCTGACCCTCTGCTCTTGGCATTGTTACTCCCATTGCTTTGTTCAAAGGACCTAAAGGGACACCTTCAGAATAAAAAAAATTAACACTATGACAAGTACTCCTTGAAAAGGAATTCAAAATGTATTAGCAAAGACCCACAACTACTTCTATTTATATTCTATCCTAGTTCTTTCTCTAGTGGGTCTATGCATCCTGAGCCATTATCATTTCAAACAGGCATTTTCATTTCTCTCAAAAATAATAAACATATTTTCCAATGCAAAAGTTTCCTCTTCTCATGAGGCATCTTACAGGGTTGGGGGCTTATACTGGATGTTCTCTTGCCCATGGGATTGCTCTTGGTTTGACACTTGAACTTGGGAGCACAGACAGTGTTATCATTTCTCCAGGATCTGACCAGTTAGGATACCAGAGTAGATGAGCTCTGTCTGTACTTTCAAGGGCTTCTCAGGTCCTTTGTAGCCCTTAAGTCATCCATCTGGCCCACAGCTAAGACTGGGAATGGGAAGAAAGGAAGGTTTTAAGTTAACCTGGTGAGTGCTTGGCACAGGGGGCGATGGAGAAGGAAATAGGTATTTTCATCACAGAGGACCTCCAGTTAATTCTAAATTTCTAAAGGAGAACTTATTTTGCCTTGCCCCACTTCTTTGGGGTTACTGCACACAATACAGGGTGGAGCTTCAGTACAGTCTTGGAATCAAATCATGAGCTTGCTTCTCCAATATTCTGTATTTTGTGAGGCCAGAATCCAAATCAAACAAGGGGCTCTGATTGCCTCTTGAGTTTCCCAGGTCACCCTACTTATGCTAATCTGCTTCTGCAGACCACCTTTCTTTCATGAAAACACAGGTGACTCATTGTGCATAACATCTTACCAAGTCACTTAACATATGGAATAAAAGGAACAGACTTCACTATTTAGTAATTCTCATCACTACATCATCCACCAGGATGGTCTAAATGTGGACACATAGAAGCCAGATTCAGATTCAACTCCCCAAACAGCAAACTAAACTAAACTAGAAATACTGGACAGTTGGAATGAAGGGAAGAGAAATGGAAGAACTGCATAACAAAAGGAAAGCTCATTTACTGAATCAAAACGATGGGCACCGAGGTTCTGAGATGAAACCTGTGATTGTAGTTGGTCACCAGCCACACGGGGATGGTGCCTCAGCTCTGTTTCCTTCAGACCAGAGTGAAGATTATCAAATAAAACACCACCTATAGCCAGGCATCCTTTAGTTCCGTTTTTAACCTATATTTCTTTTGGGGAGTGTAAGGGAGGTTCTGTGAGAGAATACCCACTAATTAAAAGTAACAGTATAGTTATTTCAAATCTGAGAAATACTTAGGAATGAAACTAACACAATGTACAGGATCTGTATATTGAACATGGCAAAACACTGGTAAACACAGAGACCTAAGACAATGGACAAACATCAAAACAAGGTGTCCATTCTCCCCAAAATGACCTATAGCTTTATTGCAATTCCTGCCAAATTCTTGTTTATTCTTGGACATGCATGAACTCACTTTAAAATTTGTATGCAAAAGCATAGTCCTTAGACTGCTAAAAACAATTCTTAGAAAAGAAAAATAAGGCGTGACTAGCAGTCTCCCCGATTCTAAGATTTACTGTGTAGCTCCAGTAGTGAGGACAGTGTGATGAAGGTGCAGAGCTAGACACACGGGTTGGGAGAACAGGCAGAGAACCCAAAAGGTGACTCTCCCGTGCCTACCTGTTTTTTCTTTGACAGAGGTTAAAAAATCAATTTCCTAAAGAGAAGATGGCTTATGCAGCACGTGTTGGTAACCAACAAGAAAACCATCCAAGAAAAATGGGAATGAAATACTCCACAAATGAGCATTTCTCAGCCAAAAACATGGAAATGGGGGCTGGAGAGATGGCTCAGCAGTTAAGATGTTCACCTGAAATGCTTAACAACCAGGGTTCCTTCCCCAGGACCCACATAAAGCCAGATGCACAAAGTGGCGCATGCATCTGGAGTTTGTTTGCAGTGGCTGGAGGCCCTGGTGCACCCATTCTCTCTCTCGCTCCTTTTAAATAAGTAAATACTTTAAAACATAAATATTTTTTACAAAGAAAAAGAACACACACAAGTGGTCAGTAGGTACATGGGAAAGACTCAAAGCCAGGCACTGTGACGCACACTTGCAATCCTGGCTCTCATGGAATAAAAGCAGCCAGAAGCCACTTAGCAAATTCCAGCCCAATGTGGACTACATAAGAGGCCCAGTCTCACCACCATTTCTTCCAAAGGAAGGAAAGAGGAGAAAGGAAAATTCAATTAAACCCATAAAAAGACAACACGAGTTAAAACTATAAAGAGATACCGCTGCACACTTGCTAGAACTGCTACTGGCAAAAAGATGAAAGATAAACATTGACAAAGATGTGAAGAAGAAAGCATTGCACTCTGTAGAAAGGCACATGAATACATCCGCTATTAAAAATACCATGGATGCTTCTCAAGCAAGACCAGAACTCCCATTCACCAGTGTGCATATATACAAAGATACATACTCCATGCCAAACAGATAGCTCCTTGTCCTCCTATATGCATTGTAGCATTGCTCACAGCAGCTAAGATGTTAAACTGACCTAGGATGAATGGATATAGGAAATCTAGCAGAATTCCATAATGAAATACTTTTCAGAGTTACAAATGAAGGAAATGCTGTCATTTTCAACAACATAGATGGATTTGGAGGACATTATGTCAGGTGAAATAAGCCAGGCACAGAAAGACAAATACTGTATAATCTCACTTACATATGAAATTTAAAATAGTAGAACTCAGAATCAGCGAGTAGAGGCTGTAGGTATGGGAACGTATAGGAGTGGAGGGATAAGTTTTAGAGCTCTACTATATGGCATGGTGACTGTAGTTAATAACAATGCATTGTATATTTGAAAGTCACCAGAAGAGTAATTTTAAGTGTCTTACTATGGAGAAAAGGTAAATATATTAATTAATTTAATATATCAATCCTATGACATATTTTTATATATATATATATATATATATATATATATATACACACATACATACATATATATGGTAAAACTTTATGCTATACACAAAAATATACACAAGACATAGATAAATAGAAATGTTGCATTGAGTAGGAGATTGTAAAATGGAAGGAAAACCCCATGGTCCAAGAAGAAATTATACCAAATGTGAGGAAGACTAACTACAGATTATCTAATTTTCTATGCAATCGAGATTCACATTTCCTATGTTTATCTCATATGGCTCATAAACTATTTCTACCTGCTTCATCTTGCTTGCTTCTTTTTTATTTGTAAGCAGAGAGAGAGAGAGAGAGAGAGAGAGAGACAGATAATGGGTGCTTCAGGACCCTTAGCTACTGCAAATGAACCCCAGATGCATGTGCCACTTTGTGCATCTGGCTTTATGTGGATACTGTGGCATCAATCCTAGATCATTAGTCTTCACAGGCAAGTGCCTTGAATGCTAAGCCATCCCTCCAGCCTCTCACATGCTTTTATTTTACTTTATAAAAAATTATTAGATATACATATTTTGTATGTAAACATCACATGTTGGTACCATCCTTTCCCTCCTCCCTGCCCCTTTTCTGAAGAGGCCTTCCTCATTGGGGATGCAGGTCAACCCCATGGGGATTGTAGGTCATGCATTATGGGGTAGCAGTCAGTTATGAGGGAGAGGCAATGTCTTTGTGAAAAATGTCCCAATTTGTGGCTCTAACAATCTTTCCACCCCCTCTTCTGAAAATTCCCTGAGCCATACTGGGAGCATTTTAAGTCTACTTCGGTGATGGGCACTTAGGAGCATCTGGATCTCTGGTTTGGTAGGTGGTGAGTGTCCCCAGTATCTTTCTCCATCACCCCTGGGCTGATACCAGGTTAATTAAGAGAATAGGATTCTTTCTCATTTCCTCTCTCACTTGCTTCTTAAAGAATATTTGCATTTGGCAATGCAAAGTAATTAGGAGGCCAGTGGTTAACCCCTGTATACAAGTGAAGGTTTACTGTGGTGGCTGCAATTGCCACTAGCTCTTAGGATTGCTCATTCCCAAGACTCACACTTAGAAGGACATATTTATGGCTGGAGAGATGATGGCTTAGCAGTTAAGGCACTTGCCTGAAAAACTTAAAGACTGAGGTTCAATTCCCCAGAACCCATGTAAGCCAGATGCACATGTTGGAGCAGGTGTTTGGAATTCATTTGTGGTGGCCATTCTGTCTCTCTCCTTCTCTCTCTCTCTCTCTCTCTCTCTCTAATAAATAAGTAAATAAAAATAAAATTATTTTAAAAGGACATATTCAAATGTCAGCCATTCAATCTGAAATTGAACATAGCAACAGTTGTATAGTTGTAGAGTGTTGGTTTACATATCTGAGTCTTTAGGGGATTGTGGTGATTTAAATGCAAAATGTTCCCTATTGGTTCTTCCTGTGTTTGTGAGTAAGCCTTATAGTTAATCCTCAGCTGATAGAGTCTTCGGGAGGTAGAGCCTTGCTGAATGAGGTTTGTACATATGTGGTGGTTTGAATAGGTGCCCCCATATATTTAGCGTTTTATTAGTTTGTAGTTTGCATCTGAAGTCACCTGGCTGGAGGTGGTGTCACTGGGCAGATCTTAAGGTGTGGTGATGGGTTTGAGATTTCAATCTAAAAATAAAGTTTGCCTAACTGGAGTTCCTGAAGTGTGCTGTGTTGTGTGGCTTTTGACTTTTTGGCTTGTGCTTCTCTCTGTGTGTTTGGTCCTGTGAAAGCAGGCAGATTCTTCTGCCATTACAGAACTTCCTTTGGATCTGTAAGCTTCTATCAATCCCTTCCTCCATAACTGTGCTTGATCTGGAAGTTTATCTCAGCGAACCTGAAGCTGTCTGCTACAGAAGTTGGTACCAGGAGTGGGGTAAGATGAACCTGACCATGTGGATGATCTTTTGGTGTCTTCATTTTAGAGGAATGGACATGAACTTGGTTTTTGCAACTAAAGATGCCTTCTGGAGTGGTAATATAAGTTTTGTGGAGTATTTTAATGAGAGTTTGAAAATTCTAAGGAGGAAAGACTACAGAGGACTTTGTTGGAACTGGGCTACTGGCATTAGGGCATAAGAGACTTTGATCAAAGTTAAATTTTTAATGGACTGATGTGCTTGGCTAGAAATATTGGACTGAGAAATTTGAGATTTCAAGTTGGAAAACCTCAAGCAAGTTAAAATTACAGGCACTGAGACTGGTTTTAGGTTACTGAAGCTGCTTTTATCAACATATTAGCAATCTTAAAGGAGATGACCCAACTACTTTGCATGAAAACAATGAAAAGATGCCTGAGAAATGACTACCATAAGAATACAAACTTGTTTGGAAAGAGTTGACTAGAAAAGGAACCTGCTTTTCAAGGGTATGACTTATTTCATCCCTGAATTAAAAATATGGCTGTGCCCTACACACCTGGTATTGGTTTCAGAAACATAAAAAATGAGAGGCATGGGCTGGAGAGATGCCTTAGCAGTTAAAGCATTTGCCTGCAAAGCCAATGGATCCCAGTTTGGTTCTCCAGGTCCCATGTAAGCTAGATGTACAAGGAGGCACATGCATCTGGAGTTTGTTTGCAGTGGCTTCAGGCACTGGCACACCCACTTTCTCCCTCTCTCTCTTTTAAATAAATAAAATATATTTTAGAAAAAAAATGAGAGGCATGGTTGTAAATTTCACATGGTTCCAGGAGCTGAGATGCAGCATGAGGCAGAGCCTAATGTCCTAATAGGCTGATGGAACCTTTTAAAAATGGACCATGCATGAAGACCTGAAGATGTTTTGGATATACCAGGACTATACAAGGGCTACCATAGAGCGCACTGTTGGCCTTGATGAAAGTGTTCCCTAGCTACGCTGCCCAGCTGGAGGGGCAGAATTGAAAAATCTGGAGACTGTCAGTCTCTGGTTATATTTAGTTTAACTGCAACAGTTTGATGTTTGTTTGATGGTGGTTGAGTCTGCATGGTTTTAGTCTCTCCTTGCCATGCATTGTACCAGATGAAAATGTTTACTCTGTGCCTTTATGCGTTAGAAGTATTTAACTTGTTTGATTTTATAGGACTTACTATCTTAAATAGGTTAAGACTGTGGGGACCTTTGAACTTGAACTGAGTACCACTTAAAATGTGATTGTTATGAATGCATAGGAGGCCAAGGGCAAAATGTGGCAGTTTGAATACATGGCTCCCAATATAGCTAATGTTTTCTTAGTTTGTATTTTGCATCTGTAGCCACCTGGCTCGAGGCAGTGTCACTGTGTAGATCTTAAGGCGTGGTAATGGGTCTGAGATTCTAATCTAAAGATATACAGAGTAGGCCTAGCTGGAGTTCCTGAAGTGTGCTGGGCTGTGTGGCTTTTGGCTTTTTGGCTTGTGCTTCTCTGTGTGTGTGTGTGTTTGTTCCCGTGAAAGCAGGCCAACTTCTTCTGCCATTATGGAACTTCCCCTGGGTCTGTAAGCTTCAATACATACGTTCTTCCAGAACTGTGTCTGTTCTGGAAGTTTATCTCAGTGAACCTGAAGCTGTCTGCTACACCATAGGACTGGTCTTGGGATCTGGTAGTCCAAATCCACTTGCTTGTGCCAGTGAGTTCACTATCTCTGTGTCTTTCTTGCTGCTGTGAAGGTGTGATATCTGGCAATATGCTCATGTCATGCTGTCTCCGTCACAGTGAGCCTTCCCCTCAAAACTGTAAACTGACAAAAACCCTTTGTTTCAATGAGGTGCATCTGGTTGGGCATTTTGTTCCAGCAATGGGAAAATAACTGCTACATGGTTCTACCATTATTTTATAAGCACTCTGAAAACTCAATTTTCTTTATAATTCTCTACTATGTTAAGACAGATGGATCAATATTTGAGCCCTGTTGATGATTAGATAGACTCTGAGTACTTACTGAGCTCTTAAACACCTGAACTTGTCTGTGAGCTACAGCTCTCATTAAATCAAGACGTTATGTTCTAAAGACACCAGAGAGCCAGAGATCTTATCAACTCTCAGCCACATTGTCCAGACAGAAGTCATTGTACCTGAAGTGACACTTGTCACAAGCAAAAAGTCACCTTGTCAATCAATGGCAAGGTGGGGAAGCCGAAAGGGAACTTTTCAGAAATCTAAGAGTTTAGAAAACCCCTGAATGACTTCTCAATTCAGTGTAATGATAGTATTGTGCCAGTCTCAAATATCTCTGATGCTAGCATGTGTCTTTTTATGGTGTGTAAGATTCTTGTAGTGAGGCCAGCATGTTAAACTCCCACACCAGGCACCATAAAGCAAAGGAAGCATGTGTCTGGAGGTTGGTGAGCTGTCTCATGGTTTTAAAAAGAGGCTCTGGCATTTGCTTCAGCTTAGGGCTCTTTTTCTTGGTGACTCTGACTTGAATCACAGTTACTAGAGTCCTACAGTATCCTAATAAAGTAACTGTAAGGTGTATTCCTCCTCCTGCCTCATAGATTAACCCTGCTCATCAGATTTGTAACTTCCCTTACTGGTTATACAGTGGCATTCAGGGGTAAATAGCTTCATTCCATAGAGACCCAAGTGTTTCATTTCTTTGTTTTTAAGTGAGAAGTTGCAGACAGAAAGTAGGAACAGGTCAAAATGTGTTGACACTTAAACAAAAATGAAACATTTTAATAAGGAGACAAAAAAAACCCCAAAGAATAAGAGCTCGCATTAGTTTAATATCAGAAAAGTAGCAATCTGAACATCACCATGATAATTCATTGGTGCTATAAGCATTTGAACAAACTAAAGTTAGTATGTCTATGTTGAGATAATCATAATACCTTTCTTAGTATGGTCACTCCTAAAATTATCCATCAAAAGAATATTTTTCCTCTTTCAATATTTTCCGAATTTTTTTCCCCTTTCTGTTATTGTTGTTTCGTTTCTTGACAGAGGGTCTCAGTATACAGATTAGCCTGGCCTTAAGTCATGATCCACCTGCCTCAGCTTCTCAAGTGCTGAAATGACCCATGTGCACCACTACACTTCGCCCCATTCTAAACATCGCTTTCTTTTATTTACTGCAACGACCATATTATCCTCTTCTTTAAATCTAACAATGTTTGACATTTACCTTTCAAAACGGCAGCTCTCACACAACCAAATTTGACCAGTAACATTTTCCACAATGAATCATGTGTTTCTGGGTCAATATCAGACATTACAGTGGACATAGATTCATCTTACATGTGCTTATGGTATAAGCACCATGACTGGAGAATAATTATCATTTATGCATCACTCTGTTTGCCAGAACTTTTGAACTAGTCCTTAACAGTACACTTACATTTCTTTTCTTTTGTCCTTTTTTTGAGGTATGGTCACACTCTAGCCCAGGCTGATCTGGAATTCACTATGGAGTATCAGAGTGGCCTCGAACTCACAGGGATCCTCCTACCTCTGCCTCCTGAGTGCTGGGATTAAAGGTGTGTGCCACCACACCCAGCCATACTTAACATATCCTGATTCACAGCTAAATGCCAGAAAGTGGGAGTGTTGACAGAAAAGTAAAAGTTTCAGATTAAGAAATCTGTAATGAAAAATTCAAATCTAGGTATTATACCATTTTTTTGTACTTAGGGAATTAATTAATGAATGAATGGCTTACTGAATAAATAAATAAATAAATATAGGGTACTAGAGCAAGGGTACAACCATAGGCTAGAAATCAAAGGGAAACATCTCCAGTCTAAACATCCCATCTGATGTAAAATTAATTCAAAGTGAATCATACACTTACATGAAATACATAACTTAAATGAAATACATAAAACTTTAAAACCTCCAGGAAAAGAAAACCCTAGGAGAAAGCTCACAGATGCCTGTAAGAAGTTCTCCTTTGAGTTGAAACCTTATGGCTTGTGCTCAAGCTATTAGCACTCTCCCAACACACACCTACTTCCACAGTATGCCCATTTTTACCTTCTTTTCTTTACAAGTATCCCATTTAAAAATTTTTAATTTTATTTATTTGACAGAGAAAGGGGGAAGGAGAGAATGGGCGCACCAGGGCCTCCAGCCACTGCAAATGAACTCCAGATGTGTGCACCCCCTTGTGCAGCTGGCTAACGTGGGTCCTGGGGAACCGAACTTGGATCCTTTGGCTTTGCAGGTAAATGCCTTAACCACTAAGCCATCCCTTAAGCCCAAGTATTCCATTTTTATAGTGTAGGCTAGGCTTGCTAGCTCATAACTTTTTTTTTTTAAATTTTTTTATTTATTTATTTGAGAGCGACAGACACAGAGAGAAAGACAGATAGAGGGAGAGTGAGAGAATGGGCGCGCCAGGGCTTCCAGCCTCTGCAAACGAACTCCAGACACGTGCGCCCCCTTGTGCATCTGGCTAACGTGGGACCTGGGGAACCGAGCCTCCAACCGGGGTCCTTAGGCTTCACAGGCAAGCGCTTAACCGCTAAGCCATCTCTTCAGCCCAAGTATTCCATTTTTATAAGATGCTTTTTCCTCCTCTGATATCCCCTTTAACCTACTCAATCCCCATTCTTCTTCTAACACTCAAATAGCACATTTCCAGATGCCTTCCCTCTCCTATTCCCCAGTCTGGAGTGCTTCTAAGTCCACGACTGGGGTTAATTCCTCTCATTCCTCAGCCACTGCATGCATCCCAGCATACAGCTTAATCCTCGTGTCCTTTCTATTACAGAAAGATTTCTCATCTTTCAATTTTGTGATTCCACCTTAGGGATGTATTTATTGCCTCTCATAGGCAAAGTGCTAGATTAAACACTAAAGATGGTGTCCACATAAGTTTCTTCATTTGGAATGTCTTTCTTCAGTAGGTAATTCCTTCTTATCCTCTAAAATACATTTTAGGCATCCAAGTACCCTTCCATATACCAGATACATATATTTTAGGCTCATGACAATTTTCAATTTAAAATTTCTACTTTTGTACTTTTGACAGTAGATTTCAAGTTCCTAGAGTCGGGAAATGAGATTACTATTCCTATCTGTATCCTCTGTGGCTAGCATAGCATTTGTCATGTGGCTGATTGAGCATAGAGCAATAACAGCTTTCCCTTCCTGTCTTTATTTAGTTAACCCCTTAATTCCTCAAGCTTCAGGTTGGGTGTCAAGTCATTGAGGAAGCCTTCCCTCACCTCCATGTCAATAGGAATCTATTATAAACTCTCATAGCACCGAATCTAATACCTCACCGTACTCCCTGTCTGCCCCCTGATGTTACATAAAAGTTAGAATACATGCCTTTCATTTGCTCATGTTCGGGTTGCTAATTAATCAATGGCATGAAGATCAGCTACAACAATTTCCTGAGAATCAGGAAAAAGAGAATCATGAATTACAATTTGTCTTGGACTTGTTTATGTTGTGGCACTGAAAGATTCTCTAAAGCTTGCATGAGGATAATGTTTGGAAAGTGGGGGGTAGGCAGCCACATCATCTGTTACAAGTCATTTGTCTTTTTCCATTTGCAAAACTCAATTGGGAAGAAGAAAAACAATATTCCAGAAAACAATGAATGACAACAATATGACTTCAGTAATTGTTCTCCTGACAATTTCAATCACAAAGCAAAAGGAAGTCAGCATTAAGATTAAGATGGCCTGGGGACAATGCTTCCAGAAAATGAACAGATGTGGAATTCTACGGGCTTGACCTTGACCCTTGAAGCCACACTTGAAGTTCTGTGCCAGGGTGCTGGGATGATGCTGGGTGAAGGATTTCCTTCTCACACCTAGAAGGCCTTTCCTTTCATTGGCCAGAAAACCCATGCTCTTTCTATACATCTGTATCAAGCATATGCCTAACCATTACAACCCTGAAAGTTGGAATTCTCAAGAATTTCCAAAAAGTTAAACATATAATTTTTGTTTTGTTTTGTTTCAGAAAAGTTCTCACTCTGTAGCACAGGCTAGCTTTGTGCTCATGGCATTTCTCATGCATTAGTTTCATAAGTGCAAAGATTAGCTAAGCATTAGCTACCATGTCTGGTGAAACACACACACACACACACACACACACACACACACACAGCTTTATACAAATATAAAGTTAGCATGTGTTATAGAAAAGAAAATGGGTACAGAGACAGATGCAGCTATAACCAGTAGAAAACATACTGGAATGAGAATGAAAAATTGGTATAACGGCAGCTGATGTTCCACAGCCTAAAGTAATCATTAGCTTAGGGTTATATGATTGGCTGAACCCAAATATAATTTTATCTCTCCTAGACACAACCATTTATACAGCCCACAAATTTTCTATGTCAGTGTCTAAATTTGCCACATCTGGGCCCAAATCAATAACAAATCATAAAGTTTCATTGCCAGAGTGTCTTGTAGGCCATAGTAGGCATTGAAAGGAACCTAATTTTCACTTTGCCTAGTTTCCAAGCTTTGAATAAATGTTACTAACAAAAGATTTATAAGAAGTGAAATAATATGCCCACTGGTATTTTAAGATGCCAAAATGCACAATAGCTAGGAAATGGAACCAGCCTAAATGTCCCTCAGCTGATGAGTGGATAATGAAGATGTGGTCCATTTATACAATAGAGTTCTGCTCAGTGGTAAAGAAAAATGAAGTCATAAAATTTGCAGGAAAATGGATGGATCTGCAAAGGATTATACTTAGTGAGGTAACCTAGGCCCAGAAAGCCAAACATCACATATTCTCTCTCATATGTGGATCCTAGATACAAATGATTAGACTTCTATGGAATAGGAATAAAACACAGTAGCAGAGGCCATTTAGCTAGAAAGAAGATATAAAATGAATAGAAAGGGAGAGAGGAGGGGCTTAATAGGATGGTATTATACATATGCAAGTAGAAGAACAGATTAATGGAGTGACAAGGCCTAATTGAGGTCAGGGGAAGATATTGAGTAAAGGAAAGTAGAGGGAGGTAAAATCAAAATCTAAGGATATAAATAAGTCATATAGAAACCTACTTTTTTGACAATGGAACACTCAGAAGCCATAAATTGTCACTAGAAAATTTTCAGTGCCAGGGGTGGGATACCTTCCAGTGAGTTGTTTGCTGGTAGGTCCCTAATGCCCCCAGAACATTACAGGACATTCCCAAAGCCTTTGGTTTCCCACCAGGAATAGATAGTAAGACCCTATTGCTGAAGATTCCACACACTTGGGCTACAAGGTCACTGAGAAATTCTCTTAGAGTTGAGCTGAAAACCTCCTCCATGTAGACCAGCTGACAGAAAGCTGGGAAAAGCCATGCTGCATGCAATTCAATGGGTGAGAGAGAAATCACCAGTGAAGATACTCAACAGTGGATACTGCAAGCCTTATGTGTGGCCAACCAGGCCAAATGAGCCAATGGGCACAATAGTGGCACATCTATTATGGGGGAAACCAACCACTGTCTAATTTGAATGGAGGCCCACTCTATTGGAGGGAATACATCCCTGATACTGAAAACCTGCAACAGAGGTAGTTATGAGCCTTAGGGGTGTAAATGTTTGCTGGTGTCTGGCTAAATGTACATACTGTACTCACCAAACTGCCCAATAAGCACTTCTCTTAATGTTCATACCCACATATTAATGCTACTCTCACTTTTGATTAGGGAAGCTTTTCATTTCAGATGGCAGTGACTTTGGAATGACCATGGTTCTGAGAAAAAGTGACAGAGGAGTGTTCAGCACTGAAATATCTCTATCACATCTTCCAAGGTTCAGGGTCCATTGCAGAAGAGGTGGTGGAAAGAATTTAACAGCCAAAGGAAGGGTAGGACTCCTTACAATGTCTCCTTCAGACAAAAAATGGACTGGATATCCATGACCTCACAGTTTCTGACACTACCTACACAAGACCATCATAATAGGAGGAAAAGTTGATGATGTCAAAATAAAAGAGAGACTGATTGAGAGGGGGAGGGGAAAACGGGGGGAGGGAGGGAATTACCATGGGATATTCTTAACAATTATGGAAATTGTCAATTTAAAAAGATGTAAAAATGCTTCTCAAGTAATGCACAGAGATGGGATGGTAGGGGATAAAAAGGAAATGGAACCAGACACCAGTAATCACTAAAAATAGTCCTCCAGCTGCTGCAAACAAACTCCAGAAACATGGGATACCTTGTGCATCTGGCTTATGTGGGTCCTGGGGAATCAAACCTGGGTACTTTGACTTTGCAGGCAGCCATCTTAATCAATCACTAAGCCATCTTTTCACATTACTTAATTGCTTATTAAAAGTAAAACCATGCGTGTAGTATGTACAGTGAACATACATTCTGTGGAAAATTATTAATTTTCATGGGACTGAGTGGCTTCTTGGACAAAGGACCTTGACTATATTATATTATTGAGGAAGTGAGTGATTGCCTTTCATGTTTATTAATTATTTAAGAAGGTTCAATATAGGGCCCACGTTAGGTCAAGGAAGTTTCTTTGCATAAGCCAGTTTTCACTTTTAGCTCTATATTGACTCATTGCGTATGCACTTTAATATGTGCTTTACACCAGTCCCTGGTATTCAGGAACAGGCAGTCCCTGTCCTCATGGAATGTACAGAGAAGTTTTAGCATAAGGGCAGGCCTTAGGTGTGGAGAGAAGAGCAGAATGCAACTGAGAAGTCTAGGAACCACAATCTCACTTAACTCTAGTCTGTACACAGAAAATAAAGATTGTCCTATGGAAAAATTCACTGATTCTCTGGAAATTCAATCCTAGGCTTTTCTAACTGCCTACCATCTTAGAAAGTATTTTGTGTAGAATGTAGAATCTGAGTTTCTTCAAGTCAAGAGAAACTTGAGAAGTGACTCAGTGGAGGTACCCTTGCCTTCTCTACCTCATCCCTGCCACCTCCACTACCCAGAAGGGTGCGTGTCCATAAAGTGGGGAGAGGATTGTTTTGGACTGTTGCTTGAAGTTTCTCTCTAATAATGAGCTCAAATTGTTCCCCTGATTACTCTCCATGGTATAATTCTAAGTTTTTTTTTTAAATTATTTATTTATTTATTTATTTGAGAGTGACAGACACAGAGAGAAAGACAGATAGAGGGAGAGAGAGAGAATGGGCGCACCAGGGCCTCCAGCCTCTGCAAACGAACTCCAGATGCGTGCGCCCCCTTGTGCATCTGGCTAACGTGGGACCTGGGGAACCGAGCCTCGAACTGGGGTCCTTAGGCCTCACAGGCAAGCGCTTAACCGCTAAGCCATCTCTCCAGCCCTAATTCTAAGTTTTATATATAAAATTCAACTTAAAAAAATAGTCTTCCAACCAATGGTGAGGAATTCTACTGCTGGAAACCAATAAACCTAGCCTTGCTTTTGACCTTGGGTATTTTGCTGGGGCAGAGCCACATGATGCCCTTCTCTACATGTGCCAACTGGTGACTAACCTCTAGAGGTTGAAAAAGTTCTTCACCAGGATGACCAGCTAAATTGATTCCCTCATTCACTAAATTTCACTTCATTCATTTATTCATGTCCCAGCACTATGGTTGGGACCAGGGATATCTCAGAATAAGGAAACATGGTTTCTGCACTCATGCAATCCACATTACGGTTGTGACTGAGATATGCAAAGGACTAAGCAAATACACAGGATAATAGTGAATCATGGGGCTGGAGAGATGGCTTAGCAGTGAAGGTGCTTGCTTGTGAAGCCCAAGGACCCAGGTTTACATTCTCTAGTATCCACCTAAGCTACATGCACATGGTGGCACATACATCTAGAGTTCATTTGCAGCAGCTAGAGGCCCTGTTCTATCCATTCCCTTTCTCTTTTCCTCCTTCCTTCCCTTCTTTCCTGCCCTCATCCCTTCCTCCCTCTCTCCTCTTTCTCTCTCAAATAAATAAATAGTAAATGAAAATAAAAAAGAAATTTAAAAACATTAGTGGACCATGAGAGTTTCATCATTCTGTGATGGAGAACAGTAAAAGGGGCTGGCTTTCAGTAGGTTGGTAATTGAGAGCTTGTGGAAGAGGAAACCAAGCATGGAAACCAAGACCTGAGCAATGAGAAGTGGCAGCCATGTGCAGAACCAGAGGAGGAATTCTTGAAGCACCGGGAGCCCTAAGTGCAGAGGTCATGATGCTGAGAAATATACAGGGTATTCCAGAAGTCACCAAAACTACAGAGAATGGAGGGCTGAAAACAAGGCAGAGGGTTTTGTAAGGAAAGACTGGATAGGTCAACCAGGCAGATCATAAGGTGCTCTGCAAGCCGAGGAAATCTTTGGCTTTTTTTTGTAAGAAGAAACAATGCCATTGAAAGGATTGTGTAGTTAGGCAGCTCAGTTTGCTTCTGTGGAGGACAAATTATTAAGACAAGGCTGAAAACAGGAAACCCACTGGGCCCTTACTGCAGTAACTTAGGCAAGATATAAGTCTTGAGCCAAGGATCACGAACTGGCAAACTGTGGATGGTTTTGACACCTGCTTTGGAGATGGAACCAGTATGGCTTTGTTGTTGGATTTGGACGCGATGAAGAATGAGTCGTAGGCTTATTTAAGTGACACATATATAGTAGCCCTTTATGTTGCATCTTTATTTATTTGAGAGAGAAATAGGCAGGAAGGGAGAGAAAATGTGTGCCAGGGTCTCCAGCCACTGCAAATGAACTCCAGTTGTGTAGTACACATCCTTGTGCATCTGGCTTACGTGGGTCCCGGGGAATCAAACCCAGGTCCTTTGGCTTTGTGGGCAAATTCCTAAACCTCTAAGCCACCTCTCCAGCCCAGAAGCACTTTCTTCTTACTGGGATGGATAAGAGGAATGGAGGAAAGGAAAACTGAGATGATTTTGGCAGGAAGCAATCAGAAATTCCATTTTTGACTTTTACATTTCCAAGACCAAGTGGATTATGACACACGCAGGTTGAGATGTCATGTAAGCAAATGCATAGTCAGAAGCCCAAGGAAAAGGCTGGGCTTCGGTTACCAACCAGGCAACTTGGCATGTGGATGATATGTAAGTTTATGAAAATTGATGAAATTCCCAAAGACTAAAGTAGAGGCAGGAAGACCTGAATCTCAGAGACATGCGTTAATATACCCCAGATCAATTACCCTTACTTCCCCATCTCTCCTCCCTGTCGTTGAAAGTCTCCAGCCACAACGATTTCCTCTGTTTTCCATCCCAGGACAGTCCCATTACAATGACAGTTGGCTGGTTTCAACAATGCATACTTGGCAATGTTCTCCATCTTACAGTCCCACGAAAATAACATTTTCCTTCTATCTGGTCACCTCTTTCTTGTTATCAAAAGATCTCCCCAATAAAGAAATGGAGATAGGAAATGCGTGAAGACACAAGAACAATGGATGAGAAACGACTCCTTACCTCTTCTTCTTCAAGTAGAATGAGCCGAACCACAACGATGTGAATTGCATTGCCAATGCTTGGGTTATGAAAAAGCCCAGTGACCTGCAGTCAGAAATAGAAGAGCATTAGCCCCATGTGACTAGGTCCCTATGCCAGAGGGGGAAGATAGCACTGTAATGCACTTAAATAGGCATTATTTATTGTCAGCCTATGGGTTCTTAGTGTAGTTCAAAGAGTGAATCTCTATCCACATTAGGATATTTAAAGACACCTTTGCATTGTATGCTTGCGGTTTTGATGCCTTTGTTTTCCTTTCCTTCCTTCTTCTTCTTCTTCTTTTTTTTTTTGTTGTTGTTTTTGTTTTTGTTTTTCAAGGTAGAGTCTCACTCTAGCCCAAGGTGGCCTTGAATTCATGGCAATCCTCCTACCTCTGCCTCCTGAGTGCTGGGATTAAAGGTGTGCACCACCACGCCCAGCTCTGACCCTTTCTTTAACCCAAGGTCAGCCTCTCTTTCATTACCAGCTTACTCAGGAAAATGCTTTTATCCATCTCAATAGGACAAGCATCCTGTCCGTGAAAGCAATGCACAAAAATAATGCAAAAAGGGACTGGAGAGATGGCGAGTGGTTAGTGGTTAAGTTGCTTGCCTGGAAAACCTAAAGACTCGTGTTTGACTCTTCAGGTCCCGTGTAAATTAGATGCAAGTGACGCAAGCACAAGGTCACATATGCACACGTGCCTGGGGTTCAATTGCAAAGGCTAGACCCTGGTGCACCAATGCTCTCTCTCACTCTCTCACACTAGCATAAAAAATAATGTAAAAAGGAAGCTTGCATTTCGGGTTTGCTATATAATCTTACTTCAATTCTAGCTCTTAACCACGTTTAGGAAATCATTTTCTATCTCTTCACCTCAGTCTTATCATTTGGGTACTAATAGAAACTGAAGATACAAAGTCATACTAAAAGGCTCGAGTCCCTTTGTAAATACTTAATAAAAAGGCAAGCGTGGTGGCGCAGGCCTTTAATCCCAGCACTCGGGAGGCAGAGGTAGGAGGATCGCCATGAGTTCAAGGCCACCCTGAGACTGCGTAGTGAATTCCAGGCCAGCCTGAGCTAGAATGAGACCCTACCTTGAAAAACAAACAAAAACAAAAACAAAAACACCTTAATAAAAATAACATGTGAATGATAAGTTACACATTTTACCTGGGATACATGTTTCTAAAGAGTAGATTCATTTGTCCTGAATTTTCATTGTGATACAAGAAAGAGATGTGTGTATGTTTAAAAGTATCAACAAAAATTGCTTTAATCTCCTTTCTTGCCCACTCTTTTTTTTCTTTTAAGTTGGCTTTCAGAGATTTAGGCTTCATTCACTTTGACATTTTCAAATACAACTTGTTTGAGTTGGTTCTCACCCTCTCCATTTCACCTCTCCCCCACCTAATTCCCCTCCCCCGCCCCAAAACCCTATTCCTTTGTGTGTACATGCTACGTGGGTCCCTTGCCCTACCCTCGCCCCTCTCCCTGCTTTCTCTCTATGCTTGTTTTTGGTGACCTTTCTACCCTTTATAGGCTTCACCCACATTTCCCACCTCCATATATACGCATACTTATAGATACTATTTGCTTGATCCTGTCTTTTTGAAATAGTCTCACTATTTAACCCAGGCTACCTTCAAACTTGTAATTCTCCTGCCTCAGCCTGACAAATCTTTGGACTATAAGCCTAGACTACCATGCCTGGCAAAAATAAATAAATAAATAAAAGCCTTTGATAGGAGGAAGGACAGCTGTTTCCCAGCTGCACTCCCTGCATGCACCCCACCATACCATGTTCATGATGGTTAGGATGTAGGACTCCACGTTCTCACTCCCATGATATTCAACCATCTTTGTGTCCGCCACCACTAGCGTCTCCACCCATCTCTCCTTGCTGATGGAGCGTCGAGAGAGACCTCTGCCTGGGCCGGGCAGGTTGTTCCTCTCCCACTTCTCTCGCTGGAGCTCTTGCTTCTTAGAGGTAGCGAGACTGTCTGGACATGAAACAGAAGGCAAAAGATAGTGGGCTAATTATACATATAATACTATCTGTGTTACTATTCACATACATTTGTCAAAGCGGGAGGCTGTGCGTTTAGTTTCGGTCTAGTGATGCGTGTGTGCAATGTTTTCACATTTGCTGCTGTGACCTTAAATGAATCAGAATCAAATTACTTGAATTTGATTCATATGAAGAGGTTCGTTTCTTTTTTTTTTTTCATTTTTTTGTTTTTATTTTTATTTATTTTTTTCTTTTTTTAAATTTTTATTACCATTTTCCATGATTATAAAAAAAAATCCCATGGTAATTCCCTTCCTCCCCCCCACTTTCCCCTTTGAAATTCCATTCTCCATCATATTACCTCCCCATTACAATCATTGTACTTACATATATACAATATCAACCTATTAAGTTTTTTTCAAGATACTTTTTAAAAATTTTTTTTTAATTTTTATTTTTTATTTATTTATTTATTTGAGAGCGAAAGACACAGAGAGAAAGACAGGTAGAGGGAGAGAGAGAGAATGGGCGCGCCAGGGCTTCCAGCCTCTGCAAACGAACTCCAGACACGTGCGCCCCCTTGTGCATCTGGCTAACGTGGGACCTGGGTAACCGAGCCTCGAACCGGGGTCCTTAGGCTTCACAGGCAAGCGCTTAATCGCTAAGCCATCTCTCCAGCCCAAGATACTTTTTTCATTGATATCAAAACACCATATTTGCTATAAAAATACAAGTTAAAGAATAAAGTACAACCTGTTATTTTAACACTATCCCAATAGATAAGAATAAAGTATAATGAAAAACACATGCTTACTTGCTGCTAATTGCCTAACATTTCACAACTTTACAAATGAAGCAAAACTCGTAACTTAAATCAGGTATAAAATGACTAAGTATCAGGCTAGAGAGATAGCTTAGTGGTTAAGCGCTTGCCTGTGAAGCCTAAGGACCTTGGCTTGAGGTTCGGTTCTCCAGGTCCCACATTAGCCAGATGCACAAGGGGCGCACGCATCTGGAGTTCATTTGCAGTGGCTGGAAGCCCTGGCATGCCCATTCTCTCTCTCCCTCTCTTTCTCTGTCTGCCTCTTTCTCTCTCTGTCACTCTTAAATAAATAAATAAATAAATAAATAAATAAATAAATAAATAAATAAATAAATAAATAAATTGGTTATGTTTCAGTTCCTGGAGTGCACTGGCTTATGGGGCTGCTGGTGTCTTTTCTGTCTGGACCAACCTGTGAAAGGAGACCACCTTCTTCTGGCATTATGGAACCTCCCTGAATCCATAAGTTTCAATAAATTCCATTCCTTACATAACTTGCACCTTGTTTAAAAGTTCATCTCAGCAATGGGGGAAGCTGAGGACAATAGAGGGTGTTGAGCACCTGTGACTCCTGGAGACATCTGTCTGAGCACCAGCATCATCTCTCTCTGTGGACTAAAAGTGACCAATTGCCTCAAACTACTTCCACCATACCTTTCCCATCACAATAGAATAAGACTTGAAATTGTAAGATGAATTAAACCCTTCCACCTTTAAAAAAAAAACCGGTTAAATATCTAAGGGTAAATAGTTTAAGAATGTGTAGAAATAGAAGGATAGAATTTCTAGAGTAATCTCCCCAAGCATTTTTCACATTATACTTTACCTGGTTTCTCAAAATGCAATTGTGCCCTGATCTCAACAACACAGTTCAGCATAGCAAAGAGCTCAAGTTTTAAAGTCGGATTTTTGGCTTTCTCAATTACTGGCTACAAAAATTTGGGAAATCTAAAGTCTAGGCTTCAGAGAACTCAACTGTAGCATGGGGATGGCAACAGTTAAATCCCTCTCATAAGACTATCATATTGTTAAGAGTAAGATAATACCTTTAAAGTGTTCTTCACAGCATCTGACACATATTAAGGACTCAATAAAGTATACCAAGTATTACTACTGCTATGTTTCCTTATTATTAATAAAATAAAAATGCTTTAAATTTAAAACTAATGCTCAAATATCTTCAGGGAGTGAACATATGAGACCAGCAACATAGAAGGCTATGGGCGGAGAATAGAAGCCTGAATTTCAGAGGTGGTGTAGGTACACACACACACTGTGGTTTTGGCAGCTTAGGGATACAGTGGAGCAGAGGCAGAAGGCTGGAGCTTAGGCTGAGAAATTGGGGGTCAGCTGTAGTTGGTCATCCACACAATGGTAACTATGTTTCAGGATTAGAAAAGGAAATGAGGAGGAGAGGAGGACTTGGTTGCAAAGTCCACATTGGCTGCAGAAGATGAACAGGGAAGATGGTAATGTAGCCCTACTCTGGATCTTCCCAGGATGCCCACCCTTCTTTGGCTCAGTTCTTGCTACCTCATTTCTACCCCCACTCCAGCCCACTTTCCTCTGCAAATAAGTAAATCAGAATATGCCACAAAATTATTTCTAGTGGTGCATCATAAACAAACCTTGGGCACTTACAAAGTGCAACCCATTGTAGATGATATGGGGACGTTACCATGCCACATGTCTCCACACCTCGTGACACAGTGAACAGATAAAAATATGAAAACAAACATATGGATAATGACATCACTTCAAACACTCCTCTGTACATAGCAAATGTAAAACAAAAGACACCCAATGGAATAATTTTATCTTACTAACACCTACCATGTATATTCACACAGAGTACTTCTTGCTGACAGACTAGAGGGTGACTCCTTTGAGTTACTTAGTAACAGTCTATTTTAATGTAGATCACAGCTATCCCACCCATGTAATCTGATTTTGTCATACTTTTGGTGCTAGGGATGGCTTCACATGTGCCTACCAGGAACTCCACCACTGAGAGCTCTGCCTCCCAGCCACATGGCTTTTCCATGAAGTCTGATATGGCATGGGCCAGTTAACATTTTCAGTAAAAAGTGCTTTATGCAGATTTTGGCTTTATTTTTTTTATTTGAGAGAGACAGACAGAGAGAGAAAGAGGCAGAGAGAGAGAGAATGGGTGTGCCAAGGCCTTCAGCCACTGCAAATGAACTCCAGATGCATGTGTCACATTGTGCATGTGTCTTATGTGGGTCCTGGGGAATTGTGTCTCGATCCAGGGTTCTTAGGCTCCATAGGCAAGCACTTAACTAAGCCATCTCTCCAGCCCCAAATTCCTACTTAAAAAAATATTTTATTTATTTATTTGAGAGAGAGAGAGAGAGAGAGAGGAAGAGGCAGATAGAGAGAAAGAGATAATGGGCATACCAGGACCTCCAGCCACTGCAAATGAACTTCAGACGCATGTGTCCCCTTGTGCATCTGGCTTATGTGGGTCCTGGGGAATGGAACTGGGGTCCTTAGGCTTTGCAGGCAAATGCCCTAACTGTTAAGCAATTTCCCCCAGCTCCTGATTTCCTACTTTTAATATTTGTTTTAGCCATAGAGTCCTCCCAATGCAGAGTATGCAGAATGATTCCCCAAAGCTCCTGTGATCATGAGGGTAGGATTAATAATATCTAGGATTCCACAGAGACACCCATTGTTTTAAGCAACTAGAAGACAACATCTTTGCAGGAACTTCAAGCTCCAGTGTTCTCTGAGTTGATCAAACACACCTTTCTACTGCCTGTATATGGTCATCAGTGGTGTTCTAGGCCATATTCTTGCAAGCAGGTCATCTTTTGGCAGGTAGAGCACAGTGATCTTTCCTAGCTGAGTTGGAAGATGGGACCAGTGCTTGGATGAATGCACCCATAAATCCATTAGTAACAATGGCTGAGAAGCTGGATCCTCATCTGTACAAGCTGGCTTTGGGAAGATTTGAAGGGCCTCACCTAGGATGCTCATTTTCATTCCAAAGAAAATAGGCTTCCCTCATTGAACTAAAAATGGTTCCATGCTTGGATAGTTGACTATTTCTCATAATTGTCCACTCTTGAAGTGAATACAGCTGTCCAAAGACAAACATGGGCCTATTCATTGGCAATTGGTAGATGCCAAAACAAGTATTCCTCATGCTTAGGGGGTGAGGAGAAAATGTATAAGTATGTGAAAAAAAAAAAGTACTCTCCAGACCTGAATGTACCAACTGCCCTCACCTCATTCGTAGTACGTCACTGAGGAGGAATGAAATGATGGACATTTTGAAGCTTCATAAAATAGCATCTTTAAACCAAGTATAAATAAAACAGATGTTGTAAGAGCCTTTCAGAGAGTCAATAATCAGAATGAGAATACAGAGCAATTGAACTCATTGTCATTTCATAAATTACCCATTTCCTTCATTACCAGCTCTTGTAATGCTAAGCATTTTCACTGATTTGAGATCTCACTGCACATGTGTCCCTTCCCTTCTTGACCCTCTTCTTGAAATGTGCTTATGCTCTGCCCACAATGAAGACCAGATGTGGAGAAGGCAGTTGGGGGCAGAAGGAAGACAAATAAAATGCTAGATAATCACCCAAGTGGATAATGAGTCTTGCATGCTTAAGCTATGACAGAACTCTATTGACCCACTGCCTTTAGCATGGTGACTGAGGAACTTTGGAACAACTCAGACTTTCCCACCTCACCCAAGGAACTATGAAAAGCTTAATCTTAATCCTCACTCATAAGTTTTCACAGCTGAAAGTGCTGAATAGAGTTTAATCCCCATAATTCCCTTTCATTCGGGTTAATGTTTTATTCAGTCAGGCTATAAAGGACCTCCCAGATTGTGAACCTACAAGTGAGGAATTGACTTGTGTTTACAAAGCTCTCTCAAGAATGAGTCCCAATTTGTTTTCAGAGCTCCTACCAATGCTTAGAGTTCCCCTGCACAGCATGTGGAAAAAACATCTTTCCAGGCATACCAGCCCATAAAGGAAGTTACATTGAATAACTGCCAAGTTCTCTCCAGGGTTATAGATGTCTGTCACTTACTCTATGATGATCTCTATGGAAGTGAAGGAAATGTCTCACTTAGGAGCTATGACATGGGAACAAGCTTCCTTCTCAGCGTTTTCTCTGGTTTATTGGGAATTTCTGACTTGAGGGGTTTGGTAGTGTGAAAGTGTGCCCCCCACCATAGACTCCGATAGTTTTGATTAAAATTTGACCTTGGAACTTGAATTCCTGCAGCGCAGGTGGAGGAGGTGTCACTGGGGGTGGCTCCTGAGTCCTGCTCTAGGGTGTGAATGTGGGTTATGTTTGGTGATGTCTCTCTGCTTACATCAACCAAAATGAGCCAGTTTATTTCACCACTAATGGTGTTCCCCTGGAATTTGTAAGCCTTTAATAGATAAACCCTTTTTTTCCATAAGCTGTTTCTGGTTGGATATTTGACTATAACAGGGGGCTAAAATTTCCCATCAAGTAGATCCACAGAGCAAGTACAAGAGATAAATGGGTTACCATGGTTTGGATCTGGAATGCCTTCAGAGGCATTGTTCCCCAGCATGTGGTGCTGTTGGGAAGTGGTACAATCTTTCAGTTGGGATCTGGTGAGAAGTCTTAAGCCACAGAAAGTATTCCCCAAAGGAGACTTTTGGGGTGGTGCTCTCTTCCTCTCTCTTTGCTTCCTGAATGTTGTGAGCAGCTCCTTTGCCACATAGTTCTGTCAGGATGGTCTGTCTTACCTCAGGCCTCTGAACAATGGTGCCAACCAAACATGGATCAAAACCTCCAAAACTGTGACCTCAACAAAATTTTTCATTTTTTTAAAGTTTATCACCTGAAGTATTTGTTACAGTATTGAAATATTGATAAACAGGGAGGTCTCTGGAGAATGGATCTCCCTTCCATCTGTGAGGAGATGGGGACAAACCTGTAAAGAGCCACCTTATCCTCATCTACTTAGACTTGATCCTCACCTTCCTTAGGAAAGGACTCATGCTGGAACTCCATAACTCCATCCTTACACACTCTGACAGGAGATGAATATATAAAGGTGGTCAACAGGGTATATGCTCAATTCAGTGAAAATTGTTTAAAGAATGTTTAATTGTTTCTTGTTTGGGGAGGATTTTGCTATATAGTTCAGGCTGGGTCTGAAACTCATTGTCCTTCTGCCTCAGCCTCCCAAGTTTTGGGTTGCAGTTATGCATCACCAGGCTGAGCTCTGCCTAAATTTTCATATGGTCCAAGTATTTACATACAAAGGAAAAACACATCATTGTCATCCAGATAGACCTCAACCACAATAAAGTAGGTAACCCAAGGTGGGTACCCTCTTGAGCATCCCTTCCTCATATGTGTGGGTTTCTGTTGTTTGTATCAAGTCCTTAAAACTTTCAGAGCAAATTCTGAACATGCCTGAGACAATTTGTACCTCCATTGATGAGTGTTCCATTTATGATCATGATGACTACTCCATTTATGATGATACTCCAATTATGATGACTACTCCAATTATGATGATACTCCATTTATGATGATACTCCACTTATGATGATACTCCATTTATGATAACTACTTTAATTATGATGACTACTCCATTTATGATGATACTCCAATTATGATGACTACTCCATTTATGATGACTACTCCAATTATGATGATACTCCATTTATGATGACTACTCCTTTTATGATGACTACTCCTTTTATGATGACTACTCCAATTATGATGACTACTCCAATTATGATGATACTCCATTTATGATGATACTCCATTTATGATGACTACTCCTTTTATGGTGACTACTCCAATTATGATGATTACTCCATTTATGATGATACTCCAATTATGATGACTACTCCATTTATGATGACTACTCCATTTATAATGATACTCCATTTATAATGACTACTCCATTTATAACGATACTCTATCTTTGATGACTACTCCATTTATGATGGTATTCCATTTATAATGACTACTCCATTTATGATGATACTCCATTTATGTTGACTACTCCATTTATAATGACTACTCTGTTTATGATGGCTGCCACTTGTTTTTTGAGGTAGGGTCTTTCTCTAGCCCATGCTGACCTGGAATTTTCTTTGTACTTTTAGGCTGGCCTCAAACTCACAGCAATCCTCCTACCTCAGCCTCCTAAGTTCTGGAGTTAAAGGCACACACCACCATGATGGGCTCCACCAATTAGACTTTAGGACATAATACATTTAAGCTCTTCTTATATCCCTAGAGTCCCTCAGAAAATAAGCATCCTGTTCAGTAAACATTAACTTTGCAGAGTGGCAATAATCAAACTGAAAATCAAGAGCAAAGAAAACCTTGAGGGCACTGGTCAGAAACCTTGAGAAAGTATCTGCCCACTCTTTCAGCAGATGCAGCAAAACAATTCTCCTCTGATGTGGTTTCATCCTTCAAGAAAAAGTGATCATTTTTACACATCATATTAAATTACACATGGGCATGTTTTAATACATGTTTGTGGGTGTACTTGTAGATTTTCCACTGAACACCCTGACTTCATACAAACATAAAATATTATATGCCAGTTTATTATAAAGATAGTATTTACATTCATTCCTGATTTAAAATGTTCTTTTTTCCTCTAGTGTGTAAATCTATCTTCTACTCCAGAACCTAGACCAAATTAGGTAGATTGATTTGTAATTTTCCACTGTGAGAAATTAGTTTTTGCTGTTGTTTCTTGGTTGATTTGATTTGGTTTCTTCATTTTGTATGTTAGCTTTGCATTGTTGTGGGAAAAAATACTTCAAATAAACAACTTAAAAAAGAAGAAAGCTCATTTTGGCTCAAAGTTTAAGAAGTACATAATTAGCTAGCTCCATTGCTTTTATGCCTGTGGTGAGGCAGAACATCAGGGTGAAAAATGTGTTGGAGCCAAGCTGCTTACTTCAAGATGGGTAAGAAACAGAGGGGGGGGGGGGGAGAGAGAGAGAGAGAGAGAGAGAGAGAGAGAGAGAGAGAATGGGCCAGGGACAAAATACACCCTTCAAAGGCATCCTTCCAGTGACTTCGCAAAGTTTCCGCCACATCCTGAGAGGCCATTAAACTAGTAATCCCTTAGTGAATTAATCCATTGATGAGGATAGAACCATCAGGTCTGGTCTTCTCCAAAAGATCCCATGTCTGTACACTGAGGAAGAACTTTTAGAGTACAGTTCAGATGCAAACCACAATGTCCTTTTCACTGAGAAAGATACTCTCAGCTCCAGGCAGGCATGTATTTCTATCTGTCCACTCTTAGTTGGCTCAGAAACCAGCCCTTAGCCACCCTCCACCCACACAGATGGATTCTGAAATCCAGAACTCAGAGCTCCAGGGACGCCAGTGCTTCATTATTTGGACTAACTTCTACTCTCTGCAGCCTTATCATCTTTTTTTTCTTCCCTTTGTTATCTTCTTTCCTTTCTTCCTTCCTTCTTCCTTGTTTTTTCTCTAAGGAATTTAGCCCTGCCTTACTCCACTATCTACTTATTATAAGAAAGAGGTTTGTTTTTTTAAGTTCTTTATTTAGAATTTTCAATTTTTCATCACAAGAGTGCCTGTTAGATACTATATCTAGCTTATAATACTTTGTGACATTTTGCACAATGAAATTTAGCATTGTGTTAATTTGAAATACTGCATTTGCTTCACCAAATTCATTTGCAAGGGAGGAATGGTAGAGTGAATATAGTTTCCTGATATAAGAATTTACTTTCTAAATAGTGTAGAGGTCCTAAACACAGTCTTTAAAAATTTTTTTAGAATTTATTTGACAGAGAAGAGGGAGAAAGAGAGAGAGAGAGAGAGAGAGAGAGAGAGAGAGAGAGAGAGAATGAATAGGCATGCCAGGGCCTGCAGCCATTGTAAATGAACTCTAGACATGTGTGCCCCCTTGTGCATCTGGTTAACGTGGGTCCTGGGGAATTGAACTTGGGTCCTTTGTCTTTGCAGGCAAATACCTTAACCATTAAGCAATCCCTCCAGCTCAATACAGTCTTTTCTTAAGCCTCTGGACAACCACAGGCCTGATAGGGAGATTCAGGATGTATGCGTTATAATCCTGGGGGACTTTAAATTCTCTGTATTCATGGATAATTTCCCTTCTGTGATAAGTGCCTCCTGCCCCCCCCCCCCAAAAAAAAACAAGCAACTCTTCATTTTGTTTACATCTAGTAAAGGTCAGAATGATATTATTCCTTTAATGAACAAAAGGCAGGCTTTAATCTATTAACAACTGTAACAAATACAATGCTGTGTTTCAAATACTGTTAATTCTCTCACTTAACTCTCTTCTGCTTGGGTCAGTTTATTGGTTGGTACAGCATCACTCCCAGGAGAAAAAGGCTTTCTTTATAAGAACTGGATCTTGTCTCAGGCATTTGTATAGTTTAAGGCTTAGCATAGATTCAGGCAGCTTTTAACTATGCTATAGGCATTTGTTGAATGAGCATATAGATTCATTCATTCAGTATTTGTTTGTAGAGTTGGGGAGAGCTTATTTGTACACCATGGGACTCACTAATGTGTAAATACTGAACTGGACTTAAACAGCTATCTTTGGGACTGGGGAGATGGCTCAGTGTGGGAGAACGGTTGCTGGGCAAGTACGGGGACCTAAGTAGGAGCCTCAGCGCCCATGTGGAAAAATGGGCATGGCTACCCACAGCTGTAACCCCAGTCCCGAGGGAGGCCAAAATAGGATAACCACTGGGGCTTCCTGGTCAGCTACTTTAACTGAAAAAATGGTGAGTTCTGGCTTCAGTGAGCGAAACTGTCTCAAGGAAATGAGGAGGAGGGATGATAAAAGAAGACAGCTCCCGACAACCTTCCCTCTTCTCTTGTCTCTGCATGCATGTGCACGGGATGCACCTGGCTACACACACCAAAAGCAAAGCAAAAGCAAGGTGTTAAAGACAACGACAATGTCAAGAACAGCAGAGCGCTGGGCCCAGCCTGGTCCGGATGGCAGGTTTCACAGGTAGTCTGCACCCTGCACGGGTCAGGCTGACATGAATGAAATATTAGGTCAGCACTGGATATAGCTGACACTCCCTTCTCTTTTGTTTCTCCACCTCACTGCAGGATAAGAGAGTGTAGTTCTACCAGAATAAGATTGTATTTCAAATGCCAAATGATCAGAAGAGAAGTAATTACCTAGTCAGGTCTAATAAACATCTTGTGCAAGCAAAGTTACTCACAGAGAACTGGCCCGATTATATTTTCCAGGGAAACCACCCAAGACACTTAAACACACATGTTAATAATCAGGGGCTGGCTCTCATTGGGGCCTAAGTCCTGCAATTACTGAATTGACCTTTCCCCAACTGCCCTGAAGGACTCCTTCATTCATTCAGGGACATTCATTCAAGAAGAAGATTTAATGAGCCTTGCAACTGTTAACTTGAGTCATCTGTTTCTTCATCCAAAATTCCATGCTTGTTGCCTTTTCCTTTTCTTTCTTTCTTTCTTTTTTGGCATATTTTCCCTTCCTACTCTCAACCCCAAAGTAGAATGATAACAACAAATGTGTTGGCAAATTCTATTTGTTAAAAAAATAAATAAAAGTACAAAACACTATTTTGCGAGTAAAGTCCTTTCTTGAAGATGGGGATTTTTGAAGGCGATTAGAACTACATGAGTAAATAAGTATCAACAATGAATAAAGAATATAAAAACTTACAACCTTCAACAAGAGCAAACTAAAAAATAACCACAAGACATGAAAAGGTTTTGGATGACATTTAAAAAGCATATGAGGCTAGAGAGATGATTAAGCTGTTAAGCGCTGGCCTGTGAAGCCTAAGGACCTCAGTTTGAGGCTCGATTCCCCAGGACCCAGTTAGCCAGATGCACAAGGGGGTGCACGTGTCTGGAGTTCATTTGCAGTGGCTGGAGACCCTGATGTGCCCATTCTCTCTCTCTCTGTCTCTGCCTCTTTCTCTCTCTGTCACTCTCAAATAAATAAATAAAAATTCTAAAAAAGCAAATGAAGGGCTGGAGAGATGGCTTAGCAGTTAAGCGCTTGCCTGTGAAGCCTAAGGACCCTGGTTCGAGGCTCGGTTCCCCAGGTCCCACGTTAGCCAGATGCACAAGGGGGCGCACGCGTCTGGAGTTCGTTTGCAGAGGCTGGAAGCCCTGGCGCGCCCATTCTCTCTCTCACCCTCTATCTGTCTTTCTCTCTGTGTCTGTCGCTCTCAAATAAATAAATAAATAATTAAAAAAAAAAAAGCAAATGGAAAGATTATTCAACATCATTATTTACTATCAAAGAAATGAAAATTACAAGTACAATGAGATATTTCTACACATCTTTCACAGAGGCTGGGGAGACGGTTCAGTGGTTCAAGGTGCTTGGTTCCAAAGTCTGCCAGCCCAGGTTTCAATTCCGCAGTAGCTATGCCAAGCCAGATTGGCAAGAGGCCCTGGAGTATTCATACTCAACTCTCTCTCTGCCTTTTACTCCTGCACAAATAATGAAAAATATTAAACAAATAAAGGCTTGGGATACAAGAATGACAACTGTAAGTGCTGCAAAGAATGAGGAGAAACAGGGTCACTCATAAACTGCTGGTGGGAATATAAAATGACATAGCCATTCTGGTCTCTTATAAAACTACATGTGTAATTACCCTATGACTCAGCAGTTGTACTCTTGGGCATTTATTCCAGAGAAATGGAGGCTTATGTTTACACAGGAGTCTACAGTTGAATGACTCTGTCAGCTTCAAGCATAATAGTGGGAACCTCAGCTTGTGTCAGGCTAAACAAACTGTGGCGTATTCAGACCACAGAGTGCTCAGTTACAGGAAGAGGAACAACTCTCCAGGAAATGACGAATGAAATTGGCCAATTCTAAAAGATGACATTCTGGGCTGGAGAGATGGCGTAGCGGTTAAGCGCTTGCCTGTGAAGCCTAAGGACCCCGGTTCGAGGCTCGGTTCCCCAGGTCCCACGTTAGCCAGATGCACAAGGGGGCGCACGCGTCTGGAGTTCGTTTGCAGAGGCTGGAAGCCCTGGCACGCCCATTCTCTCTCTCTCCCTCTACCTGTCTTTCTCTCTGTGTCTGTCGCTCTCAAATAAATAAATAAATAATAATAATAAAAAAAAGATGACATGCTATGGATTTCAATGGTGTAACATATAACCACGACTATTTTGTACACTGTAGAAGAGGTTAGTGGTTGCCAGGAGGTGGGATGGGGAAATGGTGGGCCATAAGAGGAGGGTCCATGTGCCTGTAAAAATTTAATACAGAGCTAGAGGGATGGTTTATCGGTTAAGGTGTTTGCCTGCAAAGCCAAAGGACCTAGGTTCGATTCCCCAGGACCCATATAAGCCAGATGCACAAGATGGTACATGGGTCTGGAGTTTATTTTCAGTGGCTGGAGGCCCTGGCACACCTATTCTCTCCCCACCCCTCTCTCTCTTAAATAAATAAACAAAAAAGTTAACATGATGACCCTTATGGGAGTGGAACTGTTCAGTATCTTGACTGATTTGTGGGCACAGAACAATAGATGTGACAAAATTTTATAGAGGAACTCATACACACATGCATTGTGTCAATCTCTTGATTGCGAAATTGTACTCTTATTTTATAAGGTGTAACCAGTGGGAAAAACTGGGTAAAAAGTGCCTAACATTTTTATTCCCTATTTAAAAGTGTTTCCAAAACTATAATTAGTTCAATAAAATTTTCATTTTCTAAAATAAAGAAATGATCAAGCACACATAATAATTCAAAGCAAAAGCTATACCTAACTCTTCCAATATCTTGCCCAGAGCCAGTGACTTCCCACCACAGCTCAGACAACCATTCTGAGTCCAGATCTACAGGTTTTGTTTTGTTTTTTTTTCTTGAGTCAACCTAGCTCTAAGAACAACAGCCTGTGAGGATTAGAGATGGGAATCGAAAGTGCTAAGATAGAACCTGCATATATAATGTAACCCCAGGCTTGAGAAATTATACATGTATGCACTGATAATTTGAAACAATCGAGTTTAATCAAACACAATCAGCTTATTCAAGAGCCTCTCTGGACTGTCATCTCTTTGGGAATTGTTTTTTCAGTATCTGTTTCCTAATATCTAAGCACTTTTAGGAACCTCAGTCATCTTCTGATGTTCCTGATAAAGCAAGGATGCAGTTCCTTACCAAAACCTTTGTCATCCTCTTCTCCAATGTGGTTTGGGGGTGCCCACCAGGCTCTTTATTAAATGTAGTCTGGTGAGTTCTTCCACATTCAGCATAGACCATACAGGCCAGTAGTTGCTTCCTTCTGGGCATGGACAACTGCTGCGCTCAGCCCAGCACAGCTCTGGCCAGTGTGAAGTCATTCAAATATTAACATCTAGAACATTAAAATCTAGTATTCCTGGGAGGCTGTGTTCAGCTCTTAAATGTTTACAACATAACACAAAACTAAATAAAATAAGCCAGCTCATCCAGGCCACGGAAAAGATACTTTGAGATTGGTATATACCAGGGGAGTGAACCCCATCGCTTAGTCCCTCTGAGTAACTACCCTCTCGCACTTGGTAATGAGGTTGGGGTAAGCCCTTGGTCGCCCCCATCCTTTGCAAACTGAAAAGTTAAGTTGTGTGAACTTTGCTGAAGTTATAAAGCACATTTGATCAACTTCCCAGAGCCCGGCTTAAGCCATTTCAATTGAAGGTGGTGAAACCTGCTCAACCACACATCCTAAACCATCCCCTGTCATTTTCCTGGTTCAGGCTTCTAACAAATGTCAACATAAAAAGAGAAGACCATTGACAGAAACCTTTAAGAGCCTCTTGTGCATGCGCCAAGCCAAGCGGAATCCAAAAACCAAAGTGTCCCTTAGCCACTCACAGAAGAGTGTTAGCAACACAACTTTAAATAACTGTTCACAGACTCCTAACACGTACAAATCTCAACGCAATACACAACCTGGAAGTCATTCCTCCCCTTATCCCCTACAGGAGAAAGGAAAATACTGAGTAAACGGCCACTTCCTCCTCCCATGAAGTGCACAGCCTCCATTTGAAGCTCTCTGGGTGTCCTGCCTGCCCCGTTTTCAGCCCCATCTGGTTCTTTGCCTTAGTGTCTTATCTCCATCTTCCACATCACGCTCTTTCCACCATAGGACCTTGTTATGTGTTGTGTTGTGTTGTCTTCTTTCTGGAATACCCTTTCCTTTCCCCTTCATCTCATTAACTTCCAGTCTTACTGATAGAGCACAGGAGTCTTGGGAGGACAAGCTGTCCATAAAGATGCAAGAGACTCCAAGACCCATGAACTCATGTCCTTGACCACATAATAAATGAACTGAAATGTTGGCTCAGGGAAGGGTAAATGATAAATTTTGAGATTTATTTTAGAGAGGGGAGAGCATAGGAAGAAAGCCCAAGCCAAGAGAAATTCTCACCCTTCCCAGCCCTCATATAGGGGCAGAAGGAGCACCAAGAGGGATTAGAAAGAGTCAAAAGGGGCTAAGAACGTACAGAAGTGGCCAAGAGCCAAGAGACTCACACATAGTTTTTTAGGTCTGTGTATATGAATCAAGCTTAAAAATTAGAAGGAGCCTTGTCATCAGACTCTGCTGTATAAAGGAGGGACCTGGTTCATTGGTGAACTCAATACACTAATTCAGGAAGGGCCAACTCATAGGCATTCCAAGCCTGGGAAAAGTTGAGGAAGAACCAGGAAACTATTGCTAGAGTTGATGCGTGTAGCCATCTTGGATGAGACTGAATCAGACTCAGGCTCTATGCCTGCCAGTCCAAGCAAGGAGGCATCCATGTGCCAGCCCCTAGCTAATTACTTACCAGGAAAAAGCTATCTTGCTGCTACTCTCTATTATTATCACTTGATTAAGAGAAGTCTGGCAGATTTCCCCACTGTGAAGTATCTATTAATGCATTATAATTAATAAACACTTTACGAGAAAACACATTGAAATTATTAAAAGATCTTGTGTCTCATTATCCTTTTGTTTTTTAACCCACTAATGTTAGCAAACATGGGTGATTCTTGCCTTCAACAATTATTGCTGTGTGGAAATAGTGATTTTTTTCATTTTTTATTTCCATTCATTTCATTAACATGTATCTAAGAATTCTATTATAAGGAATATTTATAAAATATGAGTATTATTATGTTTACTCACCTTAGTGGATTATCATTAAATATTACCATTATTCATTTTTAATTTTATGTATTATAATTTCATACATGTATATAATGTATTTGGATCATATTCATTTACTATTACCCTCTCATATCCTTTTTGCATTAAACTCTTTTTATCTTATCAACCAATCCTCTTCTTACTTTCTTTTTTATTTCACTTCTGTGACTCACTAAGTTAAATCAGGGTGGGGATTTATTTACTGCAGTATAGGTAAATTAGCAGTGGATGCACCATGAAAGCAAGTGACTTTCCCTCTTTAAGCAACCATTAATGGCCAATAGCTGCTCCTGGATTGTGGAACCTTGTGAGCCCCTCTCCCATCCATGATGAAATGTTGGTAGGCCCAATCTTGCACAGCTGCTGTGAGTTCAGGAGGTCACAGGCCATTTCACATCTAGAAGATAGAGTTCTCTAGCATGCCTCCCCATCTTATAGCTCTTACCTTCTTTCTACACCTTATCCACAATGTTCCCTGAAGCTTAGAGGGAATGGTATCATGTCCTGTTTAGGGCTAAGCACACAATAGTCTTTTTTTTTAAACTTCTTTCTGTGTCATTGAAAACCCTTATTCTTTCTATCGACAGTATATTTCCTAATTTATTAGCTCTCCTATATATTTGATTTCAGAATTGCTAACTCATACTCTATAAAAGGCACTGGTGCAATAATGGCACACAAGCTATAGAGATACTAAACTGCTCTCTGATTGGATAGGAGGATTCACTCAGTGGAAGGGAATTCACTGCTGGCACTGTCAGAAACTTATGGTATAGAAGGTCATCAGGCCCAGAAGGAAAAGTTCCACTGTCCTCTGGTTAAATAGAGATGTTAAGTCCAACAAAGGCCTTATAGATTTAAGCCCTTTAAATGATGCTGATCTCACTTCTGGATAGAGAAACTTCTTTTAACAGATGGTGGGAACTATCAGAGAGACCCAAGACTTATCAACATGACAGGAAGGAGAGATAGCCCAGCACTGGAGGAGTCATGTGTATCATACATGCCAGTGCTCATGGGATGATGCAGTAGTATGTCATGTGTATCATACATGCCAGGGCTCATGGGATGATGCAGTAGTATGGGAAAGAATTTGAGTGCTACTCTCCCTGGTAGCCAGAGACACGTCTTATTGGGGATGGGAGTGCACACTAAGGAAACTCAAAACTCATCCAAGTGGAAAGGGGCTGTCGAGAGCTCAACACTGACGGTAATTTCTATTACACCCTCCAAGGCTCAGGGGACATTACAGAGGATGAGGTGGGAAGAATGTAAGAGCCACAGGATGCATATGCAATGTGAACCAACTGATACACTTGTGACCTCACAGTAGTTAGTGACACACTAAAGATCTGCATAGTTCTGAGTTCATCAACATTTTTTTCTTGGATGGTGGAGAAGGACAAAATGAATGAGCTGGAGGGATGGCTTAGTGGTTAAGGTGTTTGCCTGCAAAGCCAAAATATCCAGGTTCAATTCCCCAGGACCCACATTAGCCAGATGCACAAGAGGGCACACGCATCTGGAGTTCTTTTGCAGTGGCTGGAGGCCCTGGTGTGCCCATTCTGTCTCTCTCTCGTTTTTTCTCTCCCCCTTTTTTCTCTGTCAAATAAATAAATAAAAATAAATATTTTTTAAAAAGGAATGAGACAATAAAATAGAGGAAGGCCTTCCTTGAGAGGGGAGGGTCCTCAGGGGATGGGCGTGGGAGAGGATGAAAGGGAATTAGTCAGGTAGGTTTATTATTAGGTAGACAGTTAGGAGAGGGCCCTAGAAAGGGAAACAAAAGGATGTCATATCATCAGCCTGCTTCAGAACTCAGAATTCAGAATTCCGCCTCTGATCCAGTTTCATCCAATCAGCTCTCTCTAGCCCCCTACACAAGCGTGTTGACCTCCAGAGCCCATACCACTTTGTTTGCCAGTGCAAACAAACTCAGATGTATGTGTCACTTTTTGCATCTGGCTTTATGTGGGTAATAGGAATTCAAATTCTAGGGCATCAGCATTGCCAGCAAGTGCCTTTAGCCTCCAAGTCATCTCTCCAGCCACAGGTCTCTATTTTCTAATCCCAAATTTCTTTGTCTTCCTTTGAAATCAATACAATTCAGCATCTCCTGTGAAACGGTCACTGTGCTTTGAACTAGAGGGGACAACAGAAAACAATAATGATATAAGGCAGACCAATCAAAAATGTAACAAGTCCCAGCACTTGGGAGGCAGAGGTAGGAGGATCACTGTGAGTTCTGGGCCACCCTGAGAGTACATAGTGAATTCCAGGTCAGCCTGGGCTACAGAAAGACCGTACCTCGAAAAAATAAAAAGTAACAAATACCATGAAAGACACAAACAGGCTGCAAGGGAGAAATGTATGTTCACCAGGTGATCCAGAAAATCACTTTAAGGGGCAACACTTGAACAGATCTATGTGAGGAAAAGCCTGTGTGTAGATCCCCAAGGCAGAGAAGAATTTATCAGGTAGAACCAAGCTTGATGGGCACCTTAGAAACTATTGAAAAGATTGGTGTGTATGCAGTACATGTGGGCAAGTTGGCTAAGAAATGACCCTTGGCAACCAGTCAGAGCTAGATAACATGAGAGGAGGCAACAGAGGACAGAACATTAGAAATTATGTCATTTCTAACCTCTTCTTTCTTGAACTGAAGATTCCCATCATTTTGAAATATCTTTTCCTTTCCCCAGAGACACTTTATCACCAGCCCAGGACACAGATGATACATCTCACATCCACATGGCAGCATGGACAATGACTGACCTGCCCCCCTTGACTTGTCCCCAGATCAGTGAAACTTTGCACTCTTTCCAGCCATACCTTCAACCTTCCCATCCAAGTCAATAAGGAACTTTCCAAGATGTTACAGATTTCTCCCCAGGGTGACATCTTTTGGTGATCTGGCCCAGTTGCTAGATATCATGGAATTTTTATAGCTGACTAGCTGGGTTTTTTTTTTTTTTCTTCTTTCTTTTTCCATTATTCTTCTGAAACATATGTGAAATAGTTTGGACCCACAGTTGACTCAGGAAACTCTAAATTAAAACCCTTGCTGAGCTGCAGCTGCTCCAGCAGTGTCCTGGACCTCAGGGTCTGGGCTGCATAAACAGACTTTGGTGCTGTCCAAACCCACTGGGTGCTCCAAACTCCACTCCCTGCTGTCACTCTCTAAAATAATGGAACTGTGTCAACTAATATGCAAGCCACATCCTCCATGGATGAGAAATACACAACTGATGCCAATAAGTACATAAGACCATGGTATCCTTCGCTACCCTTCCAGTCTCAAATGTCTGCAGGGCTAGGACTGTATTTATTTATTGTTCAAACTCAGAAGTTCAGTCACTACCTAAACACAGAGGTGGCAATGAAGTCACCTCGAAGATATGTGCAGAAGGGAGATCAGTGCCTCCATCTGTTTGTATTTTATGACGAATCGTCAAGTATCTTCTCAAACTCTTAAACTTAAGTTTGTAACTTTAAGATTGTACTTCCTTATTTCTCAAGGCTACTGTGTAGAGGCAATTAAAATAGAACCGAACAATGTTCAGAAAATAGTCCAGTACCATTTCTTAGGACCTGCTCAGTGACTCCATGTAGTTTAATTTAGGCTTTATTTTTATTTTTATTTATTTATTTGACAGCAACAGACAGAGAGAAAGAGAGAGAGAGAAAGAATGCACCAGGGCCTCTAGCCATTGTAAACAAACTCAGATGTGTATGCCCCCTTGTGCATCTGGTTTACGTGGGTCCTCGGGAATCGAGCCTCCAACCGGGGTCCTTAGGCTTCACAAGCAAGCACTTAACTGCTAGCTAAGCCATCTCTCTAGCCCTAATTTAAACTTTTGATTTGGTGCTGCTTGTTTGCTGATTTGTAAAATGAAGATATACCAGAATTTAGCTTTTGGCTCATAATAAATATTTAACACAAATGTTGTCAAGATTTGATATAACAGGGCTGGGGTAATGGCTCAGTGGTTAAAAGCACTTGCCTGCAAAGCTTGCTGGCTGGGTTTGATTCTCTGGTGCCCATGTAAAGCCACATACACAAAGTGGTACATGCATCTGGAGTTTGTTTACATTGGCAAGAAGTCTTGACAGGACCATTCATTCTCACTCACTCGCTTCATAAATGTATAAATAAATAAATACTTTAAAATGATCTAACATAAAAATAACCTGAAGAACCTAAAAATGTCACTATTTGAAGACATCTTCAAAGTTTGAATGATGGCAGTGGGTCTCAATATATCCTTTAAATTCACACAGGACACATGAGAGCTAAAAATTTTCAAAAACTATTAAAAGGTAGACTTCCAATGCAGACAACACATGCTTGGGGAAAAACAGATTATGAGGAGAATGTTATAAAACTTATCTTTGCTTTGGGCTAGGAGGTGTTATGAGTTAACATTCAAATCTCACAGGCTTAGTTGAGTGTTAATGTGAGGCAATAATTATAGATTTGGGGCTGGAGGGATGGCTTAGCATTTAAGGAATTTGCCTACAAAGCCAAAAGGACCCAGGTTTGATTCCCCAGGACCCACGTTAGTCAGATGCACAAGGTGGCACATGTGTCTGGAGTTCGTTTGCAGTGGCTGGAGGCCCTGGTGTGCCCATTCTCTCTCTCTCTCCCCCCGCCCTTTCTCTGTCAAATAAATAAATATAAAATATTTTAGCAAATAATTATAGATTTGGGGGAGGGATGGGCATAGAAGTGGAGACAAGGTCAAACCCAGGGTCGCTGAAGTGGGGGAGAAGCTGTAGTCATTTATAAAATCAAATAATGAAGATCAACTGCTTTGGACTCCCCACTCAAAGCCACACTCTTTCAGTCTCCCTTGTAGGAAGAATTGAAGGCAGCTAAGGCACGTTTTTGGTGCCTGTCTGCTGGGCATGGGGCCTCTGGCTGACTTGACTTGACACCTGGCTTTATGACCTGCAAAGTTGTCTGTGAAGCACTGACTGGGCCATGGCTGGATCTTCCTCATAGCAAGACATAGAGATCTGTCTGGACTCGGCCTAGCGCAACCTTGTTTTAAAATAAACCTGGGGACTTGGTAAACATTTTCGTCTTGGTTTAAAACAAATCCTAGTCAGTTACCCCATATTCCAAACTAGTTGTGTAACCAAAGGCTCATAAGATAACGACTTAAGCTCTGAATTGATGTTTCTGAAAGGAAAGAGATTAGAGTTTGATTCCTAATGTGAGCAACAACAAAAGGAACGATCAGGATTATCAAAAGGGCTAATCAGAGCTGCAGTTACACCCCTTTGCACATGTTGTTTTATCAGGATTGATTGTGTACAGAGGTGCCCAGTCAGCAACAGCAGCAAGCGCCGTTTGCTCACTGCTGAGGGAATCAAGTTCTAGGGAAAGAGAAAGAGAATTCAACAAACGGAAAAGATGAGCACACGTACTGAGGTCCTGTTACTTAGGGAAGATTCTGGGAAGGGCTAGCCTGACTCTACATGCTCTGGGTTCTTCAGTGGACCAATACTGCTGTTGGAGCTTCTCTGTCTGTAGGTAGAGTGGTCAAATCACACAAAGAAGGTGCCCTTCTACCATTTTCTGTGCCACATGTTTCTGGTTTTATTAATTTTTAGTATTTTGATATGAATGATTTTAGTATGACTATTATAAGTAGTATACATATGTCATTATAGTATATTAATTAGTATTAGTGTTTACTAGTATGTTATTGTTATGAATGCAAATGTTTCAAAGATTATGTACATTATAATAAGCAAGGCATTAGAAATTTATTTTATTTTTAATTAAATTTTTTAATTAATTAATTTATTTATTTGAGACCAACAGACAGAACAAGAAAGGCACTGAGAGAGAGAGAGAAAGAGAATGGGCTCTCCAGGGCCTCCAGCCACTGCAAACAAACTCCAGATGCATGCGCCCCCTTGTGCATCTGGCTAACGTGGGTCCTGGGGAATCAAGCCTCCAACCAGGATCCTTAGGCTTCACAGGCAAGCGCTTAACTGCTAAGCGATCTCTCCAGCCCATTAGAAATTTATTGATGCCTTCATTGTACACTTTGGATTTTCCCTCTTAGGTAAAACAACAATAAAATGATGATAATATTTTTTGAGAAATTATATTGCTGGTCATGTCTATTCAAATTATCACCATAGTCACTTCTGATTTTTCCCTCATATATTCAGAGGTTGTGCTAGAAGTATAAGGCTGCAAAACAGGACCTTTAACTAGAAAAATGGTCTCAGTTTCAGCATAACAACTGTACCAGGTAATTTAATTTTAGTCCTGGCCAGGACTAACTAGATTTGTGTCTTCCTACCCTGTACTCACATTGCTAAGGCAGTAGACATATTAGGTCAGAGGCCACCTGGGCTCCCCTCATTCCAGAAGCTGGGCTGTTTTAGGAAGCAGGTGACAGACTGTCTATCAGAACAGGAATGGACTACATGAGCATGAATAGAAGAAAGAAAGTACTCAATTGTATATATGTAATTTCAAATCTCAACATGATGTATATATATATGTATATACATATATATGTATATACATATATATATATACATACATACATACATACATATATAATTTTTCATTTATTTGTTTGAGAAATAGTCAAGTAGAAAGAGAAAGAGGGAGAGAATGGGTGTTCCAGGGCCTCTAACCACTGCCAATGAACTCCAGACACATGTGCCACCTTGTGCATCTGGCTTACATGGGTCCTGGTGAAATGAACCTGGGTCCCTTGGCTTTGTAGACAAGTGCCTTAACCATGCAGCAATCACTCCAGCCCAAGTGTGCTTATTTAAAAGTATATTTATTTAATAATACTCTTTAAATATCATATTTAATGATGGAGTTCTAATAAAACCCCTTTTCCTTCTCCTTGATCCATCTCTTAACACTTGGTAGCTCATGCTATTGCAAACTGAAATGGTTGACTTATTAAGTAGCTGTCTGTCACCACTGCTAAGAATTCTGAAATCACTAAGCCTGCTAAATCCTTATGGTACATGGCAAAAATAGTTATTGCCATGCAATTTATCACAATCCATCTACTTTTTTGTATAGTCATAACTGAACAAGTTGATTTCAAAACTTAGACTGTCTTTCAAAACTGGACTGTCTTTATTGAGTTAAACATTTGCTCATCTCACATACTAAACCCACGATTAAAGAACGTGGATTGGCCATACAATCTGAAGCTAATGTCTACAAATCTATGTTGGAAAACTGGTGTCTAATCTATGGCTTACAGGGATCCAGACTTACAGCTAGTAGGGAACATTGCTTCCCTGCAGTCTTCAGATTTTATCACTTTGGGGAGCCTCAAGAAAAAGTAGAAGTCATATAGTAAGTGTTAAAGTCATTTTTCAGGCTTTTGAATCTCTGTGTCTATTACATGTCAGGCAATGTAATAAGGATTTTACATACCTTATAGCCATCAATATCATAGCTATGTGAAAGGAATATAACTGTACCTATTTTTTTATTTTTATTTATTTATTTGAGAGAGACAGACAGAGAGAGAAAGATGCAGATAGAGAGAGAGAGAATGAACGCACCAGGGCCTCCAGCCACTGCAAACGAACTCCACATGCATGTGCCCCCTTATTCATCTGGCTAACGTGGGTCCTGGGGAATTGAGCCTTGACCTGGAGTCCTTAGGCTTCATAGGCAAGCGCTTAACCACTAAGCCATTTCTCAAGTCCTAAGTGTACCTATTTTGTCACTAAGAAATTGAAGTTTGGGGGCTGGAGAGAGAGGTCAGTAGTTAAGGCTTTTGCCTACAAAGCCTAATGACTAGGGTTCAATTCCCCAGTGCCCAGGTAAAGCCAGATGCACAAGGTTGTAAATGCATCTGGAGTTCATTTGCAGTGGCTAGACATCCCAACATGCCCATTCTCTTTGTGTCTCTCTTCCTTTAGTTTCTTTCTGTTTGAAAATAAGTAAAATATTTTTAAAAAGAAATGTTTTATGAGCTTAGTGATTCTTTTGGGGTGTAATGCTTTTTCAAATTTAAAATGTTTTTTGTCTTTTATTTTTATTTATTCATTTGAGAGACACAAAGAGTTGGACAGAATAGAGAAAGCTAGAGATAGAGACAGAGAAAGAGAAAGAGAGAGAGAACAGGCACAACAGGGCCTCCAGCCAATGCAAACGAACTCCAGACACATGTGCCACCATGTACATCTGGCTTACGTGGGTCCTGGGGAATTGAACCTGGGTCCTTTGACTTTGCAGGCAAGTGCCTTGACTGCTAAATCATCTCTCCAGCCCAGGGTTTAATTCTTAAGTAGGAAAGCAGATGGGTTAGGTAGTTGGATGAGGTAGATAAACAGATCAAGTGCAAACTATGCAAATATAACTTACAGAGAAGCAAAGGAATAGAAGCTAAGGAGAGACAGAGTAGAGCTGTGAAGGAAGAGCTCTGAAGAGAAGCAGAGAGTATTGTTGTCTGACAGGCTTTGGAAGCAAGGAGAAGAGCAGGGGTTCCACTGTCCACACTGCACAGAAACTAATGCAACCTTTTTGGAACTCACTATAATCTGTTCCTATGGAGCTGGAGAGTTGGCTTAGCAGTTAAGGAATTTTCCTGCAAAACCAAAGGATTCTGGTTTGATTCCCCAGGACACATGTTAACCAGATGCACAAGGGGGCGCATGTGTCTGGAGTTTGTTTGCAGTGGCTGGAGGCCCTGGTGCACTCGTTCTCTCTTTCTCTTCCTCTCTCAAATAAATAAAATAAAGTAAAATTTTTAAATGTTCATATGTGCTTTGTGCCAGAAGCTCCATTTGTAGATGCTTAGCTAAAAATAGTTGTGTCATTGATTCACTTGATGCTCTGATAACCCACAGGATGGTCAGGGGTGAGCCATCTCAGGAAGATTGACCCAGTGGCCTGGGCATGCCCCAGCATCATCAGTGTCTAAGAATCTGAACAGGGCTCATCCTGCCCAGTGGCCTTTGAAACACCCAGAACTAAGATTTCACACATAGGACAAAGCAATCTTAACTTCTAGCCTCTGAAATTTGAAAGGAATTAAATTAATGTATGAAGCTTAAGACAATATGAAAACCAATAATCTTACTGTATCTCTCTCTCTCTCTCTCTCTCTCTCTCTCTCTCTCTCTCTCTCTCTCTCTCTCTCTCCTGTTGTAAGGCAGGATCTAACTGTAGCCCTAGGATGATATAGAACTCACTCTATAGCCCAAGTCAGCCTTGAGCTAATGGCAATCCCCCTACTTCAGCCTCATGAGTGCTAAGATTATAGGGGTGCAAACACCATACCAGATTTTACCTGTTCTCTTAAAGGTGGAGAAGTTGCTACCAAAAACAAAAAAGATGAATGATATATTTCTGTTTAGAAAGAGAAGCTTTTTATCTGCAGCCAAATAAAAAACGTAAACCATTTAAAATTATTGAGCTGAGTGGTGGGCTGGAGGGATTGCTCAGTGGTTAAGGTGCTTGCCTGCAAAGCCTAACGACCCAGGTTTGATTCCCTAGTATCCATATAAAGCAAAATGCATATAGTGGTACATGGTTTTTCTGTTTGGTTGGTTGGTTTTATTTTCAAGGTAGAGTCTCACTCTAGCTCAGGCTGACCTGGAATTCACTATGTAGTCTCAGGGGGGCCTCAAACTCATGGCAATCCTCCTGCCTCTGCCTCTCAAGTGCTGGGGTGAAAGGTGTGTGCCACCATGCCTGGCTATAAAGTGGTACATGTATCTGGAGTACATTTACAGTGTGGCTAGAAGTCCTGTTGTGCCCATTCTCATTCTCTCTCTCTTTCTCTACTTGCAGATAAATAGATAAAATACATAAAAATAAAAAACGTAAAATTACTGAGTGTTGCAAGTCAAAGAAGAATGTTTGTGGAAGGTGATACATGAGGGAGAGAGAGCCAAAGCACTCATGGGTATCTACCTTCCACACTTACATGGTATTTGTTCATTATTTGTGTAATGACTGTGTCCATCTGGATCCATAATATTCATAATCAGATCCAATCTTAAGTGCATTTGCCAAACATCCCACAAAAAACAATGTGGCTTTATAACAACCTCCAAATGAGCATCCCTGGTGGACACTATCCATTGGCTTCTAGAATTATGAATACTCTCCATTCAGTTGGATGCCATAGTTAAGAGGAATTTATTGGTGAGAATAGAATGGATATTATCAGACTTTTGAACAGACCATTAATAGCTTCCATCCCTTGCTATCAACAATAAAAATTGACTTATAAAATAAATACTAAGGTAAAGGTGGTCAATTCAAAATTGATTTTACTTGTTTTCTAAATCACAAAGTGCTTTTTTTCTGAATTCAGAAATATGTATTCCAAGGTTTTGTTTTGTTTTTCCAAGTTTACCCATAAATAAGACACATACATTCAGGGTTTTTTTTTAATGCCAATTACCACCAACAAGCACTAAAAAGAATCATATTTCTTTATTATTCATTTATTTTGTGCTAAAGATTGAACATAGTGAATAGGTTACTTGCTAGCTATAAATAAATTGGAACAAATGACTTAATGCTTAGATCAGCAAAGGCTATGAGCCTTAAGGAAAAAGAATAAGATAAATCTTGATAAAGAGCTACTGAGGTCAGCTGCAATGAATTAGTTAAGTTTCCTTAATGTTCAGCTCAGCCCTCCGTGAGCTCTGTTTGCTGTCTGTGCTGTGGATGGATGTCAGAGTGAGCTAGCCCACGGTGAAGCTTCCCCTGGAATCTCTAAGCCTGAAATAAACCCTTTCCTCTCATCAGCTGCTTCTGGTTGGGTGTTTGTCCCTGCCAGGAGAAGGGAGCTACAAGAATTGGTGCATGTGTCATCTGTCATCCTGGTCCAGCAGTCAGTGGGGATGAAAGTTGGATGGACAGAAAGTAGAATTCTCACACACTGTTGGGAGGTGTGTGAATTTGTGTAACCACTCTCCAAGATTGGGAAAAAAATCAAAATCACATAAAGCTGAATATATAACACTGCTAAAGGGATGTGGGAGTATGCCCCCAACATGTGCATGTGTTCACAAAGACATGTGACAGCATACTGGAAAAAACAGTAGTGACATAACCCCAGTGGAAACTGTTCAACACCTGTCAATAGTACATGGAGAAAGCAATTGTGGAGTGTTCACACAGTATATGTCTATACATGGAAGAATGATCTGAAAATATGTCCAGCATGATAGATGAATTCACCAATGAGAGAAAAAAAAAGTCACACTCAGAATAGCGCAATCACTCTACTTGTATAAGACCCAAAAGGCAAAATTTATCTGTTCTCTTGGAAGTCAGGTTAGCTCCAAAAAGTGGGACATCTAGAGGCATTTGGAGGGTTCTGAAGAGGGGGCTGGTCATGTTGTCTTTCTTTCTTTCTTTCTTTCTTTTTTTGAGGTAGGATCTCACTCTAGCTCAGGTTGACTTGGAGTTCACCATGTAGTCTCAGGGTGGCCTTGAACTCACAGCAATCCTCCTACCTCTGCCTCCCGAGAGCTGGGATTAAAGGCGTGCACCACCATGCCCGGTTTATGTTGTCTTTCTTAATCTAGATGTTAGGTATCAGAGTGTGTTCAGCTTGTAAAACATCACAGGCTATACCCTTGTGAGACAATAACTTTTTAAAGTTAAGTAAAGGGAAAATGAAAAAGAAAACAGAAACGAATTAATCAAATAAATGAAACTCATATCCAGTCATTCAACTGGAATCCATGATCAGGAGACAGAGCAAATCACTGGAGGAATATGTGCCTTTCCCTTCTCTGCAATACCAGCAGTGCGGCTGGAAAATCTTTGAACCACCCCCCTTAATATGGTAGGTTCCCTTCCCTATATCTGCATTATCACCTACAAACCCCCAAGAGCTGTTATTTCAAAAGCTTCATGTGCCGGGCAGTGATGCCACATGTCTTTAATCCCAGCACTCAGGAGGCAGAGGTAGGATGATCACTGTGATTTTGAGGCCAATTTAAGACTAATTCCAGGTCAGCCTGGGCTAGTGTGAGACCCTACCACAAAAACCCTAAAAAAAAAAAAAAAAAAAAAAAAAAAACTTCATGCATGGTAGTTGCTGCAGACATACTGCTGAGACATTCCTGCCAATGGCAAAATTTTAATCCAGCATCCTGAGCTGGAAGCATTTGAGGTTTCCTGGGTCTATTCCAAGACCTCTCCCTTCGCCACCTGCCTCTCCTATTATGTCAAAAAAAAGTCTTTCCTGACAGTGAACTCTGGCAGTTTGGCCTTCCTCTTACATAAACTGGACTGGCTTGCTTTCAGTGGTCCTTGGAGCCTTCAGAGGACTAACACCAAAGGCTCGGGGTCTTCCTCGTGGGGGTCTGAGCCTGAGATTTCATAATATAAACAAGCAGCAAGATCAATGTGTGGAGACTTTTCATTTTGATGGCAGTGTGACAAGATTTCTCCTGCATCCTGGCTTCAACAGAACTTTCCTTTGTAATGAGATGAAAGCATCCCTCTGGCTCAGTGTTTCCCTTGGGAGAAGCACAAAGCTGTCATGTGGCTAACACTGCAACCACATTTCCATCAGACTCAGATAATGCATTTTGTGTGTGTGTGTGTTTGATCCTAAAGAAATGGCATTATGGTGAAAACACCTCCAAATATGCATAGATCTCTTTAATATATTTAATAATTTTCTGGCTTGGCCTTATTATCCTCCAGCCTGTTCTTTACTTAATAGGATAGTGAGAAAAGAAAAAAACACCAATGTTATGTATGATGATCTTGCCTCTTTTAGGTAGGATGATCCATCTAGCTGTGATCTCATCAGTTACAGTCTGGATGACTTTGTCTCTGCACTGAAATTCCCTCCTCTAGGATTTAAGGGATCTAAGCAGAACAAGATGGAGCAGTGTGCACACCCCAAAGTCCCAGGGCAAGGCAGAAGTGGTCTCAGCAAGTGTTTCATGTGCTCCTAGAATTCTGGCGAGGGCCACAGGCCCGCAAATGAGCATCTGGGTGTTTGTCAAGCTGCAGAAATGCACGGCTTGCCTGCTTCCTTGAAGCTTCCCTCTCTTCCTCCACAGCTAGAGACCAGATTCAAGTATAAAGATGGAAGGCAGGGGAGAGCTGTGGGATTTCTTTGAATGTGATTTAACAAGGAAAGACATCTTTTACTGGGCAAAGCCACTGAGATTTTTGGGTGATGATTTGGGGCTGTGTTTAGCATCCTTCCTCCGATTACCATAGGGCGTGGGACAAGGCGGAGCTGAATTGAGAATTTGAAAAACACTCTGCTCCTTTCAGATAACCAGGAGGACCAGAACCTCCTATGACCACAGGAAGGCATAGTACCGACTCCAGGGTGACCGCCTGTAGGCTGTTCTCATTCTCTTAATTTAGAGGTAGGGACTAAACTTCAGTGAGAGAAGGCTTAAGAAAGTCTTGCAAAGAAGAAATATATATAACAATTGGTCAATGAATGTATGGCGAGCCTCAATGGTCAACTGTTAGTGAATTAGTATGCCTACATGTAATAAAGCTACTGGGTTGAAATAAATCACATTGCTAAGCAGCATGGCATGAGTGTGACTGGCCATGCTCCTGTTAATGCCTGATGGCTTGGGTTGATTCCATGTTATACATATGCCTGGTGGGGTATTTAATGTTACTGCATAAGGTGGACCTGACTCCAAGTGCAAATACATAGGCCTGAATTAAGACGATGACAAATTCAAGCGTGCTCAATAAATGGGTTACAGCAGTGATGAGGCCAATTGATGTTAAACTCATATAGCTTCCCCAATTCAGGGCATAGGTAAATGGCCAAACTTTTATGTAGTTTTTATTTAAACCCTGGGAATCTGATATACATGGCCAAAATGGAAAACTTAGAGAAGGTCCTCTAGGTGGGGATGTCAAGGAGGGCACAGCCCAACATGTTCAATCTCTCTCTTTAGTTGCTGAAAACTCGGACCAGTATATTTCATTACACTAAATGATACTGGGAACAACATACTTTTCTAACTATATCTTAATGAATTCAGAGACCAAACAGGAATGGGTCAGCTGCACACCTCTGTTAATGGAAGCCACCTCGCAAATAGCTGGCTGTCAAGTGGAAGTTTGCTTATCACCTCACCTTGATGAGCCTACCAACCAAGAGACACCACAGAATCAAAGCCTCTTTCAAGTCCCAGCCACTTCCTGTCATATATGACCATCCTTGAAGTCACCCAGCCTGGATCCTAAAGCCCAGCACTGCCTTCCTGTGACTCTCCCATTGCTTGATGTTGCTAAGCCTGGATGACAGGCAAGTTCACCCTCACTGTGTCTGGTCAACTTATGTGGCTAGACAGTATCATTCCTACTGGGCTTTGCAGGAGCAAAGAATTGGCACCTCAGAAACAGATTCTGCTGTTTTCTGCAGAAACCAACAGTCTCGAAAGCCCCACTAACTTTACCATTCTCCTTTCAAATCCAATCCTCACCCCCCCCTCCCCAGTGCATTTTCTTTTTTAAAATTTTATTTATTGATTTATTTTGTTTTCTTGAGGTAGTTTCACTCTAGTCCAGGCTAACCTGGAATTCACTATGTAGCCTCAGGGTGGCCTCAAACTCACCGTGATCCACCAACTTCTGCCTCCCAAGTGCTGGGATTAAAATCATATGCCACCACACCTGACTATTTACTTTCTTTTCTTAATTAAAATTGTTTATTTATTTATCTGAGAGAGACAAACAGAGTAAGAGGGAGAGAGAGAGAGAGAGAGAGAGAGAGAGAGAGAGAGAGAGAGAGAGGAGAGAATGGGCACGCCAGGGCCTCCAGCCACTGCAAATGAACTCCAGACACATGTGCCCCCTTGTGCATCTGGCTAACGTGGGTCCTGGGGAATCAAACCTAGAACGGGGCTTCTTAGGCTTCACAGGCAAGCGCTTAACCACTACACCATCTCTCCAGCCCTCTTTTTTTTTTCTTAAGATTTATTTTTGTTTATTTATTGATTAGAGGGAGAGATGGGGGGAGAGAAAATGGGTACCCCAGGGTCTTGGTCACTGCAAATGAACTCCAGACATATGTACCACCATGTGCATCTATCTATCTTACATGGGACCTGGGGAATCAATCCTGGGTCCCATGGCTTCGCAGGCAAGTGTTTTAACTGCTAAGCCATCTTTCCAGCCCTTCCACCCCACTTAAAAAAAATTTTTTTTTCTAATGCAGTTTCTATGTTTCTATACCTGGTTTTCTAGTCATAATTTCTCATTCTTTGATTGTTTAAAGCCAAATATTTGGAGAATGCTCTTGGCACAGGGGCAGCCCTTACTCCCCTCCAAAGACTGAGATTTTTCTCAGTACATGGAAACTTTCCCATTCACTATACCAATCTGCTACCATGCCAAAGCTTAGAAGCTCTCTGAAATACATGAAGCTCTGTTGTGTAAGTTTGCCAAGCCAAGGGAAGGAGGAGAGGGGGCCTGAGAAGGACCACAGGAAGCATCTGAAAGCCAATCCCTTTAGCCAAACAGAATCAGGAGTTGGGTGCAATTCAGACCCCAGGGAAGCAGGTCCCCCCAATGACCTTGTCAGATGGGTCCCTGAGTGAGCTTGCTCAGGTCTGCTTGCAAGTTTGCAACCATAGCTAGAGCTCAGTGTGAGAGTTCCCTTTGAGAACAGACTTTCTCAGGCTGGAGGGATGGCTTAGTGGCTAAAGAATTTTCCTGAAAAGCCAAGGGATCCTGGTTCAATTCCCCAACACCCACGTTAGCCAGATGCACAAGGGGGTGCACACTTCTGGAGTTCATTTGCAGTAGCTGGAGGCCCTGGCGTGCCCATTCTCTCTCACTCTTTCTCTGCCAAATAAATAAATAAAATATTTTTTAAAAAGAACAGACTTTCTCAACGTGGGCTCCAGGGGCAGCAGTACCGGGCATCCTTTGGGAACTTGTCAGAAATACAAGTTCCTGTGTTCCACTCAAGACCCACTGAACCCGAAACTGGAGCGTGGTGCTGGGGGGAAAGCACCAGGCAGTGTGTGTTTTAACAAGCCCTCTGCGGGATCCCGACGCGTGGTCAAGTTCAAGAAACACTGCTGACTTAGAAAACACAACCCTAGCTTTTTTTTTTTAACTTTGAGATGACGGAATAAAACAGGCTCAGGAAGGTTTTCCCCTTTGTTCTAGGCCTCAAAGCTCATTAGTGTCAAGGCCAAGCCAAGAGCCTGGGTCCTCTGCATCTTGTCATAGGCATCTTCCATTGTGTGGCCTGAGCAATGGCCAGTAAGTAGACGCGGCTGCGCTGTAGTCACGGATGATTCCAGATTAAGGTCCTTTGAGGCAGTAAGATGGTAGGAAGGGAGATTGCTGTCGGCATGCAATGCTTGGTGAAGCGCTGATTCAGTCACACTGCAGACTTGCTGGAGGAAACCTGCAGGAATTCAGTGGCCGAATTCTCCAGTCGGCTTCACTCCCCACGCAAACCTGCCCATTTGCCTTTCACACCATCCCCTACACTTGTTTGGTGCCTGTCAGTTGGCAGTTGTTTCGGTACGTGTGTATGTGTGTGCTTGTGCCCACGCACGTGTGTGCACGAGCGTTCAGAGGCCAGAAATCCATGTTGGAGAATTTTTTTTTAATCATTCTTGTTGAGATAGGGACTCGCACAGAACCCAGAGCTTGCTGTTTTTTTAAAAAATATTTTATTTATTTATTTAGCAAAGACAGACATGGAGAGAAAGAGACAGATAGGTAGAGTGAGAACGGGTGCATCAGGGCCTCCAGCCACTGCAACTGAACTCCAGACGCGTGCGCCCCCTTGTGCATCTGGCTCATGTGGGTCCTGGGGAATCTAGCCTCGAACTGAGGTTCTTAGGCATCACAGGCAAGTGTTTAACTGCTAAGCCGTCTCTCCAGCCCCGAGTTTGCTGTTTTAACTAGTCCAGCTATCCATCCGGCTCCAGAGATCTCTTTTTTTAATATATAATTTATTTATGTTTTTTATTAATTAGCTTTGTACTCAGTGAATACAGTCAAGTTGGTACCATTCCTAGGCTCATCCATGTCCTACCCCTCCCCCCCCGGCCCCTCCTTGTTGAGGTATAGGGGTCACGCATTGTGGAGTTAGCCCACAGTTATGGGTAGGAGAAATGTCTCTGCGTATCATGACCCAATGTGTGGCTCTGACATTCTTTCCGCCCCCTCTTCCACAAAATTTCCCTGAGCTATGTTGGGTTCACTTTTGGTCTGCTTTAGTGATGAGGTGTTGGGGGCGTCTGGGTCTCTGGATAGCTGATTTGGTAGGAGTTGATTGTTCTCTGTGTTGATCTTCTTCACCCTTATCTCTGCCTCCTAAGCGCGGGGTTGCCAGGTGGGTCACCGGGTCTGCCCAGCATTTCTGTGGTGCTGGAGACCCCCACTGGGGTCCTCGTGCTTGCTCAGCAAGTGCTTTTACCCACTGAGTCATCTTCCCAGCCCCCAGAGTCGTTCCAAATGCAATATCTTGTTCCCTGTAGCCACATGGGTTCTCCAGATCCCCAAATAGGCTTTGAGAGATGAAGCCATGGGGGCTGAAGAGATGCTTGGCGTGGTAACATGTTAAGGTGCTAACTTGTAAAGTCTAACGACCCGGGTGCGAGTCCCTAGTACCCATGTAAAGCCAGAGGCACAAGGTGATGCGTGTATCTGGAATTCATTTCCAGTGGCTGGAGGCCCTGGTGTGCCCATTTTCAGTCTCTCTCTGCTTACAAATAGATAAAGAACTAAATAAGTATTAAAAGATGAAGGCACTGCCTTGAGAACAGTCTCATCACCCTGCTGTTTGTCACCTAGTTCTAGAAAAAGCTCCCAGTCTAACCAAGCCTGCAATCAATCCGGCTTGCTACCTCCAGGAGGCCCTGTCAAGGTTGTGCCCCCCCCTTTTATCACCCTATTAAGGAGGGGGCAGTTAGGGAGCAGTTTCTAGTCCATGCTGTTGTCTCCAAGGGCAACAGGATAGGGAAGCAGGAGCCAGCAAGGCTCGTCTGCGTGACATACCAGAATGCTTTGTGTCCCCTGTGGCCGCAGCAAGGCTGGCTCCTCCCGGCCCCTGGGATGGCAGGCAGATAGGCAGTCATCGATGCACCAGAGTAGCTTTGGCCTCCTTCGAAACGTCTCCTCGCTGTGCAGCTTGCCTCTCTGGATGGTAAGCTTGCTGTCTTGGACTGTGTGGGGGCTCCGCCTCAAAGCAAGTGAGAACTCGAAAGGATCAAGCATTGACCCTGGCGGATTGTCAGAGGTCTCTGCGTCTTGGGGGTTCTCATTTCCAGACACCCCAAGGTTTTCAGTTATTTATTGTATTGCTCAGGCTTTCCCAAAGGGTCTCTTAGCTTTCCTTCCAATCTCATTCCTTCTGTAGCCCCCAATTGGCCTCTTTATTTCCTTCCAGCCTAACTCAGTGCTGGACATTGGTCTGCAGGTGTTCTGTTGCCTGCAATACACTTTAATTCTTCCATCCCAGCCTAAACTGTAGGCTATAAATTATCCTATAATCTTCTTTGTCCTCTGTTGCTACATCCTGCCATTTCTTTGCCTGGTACTGATGGATTGGCATGGATTTATATTTGCTGATTCAGTTATTGATCTGCTTCTCGGCCAGTCCTCTGACGAGACTAGCAGAGTCCGCGTGGACAATGCCTTCACTTCCACACTCTATCCCTGGTCTCTGAGTGAAAGCACTCAACTAATAGCCATAGACTGAGCCATAACACCTAGAGTGAAGCTCCTCTTGTACTCTCTCAAGAGAAGAACAGGGCTGGAGAGATGGCTTAGCAGTTAGGGCATTTGTTTGCAAAGCCAAAAGGACCCAGGTTCGCTTCCCAGGACTCACATAACCCAGATGCACAAGGGGCACATGTGTCTGGAGTTCATTTGCAGTGGCTGGAGGCCCTGGCATGCCCATTCTCTCTCTATCTGTCTCTTTTTTCTCTATCTCTGCTTGGAAATAAATATATAAGAGGGAAGGACAAACAGACTGAACCAAAATTGGCATCAAATGATGTCATGCACCTGAAAGGCACAGGTGACGGTTAAGTGGGTCTCGGGCATCTCCTTTCCTTTCTAGTACAACCCTGAGAATATCGCCCTCCCCCGGAAAGAGGCCTGGTGTCTTTGTGTGCTACTCATTCCATTGCAGATGTTTATTGAAATAACACAAGACAGCTAAAACCCCACATGCTCACCAGGAAGCAGAAAGAGAGAGGGGAGAGCTGAGCAAAGTGCCCCACATGGAGCAGACACATGGCTGGCTCTTTGTGACGTGGATGAGACCCAAGACCCGAGGCGTTTTTGTCAGGTGTGACTCCCCCTCTGTCAGCCAGCTACGCTTTTCTACCCTGCCCTCTTTGCATTGTTATTAAACCTAAACTCACAAAGCCTCTGCCTGGTATTCCTCACGGTCCTATTCAGGTGAGCCCTTGCCATGGCTTTTGATGGGTCAGCTTGTCTGAGGACCCTTTCTGCCAGGATCATTTGCCCTTTAACTCACTTCACTCCTCATAGAAGGAAAGACAGTGTTTCTGGTGATGTTTAAGACCTTAGGCTGCCGCCACACTTGTCCACAAAATCCCACTGTTAGTCCAGTTTAAGAAAGATCAAGTTCACCACTGGGGAGAATTGTTGACAATATGCAAGAGAGAGGGGCCAGTCAGACCAGGCACTGAAGAGACTTGAGAATCAAGTGTGACAGAGTAAGCTGTTTGAGCTCTCAGTGGTGATTTGACTTATGGGCATCTCACTGTGAGGTGGCATGTATCATACGCACATATGCACACACACATGAATGCACACACGTGCATGGGCATATAGAACTGAGATCCGTGTATCACAGAATGCTAACAATCTTAGTGCTGTGTGAAAGAGAGTCTTAGTGACTGTTCTTCATACTTCTATGGAGTTTCCAAAGATTTTATTTTGCAGACTACTGAAAAGATAAGCTATAAATGTCATAAAGAGTTTATTTGTATAAACAGCAACTCATGAATCAGCTAGTGATTTGAGGACCCCCCCCCCCCCAAAGAGGCACAAAGGACAGGTTTTTATTGAGAGGATAAACAAGTCACATTAAAGGAAAAAAAAAAAAAAACTCTGCTGGGCGTGGTGGCGCACGCCTTTAATCCCAGCATTCCAGAGGCAGAGGTAGGAGGATTGCCATGAGTTTGAGGCCACCCTGAGACTCCGTAGTGAATTGCAGGTCAGCCTGGGCTAGAGTGAGACCCTACCTCAACAAACCATAAAACAACAACAAAAAAAAACCTTTCCTTATTTGATCTATCCTGCTACAGAGTCCCAGGTTCTACTTTAAGTTAATTGGCTGCAATTGATCAAGCCTAAGTTCTGTTTTTCTCTAATAAAAGTCTTTATGAGAAATGGTCCAAGTTAAATTTCACTCATGTTTGCAAGTGAAGCAGCGTTATAAAGGTTATTTTCCAGACCCCACTGGCTTTGTCTGCTCAGGGATTTCTCGGGCCTCCTCTTCATTTTATGCTGTAACAAGGCCCAGTCTCCATCAGGCCCAGTCTGTTTTGTGCTTCCACAACAGAACCCTGGAGAGTGGGTAATTTGTAAACAACGTAATCTTGTTTCTCACAGTTCCAGAGATCAGAAGTCCTGACTGCACCATCCTAGAGCAGAGGGAACAGAGCATGAGATCTGGCTTGCAGCCTCAAGCCCCTTCATTGGTGGTGTTTTAAATATTCATTTATTTATTTATTGAGGAGAGAGAAAGAGAATGAGAATGGGTGCACCATGGCTTCCAGCCACCGCAAACTCCAGATGCATGCACCACCTTGTGCAGCTGGCTTTATGTGGGACCTGGGGAATCGAACCTGGGCCCCTTGGCTTTGCCAGCACATGCCTCAACTGCCAAGCCATCCCTCCAGGCCCGTGGTTGTTTGTAATCCATTCATGAAGGTAGAGCCTCGTGACCTAAGTACCTCCCATTAGGATCCACCATGCAGCATTGCTGCTTGGGAGATTGATTTTCCAACATGTGTCTTTTGGACCAACATATCCAAATGCCAGCAATCGGAAGAGTGAGATGGCAAAAACAGAGCAGAAGGATAAGGGAAGAGGCCCGGGGGGAGTCATACTCTGAAAACTCAGAGGCATCACGTGAATGAACATCTGGGGCTCAAGTGAATGACAGGACAGACGGATCTTGTTGGAAAGGGAAGGAGTATGGAAAAGTTCCCCTGTGAATAAAGAGAAGCATTTTAGGTCTTAGAGCAAGACAGTTGAGAACTGCTTTGAGTGTGTGAATCATGAGCCACTGTATACTGTATAGCTCTTCCAATATTATTAAATAGCAAATGTTTCCCAACTGTGGTAAGAATTTGTCTATGGGCAAAATAAATTTTTTTTTCTGTAGCTTCAAGCAAAAGTTGTAGCAGAAGAATCACATCTTTCACAGAGCTATTCCTGACAAACTCCTTCACTACCAGAGATGGAAGGGACACCCTTCCAGCAGGGGTCATGGATCAACTGGAATCTCTATGTGAAAAGGTATATATACAGCATATGCCAAAAGTTGCAAAAACAGCGTATCAGTGACATTGTACAAGCAAGCATGTTGCAAGACCATGAGATGACATTATGCTGTCAGTGCGTGTATGTGTATGTGTATGCACGCACGCATGCGCGCACATGTGTGGGATTTGATCCTACTTGAAAGAGAAGAAGTAGGTGAAAAGTTGGAGGGAAGAAGGAACCAGATTTTCTCAGTTTTTTTGTTTTCATGGTAGGGTCTCACTCTGGCTCAGGCTGACCTGGAATTAACTATGTAGTCTCAGGGTGGCCTTGAGCTCACAGTTATCCTCCTACCTCTGCCTCCTGAGTGCTGGGATTAAAGAAGTGCGTCATCACACTTGGCTTTTTTTTTTCTCAGTCTTTCCTGTATCTCTCTTTTGTTCTATTTGTCTCATTATTTGGTTAAAATAAAGAGTTTAAGTGCCTAATATGTCTCTTCTGGAATTTTTAATTTATTACTTTCATTACTAAGGGAAGAATTAGAAATGCACAGTTTTATTTTATGCAAAATATCAGGAAAATATACTAAAAGCAATTGTCTGCCAAAGATAAGTTCCTTTCATTGCCTTATAGGAAGCAAGTGTGAAACAAACAAACAGACAGACAGACAGACAATCCCTCTCCTTAGCATCTCTAGGCCTCAGCTTTCACATCTGTGAAATGGGGATAGTCTAGGCCTCAGTTTTCACATCTGTGAAATGGGGATAATAGCAGTACCTACTCAGGTAGCTATGTATCCTAACTAAGAGGCATCTCAGTGACTAGTTTTATGCCTGGAACATGGGTGGGATTCAAATCCTGACACATAGCTAGTCTGAAGAGCACTGGGATCAGCTTTGGATAGAATCTACTCAGCCAGTCAACATAGCTGGGCATTCCTGGTCTGCAAACTTCCGAAAAAAAATCAACACAGTCATTCTTTGAGTAAATCTGGCTGTCAGGACAGGTGACAGACCACATCCTTATGAGTTGGAGCTCCCAGGCATCAGAAGCAGTGCTATCTGATGAGCCATCATCGCTGCATGTAGGCAAGGTTGCCAGTGGGACCCCGAGGCTCCCAGCCTGATAACAGAGGTCAGCATCTCCAGAGAGCTTGCAGCTTGCATCTCCCCTACTTATACAGAAACACGGAACGAGTGTCGCACGTAGTTCCTGCCAGGGGCCACGACGCTGCTGACTCACTCCCAAGGTTTGTGTCAGAATTGATGGATATCAAATACCAGGTTTCACCACTACCACAACTACTACTACTGCTTTCTTCACACACACACACACACACACACAGAGAGAGAGAGAGAGAGAGAGAGAGAGAGAGAGAGAGAGAGGGAGAGGGAGAGAGAGAGACAGAGAAAGAGAGAGAGAGAGAGAGAGAGAGAGAGAGAGAGAGAGAGAGAGAGAGAGAGAGAGCTCTTAGTTCAGGACACCTCTCCAGGAAAGCTGAGTGGAGAGGGATGAGTCACGAAACAGTGGTCCAGCTGATGGAGGAAGTGGAGGCTCTGGCTTCCTACCTTTCTCACCTCACTCTGTAATTAAGGGGTGCATTCCTCCTCCTGTTAGAAAACAAACTTCCTCTTGTCCTTGAAGGGAAGTGGCACTGTTCCTGCCAGCTCTGGTGGCTTGGAACAAAAGCTCTCTGGCTCAGTATAGTAAAGCCACCCTGAGAGATCACAGGCCACGGAAAGACAGCCAGAGCCCCTGCCGGAGGACAGCAGCTTAGCCAGAAAGATCTCTCTTGATCTTTTCTGGCTTGAAGCTTAGCTAGCCAGATGTTCAAATAATAATTTTGGGTTTGAAAATATTTGATTGCTAACATCCACTGCAAATTTGATTTATTGTGATAAAACATATGTAGCGCTCTGAGTTCTTTATAACAAATACCCCTAAACAAAAACTCTGAGAGGAAACTTTATGAGAAAATGATGATTAAGATACAGTGCTTATGCACAGGGGCAGTCAAGAAATGTGGAGCCACCCCAAAGGATGAAATCCCCAGAGGTCTGACAGCAAGGATGGTAGTCCAGAGGTGGGGGAACAGGCTGGGTGGTAACTTTTGGGTAACTCCATGACCAGCTCAAGAGTCTGGAGCTGGAGAGATGGCTTAGCAGTAAAGGTGTTTGCCTGTGAAGCCAAAGGACCTAGGTTTGATTCCCCAGAACCCATATAAGCCAGATGCACAAGGGGCACATGCGTCTGGAGTTTGTTTGCAGTGGCTAGAGGCCCTGGAGCGCCCATTTTCTCTCTGTCTGCCTCTCTTCTCTCTCCTTGCTTGCAAATAGATAAATTTTAAAAAATTAACAAAAAGAGTCTGGGGGGCTGGACAGATGGCTTAGTGGTTAAGGCATTTGCCTGAAAAGCCAAAGGACCCAGGTTCGAT